>NC_081569.1:67146126-67457211 GCF_022355385.1 Mustela nigripes
AAAAAAAAAAATAGGTGTAGTCAGGAGTCAGTATGTTTGAGTGTAAATGCTGCATAGCATGACTGCATGGCCAATGCTGATTTCCTTTCCTCATTCACTCATTAAACGAAGATTCATGGAGTACCTTTTGTGTGCCAGGCATTGTGCTAGGCACTCAAGAGAAAGCAGAAAAATAATCCACTAAGCTCTGTCCACAAAGAGCTTAGTAGGGAGAGAGAGATGAATAAAATCTATAGGAAGCTGAAGTGTAAATAGGGAAAAGAAAAGAGCAGTTTTGAAGAAGAAAGTGATGAAGAGGCTATATAATGATAATATATATTATATTATATATATGATATAATATAATTTCAGATAGGGTCATCCCTGATTCCCCTGAAGCTTCGCAATGAAGGTGCGTTTGTCAGAAATTCACCACAAGCCTTACAACGCTGGTTTTTAGGAAGGGAAAGCACAGATTAACAATGACAGGGATGATGACCTCTAACATTTCTCTTTCAGTTGAGAAACCAGTAATTCTTACACTTTTCTCTCGTCTTTAACCAGAGGTAACAAAATTGACTGCTTAAATATCAACTCATTATCCTGTTCTCAAGCTGAGGATTTGTAAAGCAATGCAAGTGCTCCAACTTGGGAAAACAGAGGAGACGGAGAAGCAAAGACAACCTAGGGAATCTGTGCACACCTAAGTAGGTACCACTTTTACTCGTATCTCTGTTACTCAAGTAAATAAGAGTGCAACCAACACTGCCCTAAATCAGAGTCCCACTGTAGGAAAGCTGTTCCCTGTAGGTAATGCAAGGCCATGACCAAGCCTTGACACCTCCAAGGAGAAGAAACACTCATTCCTCAAACCTATACCACTCCAGACTCCAACCCACAGCTCACCAACTCACAATTCCACCCTGTCTTTGGTCCCTCAGTAACTGGACAAAGAACAGGATCCTCAGGTAGGATCTGCAAATTTCATGCAACTCAGTATTTTACTTGCTCCAACCCTGCTTCCAGACTGAAACCTTGGATACAAACAGTTGAGTTATAGCCAGTTATCCAATCCATTTCTGCAAGAGTAAATGTCTCTTGGACACCGCAGAGTTGCTAATTACTTCGTGTAATGGGAGGAGTAGGGTAAGGAGAAATACAGGGATCAAGCCTGGGTCCAGAATGGAAACATCTCTGATGTTCCCAACCCTTGCACTGCAGAAACTCTAGTAGATCATGCTTTGGCCCTGCAATCCACAAGGCTGCCTTTGATACCTATTATGCAATTAGCCACATGCCTTCACACATGTAACATCAGAAGAACACAAGCCAAGCTAAAAAATATTAATTGAATTGCCAAGATAATTTAGAAATGTCAAAAGACCTAACAGCTTAACACATGAGCTAAATGTCTTGCCTGTATTCTCTTCTCTTTCTAAAAATGAAATGTGGTGTTCTGGAGTTCTGAGCTTAGCCTTAGAACTAAGCACCTTTCATGGCAAGGCCCTTTGCTTAGGATACTTCTCTTCCCTCTCTCCCCATTTTAAAATCTTGATTTTACTGGGTAGCCTTTGACTTTTCAGGCGTTGTGCACATCCTCTTTGGGTCAGTTAAAGAAAAATTTATTGCTGTTTGGAAAAGAACTATTGGGAATGATACAGATGGCGGTCAAAAAGAGGGAAATTCTGATACAACTGAGGAGACTTCCCTCCCTTCTTTTTGTGATCAGCAAAAATCCATTTCATTATGAAAATTAGTGATCCTGTTTTCTAACAGATAAGCCTGCTCTTCAGATTCCCTATATTTTGCTGTGACATAGTGACAAGGGACTGCTCTAGGCAAGACTAATAAAATCCAGTCCCTGAGAAGATCAGTTCGGTCCTGGCACACTTCACATTCCAGAAGACACCTGAGGAAGGTGAGGGAAACACTGGTTTGCAACTCTGCACATTTTGTGCTAAGACACAAGTACAGTGAGTGGGGGGGCGGGGGAGCATGGCCTTTGATGTGGGACTAAGTCTGAATCCCAGTTCTGCTTTTTACTTGCTGTGGGACCTTCAAAGTTACTGAACATTTCCATGACTGTTTCATCACTAAAAAGTGAAAAATAGCATTTCCTCAGAGGTTTGTAGCAAGGATTAAATGAGTTAATATTGGGAAAAGGCTTCGAACAGTACCTGGCACAGAGTAACTAGCATAAAAAGGAGAAGAAATCTATAGAGGCTTTCTCCTAATGCCTGGATGGTCTCTGTAGATGCCTTGGCCAGGGCCACAGATTACACCAACCCTTCCAAATGTAAATTTTTACTATTAACTTCCTCCTGCAGATTTTACAACCTCCTCTGGCAAACCCATCAAGGCCTTAAGCAATGCGATAAGCTAGACTTGTCTTTTTTTCTCTAACCCACATGTTGGACAACTCATGAGTCCCTTAAGTACCTATTCTGAAATGACAGGCTACGTTTCAATAACCATTTTATTAGTTACAGAAGAATCTCCACTAGTATTTACACAGTGCAAAAAAGCTGTTACTACCCCTAAAATGTGAAATAACAATTATCCTTCAAACAAAAGAACAAGATGAAAATCTTTTCATGTTGTAATTCACTAATTTTGCTAGTTTTTTTTATTAGAGTGTTACAATTAAGACATTAAATTATAAATTCATGTGGTATATTTAGAAATTAAATTACAAAATAACACAAATACTTTTAAGGTTGTGTTGTGCCAACAAAGTTTAAATTTTTATCATTAATTAGGATTCACCTTTTAGATTAGGTAAACAGTTTGGCTTATTCTGTGATGTATATAAAGGCTGGAAGGGGCAAGGGAGGAGGAAGATGTCTTTAAATAAATTATGTCACAGAAAAATTTTAAAAGCAAAAAGATGATTACATTTTTAAATGGAATAAGTTAATTTTAACCTGTTGGCACAACGTACAGAAAATACTTAAATGACAGGTTTTTTCTTTTTTTTTTCTAAAGCAAACAGCAGCTTTACAAATAGTAATACTTCTTTATACATATATTAAAGTAACAATGTGTTAAGATTTAACAGTATTATGTTAAAGAGTTGGAAAATGAATGTAGGGTTCACTACTCATTTGCACATTACAATCCCTACCCCACCCACCTCCCCCAGCTTATTAAGAAATCAGACAAGTACATTATTTGGATATTAATTTTTCAATATTTAAACTATGTGAATTCCTTTTGACTAATTCTTTTCCAAATACTGGAAGCATATAAAATACCCTCTCTGCAAAAATGACCTCCAATCAAAGCCTTTAAAAACTTTTCAATGTATAACACACATTATTTTTCCCATGTTTAGTCAAAAGAAATATATTACATCATTTACAAACATATTTAAACCAAAAATTAAGCTAGTATGAACATTTGTCTTTTGAGAAGTAATCTTCACAGCAAACAAACCTATTGAAGCAGAAATCTAGTTCTGGGAGTGCAATTCATATTATAATTCATATACTTATATACTGAAATAGAAATCTAATATTAATTATTGCCATAAAACAACTTCTACACACTAAGAAAAAAAAATCACTATGGTTTTTATCTCTTGTGAGAATGAACCCCTATGCTTACCATTATGTCTCCGAAGAGCCACCCACTCCAGTTCCAAACAAAAAACCAAAAAACAAAAAACCACTTTCACAATTTTCACACCTCCTCCTGTATAGAATATACAAATTTCAGGATTTATCTAAAGGAAACAAATTATAAAGACATTATTAATACTTATTTAAGCATACTTTCGACACAGTAGCATTTCCTTTAACAAATTTTGGATAGTCCTCTAGAGTGACCTGTCTCATATAAAAAAGGCTGTGGTCCCTTGGGTTTGCTGGCAGAAGATCCTGCACATGCAAGAGCATTTATCAAACACATAATTGAACACTTCTGAAGTCTATGGTAAATTTAAAAGTTAACTGGTGTTCTGAAGTTTCCTCCACTTCTCTTTTGATACAAATGTCAAAATGTAAAATGACAATTCTCATTCAGAAGAGATATAAAATATAAGAAACCTGTGAAAACCCAATACCTCAAGATCAAGAGTTATCTGAATCACTGACACCAAGCAAAGGAAATTTACACCATAAAAAGTATGAAAAGGTTTTAAATTTACTTTTAAGATTGTCAGTAGTTCAAAAGCTCTATCATTTCCTTAAACCGACTAACACTTCCAAATGTGTAGACACAGTAAGGTCTGCCACATCTACATCCATGATTACTATTTCAGAGGCTTCATTCCTTACATGCTGCGTTCCTTTAAGTACTAGACTAAATATGTTGTGCCTAAGAAGTCTATACTGGAGAACAGTTTAGACAGGACAGGACAATAATGTCCCCTTTTAGCACACTAATGAAGTTGATAGACTGACAATTTCTATATAGCACTGCTCCTAAACTTTTACAATGCACAAGTGACTAAATGATCACCCAAGAATCTCATCTCTCCAGTATTAAATGCCAGCATTATAATACATCAAAACTAGTACAGTAGTCCCAATGAGTTCAGTAAAAAAAACCTGCCCAATTCTTCTCTCCTGCCTCTGTGAGGCAAAGCCCTGCTGAAAGCCCTGAAACCAGAGCAGGGAAAGCACCCCTCCCTCCTCAGTTCTGTGCCTGCCTGTGAGAGCTCCTGAGTTAAGGCTGGAGCTTATGTGCACGGTGGGGGTGGGAGGTGGATATGTGTGTGGTTGACTGGAGGCTGGGGGTGGGGGAGGAAGCTGGAGGGATGAGAGACAAATAGGTCATCTGTAATTCTCCCAACATTACATAAACTTGTTGGAGTCACTACCAGGTGACTGACCAGCAAATAAAACTTTTAGCTCAGTAAGTTTAAATTCTCCCAAGCAGGTATACACATTCTTAGAGAAGGGCAGAGATAAATAACAGTGATCAAGAAGTAATACCTGCCTGGCTAATACCTGTGTACTCTAAATCATATAATAGTTTCAGCACAATTAGAACAACTTTCTCGCTTCTTCAAAACTTCCTTTTCCAGCCTTTTGATTATCAGGATACACATTGTAAGTTGTGTGAAGTTCCTCTCCCTGACCTATCAGTAACTATGGTTGGTGTTATGTGGCAGGTGCTCAAGGCTACGGACAAAATAAGTATTTTTTTTTTTTTAAAGGAGAAATGGTTTTTCACTCAGGAAAAGCTTGGATACCTAATCAAATCCAGACAGCAAATCCAGAGGGTCCCAAATAAAAAACATGCAAGAGAACATACTAGTATAAGACTCTGTTTTGGAATACTTTACACATAAGTGCTGCAGTCATATAATTGGTTACAGTTATTCACCTGCCACAATATTGCCTAACTGTATGTAAATACGAGTATGTACAAGAGCATTCCTGAGGTAAGTAAGAAGTCAGTATGAGACAGAACCTGTTAGGTCCTATCATGGGTGACTCTTCCCTATTAAAGACAACATCTCTAAATTCCCACAAGTAAGGCCAGCTCCAGTGCTCTGTGGTGGCTCCTTTGCTAGCCTAACTTTCGAGGCTCTGTTTGAGCCCACCCCAACTTCCATCCATTACAATCATCAATGGCTTCTGAAATAAACATCTGTGGACCAAAGAAAAGTCGCATCTATTTTTAATACAAGACATTTGTGGGCTTGGTTACCCTCAGCCTTTTTCTTTTTTTTTTTCAGTTTTCCAAATCTACGTCCAGTTCTTCTTTAAAGAAGCCCAAATGACTTTTGATCAAATTAGAGTGAAGGAGGCATAGTCTTGAAGCAAACATTAGTAACTGCTCCTATTCTTAGAGCCTTGATCGTTGACTTTCAAAATGACTCTAAATAGGCATTTGAAAATTATTTTTTTAAACCTAGTCTTCTTCTATTTTAATCATTATTTCCCATAACAAAATAAGCTCAAACAGTTGTGAATTTCCACACAGCTCTTAGAAAGACACTTAGATGCTAATTAAAAGCTAAGCTACAGATTATAGTAAAACAAGTAAAAGACAGCTACAAAAATATTTGTCAGAAATTAAATACATATATTAAATACTGGACAGTGCAAAACGTTGAGATGAAGCATAAAAGAGAATGGCTGCAACCCTCACACAGTTGGAGACAAGACAGTGGGCATTTCCTGAGTTACAGACCTGGGGGCGGGTAACTAAGATCAGAGGGCTCATTGTTCACTGAGCTGCAGCTGCTAGGCTTCTGTTGCTCCTGACTTGCCTGGTGGTCAGTAGTCCAGGCCTCTCCATCTATCCCTGGTTCTAGCACTTCAGGTGCCTCTGCCTCCTCTTCTCCACTCTGCTCAGCATGGTCTTCCTCAGAACCATTAAGGGTTTTTCCAAGCTGGAGAGTCTCCATTGTTCTCTGGGTCTCAGAGACCCACGACTCAATTCTACTATTGAGCTGTACTTCTACAGATATGGGTTCATGAGTATAATCTTCCTCCTCTTCCTCATCTTCATCATCCTCTTCTTCGAGCATGCCGGGGACAAGAGTGCTGGTGGTGCTGGTGATGGAGGAATTCAAGAGATCTCGGCAACTGCCATCCAAAGAACCAGTCTCTGTACTCTGCTGGGAGGCCCATTCCAGGTCATCTGGCTTCACTTCCTCTTTATCGCTCACTGTTGACCTCCCAGGGTTTGTAGCTGAGGTAGTATTGCCTGCAGCCGGGAGTGAAGGCTGCTTACCAACAGGGGCTGCATCCAAGGGAAGTTTACTGGGCTTTTCTGATGAGCCATGCTTACTGGAAACCTCTCTCTCATTTTCTGATGTTTCCAGCCCATCTGAGGTTTCCACCATGTTTCTCCAATTTGTTTCTGCAAATATCAAACAGATTTTTAAAAAAACAGAACAGTTTCAGAATCACAACTTTTAAAAGAAGGAAGAACAAACTAGCAGAAATCTGTTGGCTCACCAACTGGTTGGAAAAACTAAGTTTATTCTAGTACTGTTGTAAGCATACAAAAGGAAAACAACTCTCAAAAATGTGCATTTAAGATAAAGAAACAAGGAGGCAAAAGTAAGTGTATTTATGTCTCAGAATGCACAAGATCTTAAAACAACAGGAGCTCATTAATGCTTCTACATAAAATCCATATATTCAAAAAAAATCCATATATTCATGAGAACCAGTGAATTGGGGTTTTTTTTGTTTTTGTTGTTTGTTTTTGCCTAGAGGTGTACTGGCACCAAGGATCCACAAGTCACAGATGACAGACCCAAGATATCCAGCAGAAATAGTTCTAATTTGACATGTTTGTGTCATGCTCCCACAGCAAGTTACCTGAGAACTATCTTAGGTTGTAATGGGACTTGTTTCCACTTAAAATAAGCAAAGAAGCCATCCATGCATTTCTAATATTTGTGAAAATTTGTTTTATACTATATGTAGCTGGGCTCACCAACTGAATTTGGTAGCCAAAAAAGAAGTGTTATTATATAATATAGTGGTGATAATCTAAATTATTTTTAATGACAGGAAGTCAGTTTAAGACAAAAAATACTAAGATTATGAGGAGATGAAGGACAGCTCTCCTATCCCTCATTTCTCCTGTGCTTCTTTCATTTTTCATTTTATTATTATTATTATTATTTTTTAAGATTTTATTTATTTATTTGACAGAGAGAGACCACAAGCAGGCAGAGAGGCAGGCAGAGAGAGAGAAGGAAGCAGGCTCCCCACTGAGGAGAGAGTCCGATGCGGGGCTCGATCCCAGGACCCTGAGATCATGACCTGAGCCAAAGGCAGCGGCTTAACCCACTGAGCCACCCAGGTGCCCCTCATTTTTTTATTATTAAGGTATAATGGACATATGACATTAGTTTCAGGTGTGTGACATAATGAATTGGTATTTGTATATATTACAAAATGATTGCCTTAATAAATCAAGTTAACATCTGTCAGCATACAATTACTAAAAATTTTTTTCTTCTGATGAGGATTTATAATCTACTCCATGGCAATTTTCAAATATGCAATACAGTATTATTAATTATAGTTGTCATGTTATACATTATATCCCCATGACTTATTTATTTGATAACAGCAAGTGTCTACCTCTTGACACCCTTCACCCATTTCACCCACTCCCCAAGACTCTGGTAACACACATGCACAATGTCTTCTTTATCCATTCATCCATTTGATGGACACTTAGGTTGTTTCTTTAGCTTGGCTACTGTGAATGATGATGAAATGAATGTGGGAGTAGAGATATCTCTTTGAGATGATAATTTCACTTCCTGTGGGCATATAACCAGAAGATGGATTCCTGGATCATATGGCATTTCTATTTTTAATTTTTTGAGGACCCTCCATACTGTTTTCTGTAGTGGCTGCACAAATTTACACCATCACAGTGTATAAGGATTTCATTTTCGCTATATCCTTGCTAACATTTATTTTTTGTCTTTTTGATAATAGCCACTTTAATAACTGTCAGGTGGTATACCTTATTGTAGTTTCAATGTGCATATTTCCCTGAAGATCAGTGATGTTGAACACCTTTTTATATTGGCCATCTATATGTCTTCTTTGGAAAAAATGTCTATCCAGATCCTATGTTTACTTTTTAGTTGGATTGTTGGTTTTCTGCTATTTGGTTGTATGACTTCTTTATCTATTTTGGATATTAACTCTTTATCAGATAGATGATTTGCAAATATTTTCTCCCATTCAGGAGGTTGCCTTTTCATTTTGTTGATTCCCTCTGCTGTGCAGAAGCTTTTTAGTTTGATGTAGTCCCATTTATTTATTTTTGCCTTTAAAAAAAAATGCCCCCTTCTATTTGTATTATAGCTGCTATCTGCAGTTTGTAAATATGTTGATCAAGCTGTAGTGATAAAGGAAGTCTACTCACATTAATGTATTAACTTGAACATCGCCTATCAACTCCACTGATAAAAACCATATTTTGGGCACTTTAAGTCAGGGCACATGGTTTGGAAAAAAACATTTCCTTCCTGCAGTTACTTCAAGTTTGAAGTAAGTTGTTTCCAGTCTCTCTCCTACCTCATGAAATCAAACTAACTCCACCTCCTCCTATATTTTCATTCTTAGTTAATAACATTATCATTTCCATAGTCTCAAAACAGAAGAAAACTTATTGTAATCCTTGACCCTCTCTTCCTCCCTTACTTTATTCCACTGAACTTCTATGTCACTTCTAGCTCAAAAACTACTAAATTTGGTTACTACGGTCTTAGCCCAAGCCTTCTTTATCTTGCTATACATGTACATATATTCCTAATTGGTTTGGCAAATTGGTCACATGACTGTCTTAATGGGCTTTCTATTACCCTAGGACAAGATCCAAACACCTTAGCTTGGCATAGCCAAAGCACTCTGTGATCTGACCCTCACCTATCTTTCCCACCCCATTCATTACAACCCCTAGCCATGCACTCTATGCTTGGGATCACTCTGCATTCTCACTGCTCCCAGAAGTTATAAACTTTCTATTTACAATTCCTTGCCTTGCGTAGGCTGTTCTTTCCATAAGAGATCTGTTTTCCTCCTTTACCTTTCAGACTCCCACCCATCCTTGAGAACTATTCCTAAAGGTCAATTCCGTATGAAGTCTTTCCTGACTTTCCACTAACTTGAATTCCCATAGCACTTTTTGCATATATAGTTCAAAAGTACTTGTTTTGTGTTTGCTGTGCTGCCCCTTTCTCCCTCCTTACCCTTGTTCCTGCTCATCTGTCCCTATGGTTGGCAAAGAGTAAGTACTGAAGGCAAAAAAGCCTATTAAATTAAAAATACCACACATATATTTAATGATGCCCCCCAAAAACTTTAAAAGGGCATTACAATTTTTTAAAAATTTTAGATGCACATTTGTACTTCCTTCTAACAGTTTTTTTTTTTTTTTTTTAAGATTTTATTAATTTGACAGAGAGAGACACAGTGAGAGAGAGAATGCAAGCAGGGGGAGCAGGATAGAGAGAAGCAGGCTTCACCCCGAGCAGGAAGCCCGATGCGGGGCTCGATCCCAGGACCCCAGGACCATGACCTGAGCCAAAGACAGACGCTTAATGACAGCCAATCAGGCACTCCTCCATTCAATAGTTTTTATCCTCCTTCAAAAATCTAAGAATTCACTTGGGGTCCTGGAAGAAGTTTCACCTCCCCCTTCTCAATGAGTCAAGGAATAGGAGAGAGGAAGGCGGTCAGGATACTAGGTCAGGCCGATCTTTCTCCAGAATCCACCTTGGGCCTTCATCTAGTTGGGTAGGTGAGCTAAAAGCCCACATGGGTCTTGGGATAGGAAAGGGAGCTATGACTTTAAAAGTAGAGGCAAGGGACTTTATTAGCCACCAAAAGACTTGTCACAACAATCAAAAAACCACCACTCAACGTATCTACAAGGGAGGGAGGGTTTAGGCTCCCACTTATAGTAACAGATGAAGCTTAATAACAGCTGATGAGCACACAAGCACAGGCAGACAACATGGAGAAATACAACAGTATGAGAGTGCCATCTTTCTCTAAGGGACAGGAGAAATCTGGGATGGGGAGGAGGACAGTCTAAATCCAGAACAGAACCTCGAGAAGTCCATTTCTGATAGAGGAACGAGGAAGCACATTAAAGGAAGAACCAAAGCTCTCAGCAAGCCTAGAAATGGTACTGATCCAAACGTACTCTGCTTCTGAATTATTTACTGTAGCATAACTTATTCAATAGAGCTCTTCTTTGCTTATTAATCCCTTCTACACTTTCCTGTTGTTTATTGGGTCTTGGTGAAAATATCTTTTAAACTTTCAAATCACTAGAGGATTTGTTGGAGGATGAGGTGTGTGTATTTCTCCTTTCAGTCAGTACACACAGGGAAGCTGTCCATCTTTAGTTAACAGAACAAGCAAACGAGTTCAAGAAACTACAGAAGAAACCAGTGGCAGAGAAAGAGCAGAAAAGTCAGGAATGAGCAGAAAATTCAGAAAATTCAGGCATACCTGCGGTATAATATTTCTTATCTCATAGGGCTGCTCACACAACTGAATGTATTAATAAACAGGAAATGCTTAGAGAAGTGCCTACCACATAGCAAGGATTCAGTGAGATACTATCATTATGTATCAAGTGCCCATTATGTGCCAAGTTCCTATCTCAAAGAACTTACAACTTAGTTGGGATTTATGCTCAAAACTATTTCTTGCGGGGCGCCTGGGTGGCTCAGTGGGTTGGGCCTCTGCCTTCAGCTCAGGTCATGATCTCAGGGTCCTGGGATCGAGTCCTGCATTGGGCTCTCTGCTCGGCGGGGAGCCTGCTTCCCCCGCCTCTCTCTGCCTGCCTCTCTACCTACCTGTGATCTCTCTCTGTCAAATAAATAAATAAAATCTAAAAAAAAAAAAAAGAAGAAGAAAAAACTATTTGTTTCATGTAATAAGTATGACAGAACTGAGACTCAGCACACGTGGAAGGAAAACATAAGCAAAGAAAACAAGGGGTATACAAAAGACAGTAAGACTGGACTATCATAGGAGGTTTTCTATTCTACCAATGATGAGCATTTTTTCCCCAGCTTTTTTTTTTCTTTAAACTATGGGGAAAAAACATTTTAGAAATCCTGCATCAGGATGACATGGAAGATGTTGTTTGTTTTCTACCCAACGGCCATTCCCCATTTTCTTCCTGGATAACCCCCAAACTTGGGATGAACTTGGGCCCAGTCCTAGAGGATGAATTAAAGTAGTTGTTAGACTATCACAGTTATCACATTCCCTTGCCCATCTCCCTTGCAGCTAAAAGGAGTCATAAGATCAGTTCTGGCCAAATGAAACAAAAGGAGAAGTCTTCTGAAAATGGTTTCCTTCACTGACAAAAGGAACTCACTGCCTGTACCTCCTGCTTTTGACTACTAATGCCAGAGCCACAGCAGCTACTTATGAACATGAGATGATAAGCACAAGAATAAAAAGCCACTGACTGCAAATGGGAGAACAGAAAGAAGGAAAAGGCTAGGAACTTTGAGGATATTGTGAAATAATTAAATATCCTGATTTCTTTAGGCCACATTAGTGGTTTTATGTTTGTTGCTAAATCCAATAAAGAAAGAATCCAATACAGAAAGAATCCAATACAGAAAGAACAACTTCATGCTTCCTTCTCAATGTTATTTGTGATTCCTTCCACTCATTTTGTTGGTGTCCTCATACATGAGCTCATCAAGTCAGATTCTTTAAGATTCTATTTAAAACCATCCTTAAGGATTCAACCATTAGCTCTACAAAGATTTGGGGGGGGGGGCAAAATGGTGTCACTTAGAATTGAGTTCCCAAACTGGAACTTAATTCCCAATCCAACTGCAGTTTCAACCTCCCCTAGAAATGTGGCCTTAACTGGTCAGTCAGGAAATGTTTCTTTTCATCAGTACCACTAAGTCTGTCACTTGGGTCCTCTCCATCTTCCAAAGAAAAATGAGGTAATCTGCATAAGACCCCTTGCTTTTTCTACTAGTGAAGTCTTCTCTGGAACAATCTTCTTCTTTTCCTAATAGCTTTCTTGCCCACCAAAACCCTCCACTTGGTAAATTCTTCAGAGTGCTTAACTACTTGCTAGATGGTAGCTGCCCAATTCATGCATCATTTAATAAAGCTAACTAGATCATCAAAAACACTTGGCTGAATTTTTGTTATTTAACAGCTCATAGAATTCTTTGAGTGGAACCTTATAGATGACCTAGATGAACCCTCCCCATTTCACTAAAGAGAAATCTGAGGCCCAGAAATTAATCAATTATTTCTCAGTCCTCCACACAGAGTGTGAAAAAGCTAAGGCTCCAATCTTTGAACACTTTAAATTTGGTGCTTTTTGAAAACATCTCCTAAGTCTTTGAAAGGTTCTTTTCATAACTTTTCTTTTTATGTGCCCAAATGAAGATCATGGTCATTTGCTCAAACCTACAGCTTTACGAATTTACCTTGAAGTTTGCTTTTGAGATCTGTATATCATTATACAGAGAGAACTGATCTCATTTACAAAGCTGGCACTTTATCTGCTTTATTTTCAACTAGTGGCACTTCAGGCAAAGAAACATGTCTGCCTCTAAGCCAATAATACTTATCCTTGGTCTGCAGTTTCCCAAAGTCCTACAGTAACTTGTTCATTGCCTCTGCCTTAGAGCTTTGTCAAAAGCACTTCAAATATTTAACCACAATCATAGATAAGGAGACTAGGAAAGAGAGTGTGAGGGAAAATATGAGGACTCATTTTTTTACATGTTAAATTTTAGGTGGCAACATGCTATTCAATAAATTCCTAGATTAAAAAAAAAAAAAAAGGAGGAAACAGGAGCCACGTCGAGCAGGTGGCTATCCTAAAATGGGGAAATGAACCAGAAACTACATCATGAAAAGCAGAGAACTTAAGAGTTCAAAGTATTGTAGAAAAAAGGCAAGGAAACTTCTAAGACATAGAGTGCAGTAAATAACGTTATTTTAAACATTATACATGTTGAAAAGAAAACCACAGTCCCCAAACAGGATCAGAGGCCAAGTCACCAAACCAGAGCTTAAGATGTAACCTAAAAGCAATTTCAACCTCCCCCAGAAATATAAGTTTGAAGAGTTTTCTGGTCAGCACCAAGGAGGTAATCTGTCACAAGGGCCCTTTCCACACCCAACAGGAAGTTGAGACAATTCACTAGGAAGACCCCTTGCTTGTCCCCGCAAAGGAAGGTGACCTGGCCAGGAACAATCCTTTCTTTTCTTTTGCTAATAATTTCCTTGTACCATCCTCTTTCCTACACAAGCCTTCCATTTTGTGCAATTCCTCAGAGCTCCCCTCTACCTGTTAGATGGGATGTTGTCTGGTGCATAAAGCACCTTCGAAAGCCAATTAGATCTTCAAATTTACTCAGGTGAATTTTTGTTCTTTAACACACACAAATGCTGGGTTTTAGTCTGTTTCTTTTTGACTACCATCAAACTTAACGTAAATGTTGTATGTCTAGATTTTATAAGCTTATAATCCATAACATTCAGGTCTTCTGTTTACTTAATATATCAAAACTTCAATAACTCAGTATAAGGCATCAGAACGAAACTTCCTAGAATTTACTTATAGGTCACAAGTATGGTACCTTTTGCTTTTTAAATCCTTTTGGGCATTCTGGAAATGTGACTAAATTACAGGATCACATAGCAAGTCTCAGCTCCAAACAGTCTCCTAATTTTTAATGGACATGCTTCATGCAATTTTTCAAACCAAAATTCTGACCAAAATGTGAATAATCAATGAGATAAAAAAAACAAAAGATAGCATGAAAATAATTTTCAAAATGATTTTAACCACTTGGGGCGCCTGGGTGGCTCAGTGGATTAAGCCGCTGCCTTCGGCTCAGGTCATGATCTCAGGGTCCTGGGATCGAGCCCCGCATCGGGCTCTTTGCTCAGCGGGAGCCTGCTTCTCTCTCTCTCTCTCTGCCTGACTCTCCGCCTACTTGTGATCTCTCTCTCTGTCAAATAAATAAATAAATAAAATCTTTAAAAAAAAAAAAAAAAAAAAAAATGATTTTAACCACTTAAATGATTTCAGTATTTAAATCATCTGCTATATACCATATATACCAACTTACCATATTCCTTTTCATTTACTTCAGAAATAGGTTCAGAAATGACACTGCAGAAAGAAATGGCGCTTGCTGCAGAGGGGTTCCGAGAATGCCCCATGTGGTGTGGTACCTTTTTCACATTCTTCAAGGCTTCCTCAGCCTGCTCTTGCTCCATTGCTGCAACCATATCTTTATATGCTTTCCTGGCTTCCTCAGTAAGCTCTACTAACTTATTAAACAGGCTCTAAAAAGAGATTTCGATTAGTTAGGGTTTTTTTGCTATACTTTTTATTCCTACAATTAACAATAAATGTCTTTATGGTTTCAGGATCAGACACACTTTCAATCAGCACAAAATCCAAATGGTATGCACACTGCAGAACTTTATAAAATACTCTATAACTTATATTGTTCTGTAATTCTCACAAGTCTGAGGAAACTTCTTGATTCAATACTAGTCATTAACTGTGATACACTAAAAGTTCTTGCAAAGTTTATCAATTCAACAACTGCACTCTTCAGTCTCTGGCACTAGAGTGAGTACAAAGACCACTGGAACACCATCTCCTCGTAAGGAAACTTCCATGTGGCTGAAAGATAGGAGACACCAATGATTCAAGGTACCTCATGTTAAATGCCTTGAGATGTACAAAAAGTTTTGGCTTTTGGAAGAATCATTACCTCTCATACAGGCCTTGAAAAATAGGTACAATTTTGAAGGGTGGAGATTCTGCATTCTTAGCGAAACAGGTATAGACTTAAGAAAGTACAAGGCTTGTCTGGGGAGCAGTGAAGAATCTTATATGGATCAGAATATAAGGGAATGAGTGCATGCAGTGTGATGTTGAAGGATATGGCAGAAGATGGCAGTCTCCACAAGAAATTAAAAGTTCCCTCCATGTGCGCTTATTGGAAGAGCTTGAAGAAGATCAAAAAAAGTCAGTAATGGTGTGGCTAGCTGAGACCTTGATGATGAAAATATGACACTTTTTTAAGAAGGACAAGCCAAAGATACTGGAACAAATGCAAATAACAAAAATACAATAAAGAGCCTGAGGTAGAATGGGGAGCTAAAGGGACGCCTGGGTGGCTCAGTTGGTTAAGCCGCTGCCTTCGGCTCAGGTCATGATCCCAGGGTCCTGGGATCAAGTCCCACATCGGGCTCCTTGCTCGGCAGGGAGCCTGCTTCTCTAGCTGCCTCTGCCTGCCTCTCTTCCTGCTTGTGTATACTCTATCTCTGGCAAATAAATTAAAAAAAAAAAAAAAATCTAAAAAAAAAAAAAAGGAACGTGGAGCTAAATAATCAGAAGTTCCTCCATCAGTGAAAGAAAAATGAACATGAATGGTAATTAATAATTCCTACAAAATGGTGGGTGATGGACTATACATGTGTTAATATAACAGCAAAATTCACACAGTTTTGAAGCGGAACTTCAACAATTATGACACCAAAAAAAAAGAACTCCAAAGAAAACTGAAGTTTCCACGCCACTAGAAAGGACAATCAAATAATAATTTTTTGTGATTCTTACATCATAATTGAACAACCTTCTACTTCTGTTTAATGTCTTGATTTAGTATCACAATACAACACACCACACATTACATAAAAAATGTCAGATGTCAGATCTGAACATTCCTAAGAATACGTTTAATATTATATATTAAATTACGCTTTCAGACAATGGAGGAAAAGTACAGTACAATTTTTCTCCTCCTACAAAGGCACTGTCATTTAAGTTTAAACCATAGCTGGATGAAAGCACAGCAAAAAGTGTCATATTGCTATGTAATAATATTTCCCTGAACACTAAACTTCAGAAGGAAAAACCTAAGTAGCATGCTTTTATCCAGCTTCAGTTTCAACTGTTTAAGGTACTAGGTACAATAAATGCTGTTGCCAACTGCAATGATTTTAAGCATGTTAACTACTAGTAGCAGCAAAATATACTCAGGATTTACTTACTTTTAAAAAGAAGGAATAATGGATTCTGATAAAAACAGCTCCTGTGTGTTACATGTAACAGACTTCCTAAATAGTTATTTGCAATGTTTAACAAACTATGCATTTAAGTGAAGCCAACAAAAAGAAAACGGGCATATGGCTGTGTGATATTAACATTCATTTCAAAATATAAATAAATAGTTGGGAATAAAAAATTGAGAAAGAAGAGGAAAAAATTTTAAGAGAAAAGCTATCGGGGAATAAAAACCCCAAATGTCAGGGTAAGGAGAGAAAGTTCAATTCAGAGGTTAGTTTTAGCATATGGTAAAAATAACTCAGGTGTACTACCACATTATTGCAAATGCGTACACACTTGATAATATACCACTATTTCCTTTAGCCCAATTGAAGAGTATATTTTGGTTTAAACAATAACTTACCTATCTCAAAAGAGTAAAGGACAAGTAAAACAATGTACTAACAAAACTGGCAAGCATTTTATAAAGCCACACAAATAACCTAGTATATATATAATTCAATGAGAAGTCAATACAATGAAAAACAAACAGGTCCACTTTTCCTGACCTCAATCTCACTCCTATTCTATCAACTAAGAGTGAACAAAAAAGGAGTACATTTTTATTAGGTGTCTTTATATGGGACCCTTTTTCTCACAGAGGTACTTATTACCCAAACTGTCATATACAGTTTAACACAGCAAGCAGGTATACACACACCACACAATTTACTGAACAAATATTTATCACCCGCTCAAGCTCAAGTGATATGAAAGGTGTCAGGGACACATAGATAAGAGGCCTGCCCTCAAGGAATTCATAGTTAAAGGGAAAGAAACACATAATCTGCAGCAAGGCAGTTATGATACTTGTAAGTGAGAAAAGCATAGGCTACTGTGGAGCAGAAATATTGAGTAACTTCATGGGTAGTGGGAGAGAAACTGAAAGGACAGGGAAATGGGGGTATGCAAATATGGTGATTGGATAAGAAAGGACACACACTTAAATAAATAAAAACAGTATGGCTGGGAAGAGGGAAAATGGTCCACGAATGGTGTTACAAAATACTTCAGAGTCAACTTCATAAAAGACTCTTAAAATGTTATCAGTTACTAATCATTACATATGGAGATAAATAACTTTTATTCTAATTGTTAATTACCAACCTATTATTATTATTACTTATTATCATCAGCTCCTATGGGCAAAGGTTTGTATTAGCAGACCAAGGGAGGAAGATAAAGGTATCATGAGTGCAGAATTACTTTGATAACTGGTTAGGAATTCCATTTTCAAAAGAAAATCCTAATTAAAGGATCTTTTTCTCTCTTGACTTCAAGTAACACAAAATATAGCCAGCATGTACACTGAAGAAAAGTATTTTATATAATATTGAATATCTTTACCCAACAGCTAAATAAATTATCATGTATTACAAAAGAAGAAAAAAAGCACTGTGGGAAAAACAGGAACTAAAATCTTTTTTTTTTTTTTTTAAATATTTCATTTATTTATTTGACAGAGAGAAATCACAAGCAGACGGAGAGGCAGGCAGAGAGAGAGAGAGGGAAGCAGGCTCCCTGCTGAGCAGAGAGTCCGATGCGGTACTCGATCCCAGGACCCTGAGATCATGACCCGAGCTGAAGGCAGCGGCTTAACCCACTGAGCCACCCAGGCGCCCAGGAACTAAAATCTTTACAGCCGAAATGCTGCAGGATTAACTTGTGTAAATGTTTTTAGCACTAGAAAAAGGAAATGTAATACTCAAAAATTTTCCACTCGTTCTTGGGAGAGTCACCTCACTTCTTCAAAACATGCTTAAAAAGAACACTGGCATGTGTTAACAGAAAATGGTGTTGGTTGGGGGGTGGTGAGGATAAGAGGGAGTGAGGAAGTATATCCTCTGAAGTCTTACCTCAGCACCAAAGTAGTTGAAGATTCCCACTACACTAACAGGAACCAGCTTGTTCACACAGCGTCCTAGAGCTTTTCTTCCAAGGGCAAACACAAAAGGAATTTCTTGTTCCCGTGCCATGGCTATAACATTATACAGAGCCTCATCCAGGCCACCTGAGAAAGTCAACACATGCTGAAGTCTTAATTTCCTTACATAAATGGAGGTATTTCAGTGTCTAACAGCTGAAGCGTAAAATACAGCAGCAGAAAATTCTATGAATGCTTGTGGCACTTTCACTATTCCATCTAGTTTCCTATTGAAATTTATGATATATGGATATATATATACGTATTTTCTTTCTTCCCAATAAATTTTAAAATTCTTCAATGCCAGTTTTTGTCTCTCCAAAGGGCTTGGTATAGTGCGAGTCAAATTTCCATTTGGAAATTTCCATTTCCATCCATTCAAAAAGAAATTACAATTGTTAATAACGGCTGATGTCTTTATTCTCTCAGCTCAAGTGGCAATAAGACAGAAATATATATTACTGTTTTTATTGGTATTTCTCCCCTGTGGATAATATGCCTATGACTGCTACCTCTGCATCCATCTACTCCAATTACCCAAGTGGCTCATCCATGAAAACAGACAACTCAGGGTGCATGACCCAGTGCAGGTTCACACAAGAGGCCCTGCATGGGGCTGCTTATTTTTTGAAACAAATCACCATAAGAAGGAGCAAACAACTTTATGTTTTCTCTAATTCTATTTAAGGGAAAAGGACCAACAAAGGTACATAAAATAAACATTTTTAAAGGAGAAATGTATTTGCAGCAATAAAGGAATATACTCTTACAAGTCCTCACTCTGATTACAACAGAAGGGACACTTGGTTGAGCCAACTTAAATCCTTCACTAGTGTTCACAGACTAGGATTTCTTTACAGTCCAATCTCAATTTTATTACTTAATTTGAAGTACTGAAAGATTTCACTTTCTTTGCTCATGTTCAACATTGTTTTGTACCTAAACTCTGCAAAGAAAGACATATGGCTTTCACTTTAAAATTAATTGTATATCCTACAATTATACTAAATAAATACCAGAACACTTCAAAAGTAAAATGTTCATACCTTTCGACTGGATTTTTTCACAGTTTGGAGAAATTATAACACACTTGATCTTATTTAACTTCATATGTTTAGTAACCTCCCTTAGGCCCATAACCAGTCGTCTCCTTGCTTTTGCTCTCACAGGATCTTTTTGGTAGATACGTTCCTGAAAACTGACAAGCTCTTGAAGAAGAAGAGTCACACATTCATCAATCTCTTTACAAAGAACCTGATTGCAATACCTGTAAGGGAAGCACAAAATAGGTAAGTCCATCCTAATTTACTTTCCTGTAATTATAAGATTATGTTAGAAAAAAAAAATCTAATACGAGGTTTTCAATGAAAAATCAACTCTTTAAAATCTCTTAAATTCTACTGCAAATTAGAAAAGGAGAAGAGTTTTCCTGAATTGTAACAAACTGGCTTTTATGGAAAGGTTGGATTATCCTCAGGTATGTACTATCCAAACTCTCAATTATTAAATTATTAAGGCTATAAATCAAATGTTAATCTGTTATTTGATAAAAAGAGATATAATGTTTCTGGTAAGAAGATACAAAGTAATTCCACACCAGTAAATACCAGAATTTCTGGGAAACACAACTTCCCAGAAGCTAACTGAATGCCTTCATCCCAACCAAGTCATCCTCCACACTCTGATAAGTCACAATCTCTGGGAATTGGCTTCTTCGACCATAAAAATAAGGAGTTAGATAAGATGGCCTCAAGAGCTCCCCTAAGTCTGAAAATCTATGGCTGTAGAGCATGAACTCAATAATTAAATTGAAGGAAAAATCTAAGAAACCTTGAGGTAAAAGTCACATGCCCTTATAGCAAGCAAAGCAACTGAATGAGGCCCTTTGTGAGATTATGTATGGTTATAATTTGAGCAACAGAGAAGCAGTGAGTGAGGCCCCTATAATACTTAACTGCAGGGATAAGGTCATTCAAGTTTACTTACTCCCTATATATTCTATTTCTCAAGTTCTCATCCTTAACCTCTACTATAAACAAGTACTATTGGCATAACTTCTAATCTAAGACTAACCAGGCAAGTAAACTTCCGCTTTTGAATTATATTATACAGTAGAAAAATATGGGACTGCCCTTCTTTAGTGCAAAAAAAATTGTTTTGGAAAATTTTTTTCTTTATGTGAAAAATGTTTAAATAAGTAGTGCTTAAATAAATAAATAAGTCTGACACTACTTAAGATGATATAGACTGAGAAAAATTATCAAAGTTTGCAAAATAAAAGAATGCACTTAGAAAACAGAACACCAAAAATGCAGTATTTTTTCATTCTGCTTTTCTTTCAGAAAAGGAAGATCCCAAGCTCATCTCCTCCCCCAGTCAAAAATAGCAAAAACAGCTCTTCCACAACTCAAGATAGAAAAAAGACAGGAATGGCGAGGCTCTAGTCAGGACCCACATCTCCTGCTCAATATTCCTAGACAGGAAGGATATCACAAACACAGAGGCCATCCTTCCTAAGGAGCAAAAGATTCAAGCTCTGTATTAAGCATGCCCACCTTGGGTACCTGTATCAGGAAGATGAGACCCCATAATCACTGGCTTTGAAAATCTATGGGGCTTAAATCCAGGAGAGCCAGAGGGCTAAAGGAAGCTGAGACTCTAATCTTAAAGGGCACAGGCACAAACTCACTGGCTCTGAGACCCAACACAGAGGCAGCATTTTGAAAAACACCTGGGCCACACATGAAGATTTGCTAACTCTCGGACATGTGCAGGAAAGGCAGGGATCTATGGGAACATTTTCTAGGAAAAGAAAAATTCCCATTCCACCACACTCAGCAAGTGACCCTGGGTGGGATCAGCAGTCCTAAGAAGCAGCTATTGCCCTGCCATGCAGCAGGGAGCTTCAGTCTGGCACCTCCCAAAGCAGCTGCAGCCCCGACCACCAAAGTGCTCCCAACTATTAAAGCAGGGCCTTTCTTGGGGCACCTGGGTGGCTCAGTGGGTTAAGCCTCTGCCTTCGGCTCAGGTCATGATCTCAGGGTCCTGGGATTGAGCTCCACATCGAGTTCTCTGCTCAGCGGAGAGCCTGCTTCCCTCTCTCTGCCTACTTGTGATCTTTCTTTGTCAAATTAAGTAAATGAAATCTTTAAAAAAAAAAAAAAAAAGAGAAAGAAACAGAACCATAAATACTAAGAATGAACTTTATTATCAAGGGGTAAAGGGTGGAAAGATGGGCACAACGGGTGAAGAGGAGGGGAGATATCTGCTTTCAGTAATGGAATGAATAACTCATGGAGGTAAAAGGTACAACATAGGAAATATAGTCAGTGGTATTGTAATAACACTATATGGTAACAGATGGTAGCTATACTTGTGGTAAACATAACATACAGACTAGTTATACACCCAAAACTAATGTAATATTGTGAATCAACTATACTTCAATAAAAAAAATTTTTTTAAAGGGACAATAATGATAAACCTTTAAGTGAGACTCATCTGGACAATAAAGGCGGCCCAGATACACAAAATCAGAAATAAAAGAGAAATTACAACTGACACCACAGAAATACAAAGAACCATAAGACTACTATGAAAAATTATACATCCAGGGGCACCTGGGTGGCTCATTGGGGTAAAGCCTCTGCCTTCACCTCAGGTCATGATCTCAGGGTCCTGGGATCAAGCCCCAAATAGGGCTCTCTGCTCAGCAGAGAGCCTGCTTCCCCCTCTCTATCTGCCTGCCTCTCTGCCTACTTGTGGTCTCTGTCTGTCAAATAAATAAATAAAAATCTATTTAAAAAATTATATATCCTAGGGACGCCTGGGTGGCTCAGTTGGTTAAGCAGCTGCCTTCGGCTCAGGTCATGATCCCAGTGTCCTGGGATCGAGTCCCACATCGGGCTCCTTGCTCAGCGGGGAGCCTGCTTCTCCCTCTGCCTCTGTCTGCCTGTGCTCGCTCTCTCCCCCTCTCTCTCTCTGATAAATAAATAAAATTTTTAAAAAAATAAATAAAAAATAAAAAATTATATATCCATAAACTGGACAACTGAGAAGAAATGGTTAAATTCTTAGAAACAGACAATCTTCCAAAACTGAATCATTAAGAAGTAGAAAGTCTGAATACTGTTTACAAGTAATAAGAGAAACAATAATCCAAAAAAAAAAAAACAACAAAAACCCAACAAAAGCCCAGGACCAGATAGCTTCAAAGATGAATTCTATTACAGATCTATTATTTTTTTTAATTTCTTTTTAAAGATCTTTTTTATTTGAGAAAGAGAGAGAGTGAGCAAGAGAGAGAGCACAAGCAAGGCCGGAGAGGCAGAGGAAGATGACTCCGGCTGAGCAGGGAGCCCAATTCAGGGGTTGACCCCAGAACCAACATGATCTGAGCAGAAGGCACACACTTAACCAACTTAGCCACCCAGGTCCCCCTCTATACACATTTAAAGAAGAGTTAATACCTATTCTTCTCAAACTATTCCAAAAACTAAGAGGAACACTTCCAAATTCCTTCTATGAGACCCTGAGCCAAAACCAGACAAATACTACAGAAAAAGAAGTTATAGGCCAATATCCCTAATGAACATGGAAGCAAAAATCCTCAACAAAACAATAGCAAACCAAATTCAATAATATGTTAAAAGAATCACACACCATGATCAAAATGGCATTTATTCCAGGGATGTAGAGATAATCCAATATCAACAAACCAATTGTCGTACACATTAACAAAATGAAGGCTAAAAATCACATGATCTTCTCAACAGATGCAGAAAAAACATTTGACAAAATTCAACATCCATTTACAATAAAAATTCTCAACAAAGTAGATACACAGGGAACATACCTCAACATTATAAAGGCCATATTTGACACACCCACAGTTAACATCCATACTCAACAATGAGAAGCTGATAGCTTTTCCTCTAAAATCAGGAACAAGGCAAAGATGCTCAGCCTTGCCACTTTTATATAGCATAGTACCAGAAATTTTTAACTACAGCAATCAGAGAAGATTAAGAAATAAAAGGCATCCAAGTTGGTAAGGAAGAAATTAAACTGTCACTATCTGCAGATGAAATGATAATGTGTGTAGAAAACACTAAAGACTACATCAGAAAACAATGAGAACTAATTAATTCAGTAAAGCTACAGGACACAAAATTAATACACAAAAATCTGTTGCACCTCTATACAGTAACAAGCCAGCAAAAAGAAAAATTAAGAAAACAATCCCATTTACATCAAAAAGAATAAAATACCTAGGACTACTTAGGAATAAACTTAACCACAGAGGTGTAAAAACTGTACTCTGAAACCTAAAAGACATTGACGAAAGAAACCGAAGACAACATTAATTGAAAGATATACTGTGCTCATGGACTGGTAGAATTAATGCTGTTAAATGTCCACATTATACAAAGAAATTTACAGATTTAATGCAATCCCTATCAAAACAGCATTTTCCACAGGACTAGAACAAAGAATCCTAAAATTTGTAGGGAATCACAAAAGACCCAAATAGCCAAAGCAATCCTGAGAAAGAATAAAGCAGGAGGTACATGCCCTGATTTAAAACTATTCTGCATAGCTATAGTCATCAAAAAAGTGTGGTACTGGCACTAAAACAGAGATCAATAGAACAGAATAAAGAGACGAGAAATAAACTCACAATTAATGGTAAGTCAATCCAAGACAAAAAAATGCAAAAATATATAATGGGGAAAAGACTGTTTCTTCAATAAAATGGTTCTGAGCAAACTGGACAGTTACATGCAAAAGAACAAAACACACAAGAAGAAATGCAAAAGAACCCCTTTTTTACACCATATACAAAAATAATCTCAAAATGGATTAATGACCTAAATTTAAGACCTGAAACTCCTACGGGAAGACATCATCAGTAAATTCTTGGAAATCAGTCTTAGCAATATTTTTTCTAGATCTGTCCCCTCAAGCAAGAGCAACAAAAGCAAAAATGAGCAAAAAGAAAAAAAAATTTGATGAAACTTCCTCCAACTAAAAAGCTTTTATACAAAGGAAACCATCGATAAGACAAAAAGACACCCTACTGAACTGGAGAAGATAATTGCAAACGACATGTTAGATAAGAGGTTACTATAAAAACAAAACAAAACAAAACAAAAACAAGACAAATGAGAGGTTAATACCCAGAATACATACATAAAAGGATTCCTATAACTCAAACCAAAACCCCCACACAATCTGACTAGAAAATGGGCAAAGCCCTGAACAGACATTCCAGAAAAGACATAAAGAGGGCCAACAGATACATGAAGAGATGTTCAACATTGCTAATCTTCAGGGAAATACAAATCAAAACCATGAGATACAAATAAGCTATCACCTCACACCTTTCAGAATGGCTACAATCAAAAAGACAGGAAGTAAGTGTTGGCAAGCACATGGAGAAAAGGGAAACCTCATGTACTATTCAGGGAATGAACTGGTATAGCCATTAGAGAAAACACCAGAGAGGTCCTCAAAAACTGAAAATAGAACTATCATACAATCTAGCGATTCCACTTCCTGGTATTTACTTGAAGAAAACAAAAACATGAATTCAAAAAGATATAAGCACCACTATGTCCACTGCAGCATTGTTTTATGATAAATCCAGATATGGAAGCAATCTAAATGTCCATAACGAGATGAATAAATAAAGAAGATAGGGTTGTATATCATATGATCTCCCTGATATGAGAAAGTGGAGATGCAACGTGGGGACGTTGTGGGGTAGGAAGGGAGGGAGACAAACCATGAGAGACTCTTAATCTCAAAAACAAACTGAGGGTTGCCGGGGGTAGGCCGGTAGGGAGAGGGTGGTGGGGTTATGGACACTGGGGAGGGTATGGGCTATGTTGAGTGCTGTGAAGTGTGTAAACCTGGTGATTCATAGACATGTATCCCTGGGCTAATAATACAATATATGTTTATTAAAAAATTTAAAAAATATTAAAACCTAAAAAAAAAAAAAAAAGATGGGGTTGTAGCTATGTGTGGAATATACTGTGTGTGGCATATTACTCGGACATAAAAAAGAATCAGAGCTTGACATCTGAAACAACATGGAAGGACCCAGAGGGTATACTAAGTGAAATAAATCAGAAAAAAACAAATATCGTATGATTTCACTTATACATGGAATCTAAAAAACAAAATAAATGAACAAACCAGAAACACACTATGACCCTGCAATTGTACTACTGGGTATTTACCCCAAAGATACAGATAAGGGCCATCTGTACCCCAATGTTTATAGCAGCAATGGCCACGGTCGCCAAACTGTGGAAAGAACCAAGATGCCCTTCAACAGACGAATGCATAAGAAAGATGTGGTCCATATACACTATGGAGTATTATGCCTCCATCAGAAAGGATGAATACCCAACTTTTGTAGCAACATGGATGGGACTGGAAGAGATTATGCTGAGTGAAATAAGTCAAGCAGAGAGAGTCAATTATCATATGCTTTCACTGATTTGTGGAGCATAACAAATAGCATGGAGGACAAGGGGAGATAGAGAGGAGAAGGGAGTTGGGGGAAATTGGAAGGGGAGGTGAACCATGAGAGACTATGGACTCTGAAAAACAATCTGAGGGGTTTGAAGCGGCGGGGGGTGGGAGGTTGGGGGAACCAGGTGGTGGGTATTGTGGAGGGCACGGACTGCATGGAGCACTGGGTGTGGTGCAAAAATAATGAATACTGTTATGCTGGAAAAAAAAAACCTATAAAAAAAAAACAACAAAATGGTGGTTGTCAGATGGGAAGGGAGTGGGGTTACAGGTTAAATAGGTGAAGGGAATTAAGAGGTACATCCAGTTTAAAAAAAAGAAGTCAAAAATATTTTAATAACTTTGTATGGTGACAGACAATAACTAAAACATACAGTGATGATCATTTCATAATGCATATGAATGTCAACTCACTATGTAGTATGCCATTTGGCCTGTAACTAATGTAATACTGTGTATCACTACACTTTAGAAAAAAAAAAGAGGAACAAAACAAACCAATATGGTTTGAATTCATACTGATTTTACTTTCACCCTGGGATTCTTTCATATGTCATTTTTAAATGTAGCATCTGCACAAATGTTAAAATTCTAAAATCCTTCACAGAAATAACTATTAGCTCAATATTATCCACTGATAGGTATTTTAAAACTTAGAAACATGTGCTTAAAAACAAAAAAATTTTATGTAATAGGTTCACTTCACATAACAGGGTCTTAGAAACTTGTTTTTAATTGGTTAGAGAGGGGTTCTTTTCTGAAAGGCCAATAATATAAACAAAAAAGCAAAAGCATTTGAGGAGGAAAAACCCCATATTAAGGCAGTGTAAGATAAAAGGTAAGATATCCAGGTCTATTTATAAATATTATTGGATATAAAAAGAATGTTTACTGGCAAAGCATTTTCACATGAACACTGATAGCTGACAGAAGTCAAATACTTTAAATAAAACCAGTTATTAAAAAAATTTGAAAAAAACTTAAGTATCTTGGAAGTCTTGTATGCTCAACCCACCAGTAATGACAATACTGCAGTCAGAGTCACAGTCCAGACAGTTAAACTATTCAACCTTAATAATGAGACTAAAACTTACTCTCTAAATCTTTTGCTGTGGATTTTGGTTATTGTTGAAGATGCCATCGGACTGCCTATCCCAGAACTAGCCGGAGAGCCTTGTGACACAGGTGTCATACAGTATGGAGAGTTCTGACTTGCTGGAGAAAGCGAAGTATCACTGGGCATGCTCAGTCCAGTATCTGTGGAGATGTGGGGGTAGGGGAAAAAATTTAGAAACTTAAAATGCTGAAAAACTATATATACTGATCAACACTACTTAGAAAAGCAGTTGTCTTTTGTGTAACTTTCAAATTCTCCAGAAACTAACAAGTTGGGTATTGTTTATATCATAAACATCTCTCATATTCTACAAAAATGAATCTTCCTATTATCTCTTAAAACATACTCTAAAAAAAGAAGCATAGTCTGTAAGTCTCTGCACAAGAGACGTGAGAAAGTCAAGTGATGTAAAACATGTATTCTAGAGGACTTAAATTGAAGAACAAAGGTAATAACTTCTGTACCTCTTTCCAGATCATATTATCCATCTCCTTGATCTCTATTTTTTCACCTGTCTAAAAATTCCCACTGCTGCTAGCAATGATGAATTCTACCTAACTCATTCTCTTCACACCCCTCCTGATTTCTTTAGACACCACCCCCAGTTTCTCTCTCATTTGGTCTTTGCTTCTGTGCTAAGGCAGCCTCATTTTTTTAGAATACTACCTTTTAACTTGACTGCTTCCTTCATTTGGTGCTTTTTTCCTAAACAGCTAAACTCAGGAAATGAGTTATTATTTGTATTCCAGTCCACTAGTTAGCAAAGTTACACATGTATCTTCTTGTCTCCAATCCATTCTTTTTTTTTTTTTCCCAATCCACTCCTTATTACATTTATTGACCTTCCAACCTCCAACCCGGTTACTGAAGTACCCATGACAGGCAATCAATAAACACCTAAATGAATGCTGAATTCATCCATTTTTTAATGAATGGATAAACCTAAATACAAGGGAAGCGATATTTAATTGAGAGTAAAGGGGAATCTTAACCAAATATGTCCTAGCTGAACAATCTTTAGAAGCAAAATCTTTACTAAACACAATGGAACACTGCCAGTAAATACGCGTAAAACAGATTTAAATGTGTTGCAGAAAGGAATACACATACACCAGCAGAAAAAGGGACCTAGCCAGGTATCTCTTAAAATCTCTCTTCAACAGTAGTTAAAATATCAGAAGGTATGTGCAGTTTTGCTGAGGTCCTACCTAAAATCATATGTGATGGCTACCGTATGGGACTGAAGCTTACTGACCAACTGAATTCTGCTCTACAAGAAGCTTTGTAATTCTACTCACTCACTATGGTATATGTATTAATTCATGAAAGTGAGAAAGAAAATCAACAAAACCAATCCAACAAAAAACAGTCCTGTGAAGAAAACAGCCAGTAATGTTCTAAATACAAAAGAAGACAAAATGAAAAGAACTATGAGTTACAGAGGATGCACTGATGAGACCATAGTTATTAGTACTTACAACAAAACCAGGCCTTAAGCCTTAAAAATGTCACAGACCCTACATAAGACCTGCCCCATCCCCCCTTTTAAATATCTCCCTACAAAAGCAACTTCAAAAGAAACCACTCCCAAAAAGTAAATGTAGATAAATATGGAGCATATCTTACAATTAGGATAGTAACTAGTGATGGCTTATTAAAATACTCTGCACCATTCCATGATAAGGGAGAAAGGGGTGATCTTACCTTCCTGGGAAACAGCCTCCTGTGGCAAATCATCAATAAAATCTAAGTGCATTTCTATTGGTTCCTCAGATCCCAAAAGGTTATGGTCCACAGTTAAACGGCCCTTCTTTTCCTCTCTTTCTTTCAAAATAACCTAAAAGTCATTATCGGTCTTTAATTACTGATTACGCTTTAAATACTGAATGACGAAAATGTTCACTACTACACAGTTAAAGGTCACTTACAAATGGACATGAGGAGTTTGGTTGGCTACATGTTTAGTTGACTACAAAGAAACTGACTGGTAAAAAAGTAAATGTTAATTTTAGACACTGTAGTTGAAAAAAGTATTATATCCAAAATAAAAGCAGGCAATTAAGCTATATAATGCTACAACTATCGAACCACATTTGCTTTCCTCTTTAAATCCCATGTTTCCACAAAAAAGGATAAAATATAAAGTGTGGAAACCAGGTCATACAATAGATTTACACTTTGTAGTTTTCAATTATCTGGGCATGGATCATCTCATTCTGCTCCTAACAATACTGAATTAAATAAGGCTGATATTATCTTGACTTACAGATGAAGAAGATAAGGGTAGGGAAGGTTTGCCTGAAACTATATAATTTAGAACCAGAATCCAGGGCTTCTGATTCCTAGGTCCTACGTTCTGGATGCTAAATGTTTAACTTTTTTTTTAACCTTACAGGAAGAATTCATCCTCCAGGGCCTTGTCTAATACAGAAAGGTAATCTTGAAGCTGATGATATCCCCAACCCCCAATTAACTAGTCCTCATAAAGATGTATGCTTAGGACTATCTCATAATAATCTGTTGGCTTAAAAAAACTGCCACAAACTGCTTTTGCAAAACAGATTTAAATCCTTATTTATCTTTTAAGATAAACACCAGCAGATTTTGGTTTACCTTTTTAAGTGCTGTGGGCCGTTTTAGTTTTGCAATTTCCTTCTCTTTTCCTTTCTTTGCTTTAGAGGAAGTAATGTCCAAAGAATTAAAGGATGTCAAACAGGGCTGACTTTTGGTTAAAGGCTTTCTGTTAGTAGAGTCTTTAGTGTGAAAAGAAGCTGCAGTAACCACTAAAAACAAACAAGAACATTAGTTTTACTATTATGACCAACACCACATATTATGAAAAATTCTAATGATAAATCTACAAGAAAATCCTCTTCTTGGGGGAAAAACAGGCATTGTAATAGTAGGAGTAGTACAGGGCCATACAGTGTCTCTCAGGTACAGCTTTTATGAATCCATTTAGCCTCCGTAAGATAAAGATGACAAAGCCAAAGCATTTAACTAATCTAGCAATCCAAAGCAGGGACAAATAAATTATTAGTTCTACTCCACCACAGTAACCATCAAGCATGCAATTCTTTAAAACTGGTCTCTAATAAGCAGTACCACTCTACCTCTGCAATTTCAAAATTCTGCACCTCTCCTTATTCCTACTGAATCTTACATAAGAATCACCCTTATAGAAAACACATAGTCTTGTCACTCTTCTCTTCATTTGAGCCTACCAGTGAAGAATGATTTTCCTCTTTGGCTGCACTCTTAGTACTTCTTTAATACTTTTGTAGTTCTTTTATACCTGATGAATATCCTCTACCCTCTAGTGGCTACCACAGTCCTTTAAAGGGTCCAAAGACTAAGCTCAATCCTCACTCTAGCAGCAGCAAAGCTTTCATCCTACTTCCCTGAGAGCAGCTATCTGATATAAACGTGCAACACCTCCCCCCTACCAGGAAGCAGCAGGCATCCTAATTCCTGTTCAAGGTTTATCACTGCCTCTCCTCTTAATCCATCTCAGGATTAATTCCCCAAGGATTTTGGTATCCCTTCCCCCTTGCATCTTTCAAGGTCCTCCTTGACCCCTGATTCTTTTCCCTAACTCCCATTAAGAAGCTAAAATCTCCTATACATGGAAGAAAGAAAAACAAACAACCCAAAAACCAGACAACCCAACAAAACCTTCCCCTGAACGGCTTCCCCTTAAGCTAAGGTACTATCACTCCCCTTTCCTTCCTTATTAGACTTTTCAATACTCTGCCTTATCAGTTATTTATACTGATGTGGATACTACCTAGTTGTATCCCAGCAACAAGATAAGCCTGGGATCTTCCTTCCCCACCATTTTCCCCAGAGGTCCTGAAATAGTCTGCTTTCTCATTATCAATTCCCAGATCATTACAGTCTGGCCTCTGACCTACCCACAAGCTCACACCACGACTGTCAAGATCACATACAAGCTTGTAATCACTGAATCTAAATCTCTATCCTAGTTTTTTCAGCATTTGATATGAAAGACCTCTTCCTCAAAATTCTGTCCTCGCCTTGTGTGATATTATACTCTCCTACTTTTCTTACTCTTTCTCAAACCCATTTTTTTGGTTCTTCCTCTTGCTATCTTTTAAGTCTGAGCATTCCACAAGGCTTTATCCCTGAACGTATTTTTCCTAACTTTTCTTTCTTCCAACAATCTTACTCATTTCCACAGCAACATATCCATCTCTATTTAAACTTCATGGGCTTTGGGGTCCCTTGGTGGCTCAGTTGGTTAAGCATCTGCCTTCAGCTCAGGTCATGATCCCAGGGTCCTGGGATTAAGTCCCATGTTGGGCTCCTTCCTCAGTGGAGAGTCTGCTTCTCCCTCTCCCTGTGCCTCTCTCCCCTGCTCATGCACTCCTTCTCTATCTCAAAAGAATAGATTTTTTTAAAAAATCTTTAAAAAAACCCCAAATCCTCTCTGACTTCTAACATACATAACTGCATACTAAGTAGGAAGTACTCCCTACATAGCATTTCACATAAAACAGGGCTGGAGTCTGTTCTTCCCAACAAAATTCTTCTTCTATGATCCTAGTTTGATATCATCATAATTACCATAATCCTCTAACTAAGAGAGTTTGGAGTCATGGAGCCATCTTTGACCTGTTTCCACATTCCATGAGTTTAAAACAAAAACTGCCACCAATTTCTCACAATCCTTTCATGTACCTACAATAGTCTCATTCTTTTCTTGGACTTCCCAAGAAAGTAAATTTCTTTGTAATCAATACTTTCCAACTTAAACACTGGTGGCAGGTTAGAGATTAATCTCATTTCCATCTGGTAAGAATCCTCTCCCTTCAAAGCCCAGTCCACATGTTATCTACTTGAAGGCATTTGTAACGTCTTCCCCATTTCTCCCAGTTGACACAAATCACTCTTCTCTTCTGCAAGTTCATAAAACTTTGGCTGGCATCTTTCCTAAGGCACTGTTCTTTATTAGTTATTTATGTCTTTCTCCTCAATTAGATTATAAACCTTTGACCACAAGAATACCTTAATCTATAATTCCACAGTCCTTGACACCATGCTTTCCATATAGGTATCTATAGTTGTAGATATCAGCATGTGGTCAATGAATCAAAGTTGTAACAATGAAGCCATTTGAAGTATCACAGGTTAACAATCTCTTCCCATAGTAATCAGTGACTATAACCCAGTGACTATAGTGACTATAACCCGAATGACTATAACCCAGATGTTCTTCTAACCACTTCATATGTGTCACCTCATTCACTCTTCAAAACAACCCTGTAGCAGGTACTATCATTACCTCCACCTTAATGTCAGGAAATTGAAGCACAGCAAAGTTAAATAACTTGGTAAGGAAATGCATGCAAGAACAGAATTCAATCCCAGGCAGCTTAACTCCAAAGCTCCTGCTTGTTGCCATGAGGCCATACTACCTCTAGAACACGGCTAACTCTCAGTTCCACTGCTACAGTCCTCTTTACTCTTTAAGGAGATATAAATGCCATTCTCCCCAACTCAACAACATTCAACTCAAAAGCTTAGTACTCATCCAGTATTATTTTTACTAAGTAAAGCTAAGGTTTATTATACTGGACAGGAAACTAGCTATAGATTTAAACATTTTGCATACAGAATTAATGTTCTACACTGTTAATTCTATTTTTGTCTAAAAACAACAGACCCTTTACATACAACAGAAGAAAGAGAATATTCCAATTCTGCCTCTTAACATCATGCTTTTTGTTGGTGTCTTTCCCTTTCCTTTATCTTATTCCTTTCCCTCTACAACAAAGGCTATGCAAAGAAATGAGGGAGCACATAAAAGCTGCTCAGCTCTAAATTTGACAAGGTTTATTAAAATATACATTGCCATTTCAGTAGAAAGCCAAATCAGTCATTCTCTCTCATACACACATATACACGCATGTATACGCGTGCACATACACACCCCTTGATCTTAACTCCTATGTTTCCCAGTATCCAATTTAAAAGTTATAAAGCCAAATTACTTGTGATTCTTATTTCAACCCCTGAAGAAGAAAAACATTAGCTACTTCATAACGTATACCAACTGACATGTGAACAGAGACCTACAAGACATGAGAGAACAAACCACACTGGTATATAAGGAAACAGTTTCAGGGTAAAGACATACCAAGCACAAAAATACTGAGCTAGGAGCGTGCTGGGTGTGTCTGTGGAATAGCAAGGGGGCCGACTGGCTAGAGCAGTTTGTGTCAGAGAGAATGACGATTGAGGGAAAAGGTCATTGGATAGCTAAGATCTGGCCTTAGGACTCTGGCTTTACTCCAAGTGAGATCAAGAGCTATTGGAGTGTTCTGAGCAGTGCAGTGATATAATCCTGTTTATATTTTTAAAAGATCACTCCTTTTAAGATAGCCTGCAGGTGGTAATAGTGGGCTACTACAGTGTAATACAAGGATGTGAGTTACGAGCGTAACAGGAGAGGAGCTGGTGAGTAGACTCTGGATTTTCTAGATAGATGCAATCAACATTAATAATATTCAAAAACTATTACCAAAACCAAAGAGGAAATTGCTCAGATAGTGAAATCACCTGTATATGCCAGAGGTCTGGTATTAGTAATCTGCCGTGCTTTCATCGCTTGTTGTTGTTTTTCCAGAGCTGCTAACATATCCCCCAAATCTAGCTGCACAGGGGTTTTATTTTTTTTTCCAGCTGCCTTTGATAAAGCTTCCTGCAAGATAAATGGAACATTTATTTTTTGTGATGGCATTTAAGTGTGGCAATTTATGATGACTGTCACTCCTTCTGTGTATCCCCCGCCAAACCTACCAATTACATCTGTTCATAAATATGAAAAAAATACCTGTAGTTTTTTTTGCTCCATACTTATTTCTGAATATTCTTGAGCTGTGGCAAGGGCTGCTGCTAAAGCTTTCTTCTTCTGACTTTTTGCACGTTTAGGAACTGAGGTTGTAATGGGAATTGGAGTCTGAACTATATTGATCGGTGAGTTTTCAGGTAAATCATCCAACTAGGATAACCAGACAAAAACATTTGTTAGTGATTTAACAAAGGTCTAACCGTAAGGAAAGACAATCCAGAATGTGCGATGTTCTATACTGTATCTGGACTGGAATCTTTGAGGATTCAATGCCAAAAAGAACAGAGTGAGATGGTGGATCCTTCCAGACTGAGAAATAATAAAGAGACAAACTGCTTAATGCAATTGGTGACGCTTGTCCGGATCTTGGCCTGAGAACAAAATAACTCCCAAGTAAAGTTTCACGACAACAGAGGAAATGGACTGTATGCTGAATGATATGATTCAATTAATGGTGTTTTCTTGTCCACAACAGAACTATGGATTTTACAGGAAAGTATCTTTGTTCTGGCTATGTTGAAAATAAATATTAAGTACCAAATACATGGTTTTCTTCTCTACCATGGTGCCCCACATATCTTTATGCTAACCTATAATACTTTTCAACATATCCACAGTTCAAAGGATGTTCAAATACTTTGCTTATCTTTTTAAAGAGTCACTTACTACTTTTGAAGAAAGTTTCTGTTGAATAGTCTCATCTTTAACATTTCCACTCTCATTTAGTTCTTGAAATCTATCTTCATCCTGAAATAATTTCACATTTTAAGTAAAAACAGTTCAAATCAATAAACTCTTTAAGAAAAATGCTTTATAACCTTTAGAGTAATGAAAAATGGAGAAGTAATTTTTAAAATTCTAATATTAGACTAAAGTCAGTCTTAAAAAGGAAATCTCATTTCTCACATGCTACAACATAACTATCTTTATTATTCATCAGTGGGACATATCTGTTCATGTTCATTCTTTGGATTTCCGTGTCTACTATCCCATTTTAATTAATTCTATTTTTTAAATGAATACATAATTGAAAAGAAATACAAAAGGGTTTTTATCATATTTCAGATAATTTGGAAAGTATTTTCAACAGAAAGCTTAGTATGAATTTCATAAATATATTCCCTGTCCTGTAATACTACACATACCTGTCAATAAGGTTAAAAGTATAAAAATTTAAAAGAAAATCCTATTCAAAGTAATTTCTTAACCAATATCCTCCTTTAGAATGGAAATTATATCTAACATTTTTAAGTATAAGGATGGAACCAATTATATGGTTAAGTGCAAATAATAAATCTGCTACATGTTCTCGATAACTGAATAGAGATGCACTCTCAAGTCCTTTAGGTCAATTACTAAGTTATCTAACATATTATTCATTTCTAGTCTCTGGCCTAAAGCACATTTTCCAGTTTAATTTCCACCTATTCACCACCCATTTTACAAAAACTATGACCCAACAAAAGTGAGTTATTCAAATGAGTTACCTGGGATGTTGTTCACTATCCTGACACAACCAGATTCTACTGATTCTTTAAAGTCTATTCCAGAGATTGTCTCTATCCTACTCCAAACCCAAAGGGACTTGTTCCTCCTTTCAACCCCAACCACACCTAAGCAAGTACTAGGTATATATGCATCTATATTACTATATAGCAACCTTCCTAAGGCTACTGTGTTTACACACTTAATGTATCAGTCACAGCAACTTATTTTACACATAACAGGCCTCCAATAAGAGTCAGTTAGATGAATAAACAATAAAAATACTCCAAGCAGAATACAAACTTTCTGCCTATTAGAAAAAATAAATTAACTTTTTTTTTCTTCTTCAAGATTCTCCTGGCTAGCAGCACAAATTACCTAGACCAAACCATTCAAATCTAAAAAAACCTGACAAAGAGACTAAACAATAATAAAAATTAGGGAGAAAGTTTCGTACTAGGAGAAACCAACATAAAATCAAGTTCTACCTCTACACATTACCTCATGACGAAAATTATAAAAATAGACATTAATGAAGTTAACTATAACTTCATTACTAGCTATCATTAACTATTATACTAACTATACATATCCTGGACAAAAATGGATCAATACTTCTGAGTAATTTATAATCTAATAACAGAGTCATAAAAAGTACTTATCAGAATGTAAGAAAATTAATTTTTTTAAAAGACTTTATTTATTTATTTGACAGACAGAGATCCCAAGTAGGCAAAGAGGCAGGCAGAAAGAGAGAGAAGCAGGCCCCCCTGCTGAGCAGAGAGCCTGATGTGGGGCTCCATCCCAGGACCCTAAGATCATGACCTGAGCCAAAGGCAGAGGATTTAACCCACTGAGCCACCCAGGCACCCCCAAAATTAATTTCTTAATGGGAACATTTGCTATAATAGTTTACAAATAAAGCCTGAAAAAATACCTCAAAATATAAAGACTCAGAATTTGAGTCGCCTCTATGAGATTGACTGGTGTTTAATTGCTTATTATCTTGTCGCTTTTGTAAATTCTGTCTTCTTTCTGAAGAAGTACTATGTCCTCGGCATCTGAATCCAACCTAAGTAAGCACCAAAAGAAAAAAATATATTATTTAAGTGAACATTTTACTGAAGTATAACATACTTATAGAAAAGTACACGAAAGTATACAACTCAATGAATTTTCAGAAAGTGCACAATTTACTATAGAAGTTTTGTTCAAGAGCTTTTGACAAGATCATTTTAAAAGAAATAAAAAATGTGATAATGCAAGTTACTTCCCTCCTCCCCTCCACCTCATACATGAACTTTTAACCAGCCTTACTTGTAATAGCCAAAAACTGGAAACAACTCAGATGTCCTTAATTGGGAAAACAGTTAAACTTACTGGGGTACATCCCTACTACTGAACAACAGTCAGCCACCCAATGGAACAAACTTGAGGTACTCAATAATCTGGATGAATCCCCAGAAAGCCATGCATGTGAGGAAGCCAATCCTAAAAGGACTGTATGAGTTCATTTATAAAACATTCTTGCAATGACAAATTACAGAAAGGGGGGAACAGATCAGTGGATTCTAGGTGTTAACGAGAGGCTGGCCAGAAGAGAAAAGGAATGTGGCTATAAAACAGAAACAGGAAGGATCCCTGCAGTGATGACTCTGTTCTTCCTTGTGTCAATGTCAATATCCCGGTTGTGACACTGGACTGCAGTTTTGCAAGATGTTCTCATTGGAAGAAACTGCACAGTACTCTATTAAACTATTGTAAGTCTTCTAACATCTGTGGTTTTATTTTTTAAAAAAACAATTTCTAGGAAAGGTTAAAAATTAAAACTTATTTCCAAGAAAATAGATTGAAAACAAAATTTTCATTCAATCTACAAATTATCCTATTAATAAATCTGTGAAATGTTCAATGGTCATAAGGGCAAGATTTGTAAGAATCTTAAGACATTTCAAGATCCTCCTCTTAAGTACCCAATGCAGCTAACATGAAATACTCTCTTAACCAGGACACCTAGAAGATGTGAAAAGTATAATCTTCATTACCAGTTACTCCCAAATTCTAACAATAAACAGAACCTGAAACAGATCTAGAACAGAAGGTGCTAATATACATATTTTTGATGATGAAATCAAAATTATGCACACAAAGACATGAAAACCACCTAGCAATTCCCATACTAAGTAACTGGTCTAAAAAGATTTGCTGATAAGGAATAGAATTTTTTTTTAAGAAACAGAATTTTTATACTCTTTTGGGAGGCAGGTTACATGGCAGAACAATAAGCCAAAGAAGACGGTCATATACCAAATTTAATTCTTCCTTAGAGTATGTACTGTGATAACTGGGCTACTTCCTATAACTAGATACCCAACAGCTTCTTAATTTTAAATATTCTTCCAGATACCGAACAGTCTCTTAATTTTAAATATCTACCTCATTTTAAAATAGTATTTAAAATAGCCTATTTTAAATACACACACGATGAAACAAATCTCGGTAAAATGTTAGCTAGCCTCTAACTGATAGCTGTATGAATGTTCTCTATAAAAATACTTCAACTTCACTATTTTAGCAATTTTTGTAAAATGTTTTAAAAATAGGTCCATGAAAAGAGGCTCATACAAGACTGGTAAATGCAATTTCAATGTCTAGGTAATAAAGAAACAAGTTAATTCACATAAATTATTAACACTGAAGTGAATACTCATCAAGCCCCAAGACAGGTATGACCAAAAAACAAGAGAATAATTCCTGAGCACAACTCTGCATTTCTGTGGACACTCACCATGACAAAAAAATAAATGTAAACCTGCTCTCCAAAAGCATTAAAATTATATCCAGAAATAAACCCTGTTGTAAATCATTTACTAAATATGTATTAATGTTGCTACAAACACTAAAGCAATTAAAAAAAAAATGGAACTTGATTTCTTATACTTGGGTGACATAAAGCTCCAGGATTAAATTAAAACCCCCAAACTAATGTCCCAACAAAGTTCATGAGAACTAAATTTGCATGTATACCAATTACCTCCTAAAAAGATGACTCAAAAATAAAAAACAATAGTTTTTTGCATAGGAAGATGCCACATCACAAAGGTAATCCACCCTCCCTAAGTTGATAGATTAATTTAATGATTAATACAGAACAAAACAAAAATTCTAGAATTAGATTTCAATATACCTGGGAATTTAATAGATGATGAAAGTGGTTAATATCAAATCAGCGAAAAGATGGACTTTTCAATGAATGGTGCTGGAGATTTGGGTAGCCACTTGGAAAATATGAAGTGGAACTATATTTTACACCATGCACAACACAAACCCAAATGAAATAAAGATTTAATATAAAAAAAAAGAATAAAAACACACTAGTGGAAAACAGGCAATTCCTTTATAACCTCAGAGCAAGGACGTGGCACTAAAACTCAGAAGCCATTTTAAAAAACAGAAACAAAAAACAATAAATTCAATATATAAACTTCTTAATGCTATTTAAAACATAAACTGGTGTATGGCAATAATAGTGAGCAAAGTCAAAAATAAAAATGAAAGCCTAGCAAAATATTTATAACTCATATTACAAACTAAAGGCTCCCAAATTTTTAAAAAATCTGTTAAGAGCTTGATGAAGAAACCGATTTTTAAAATATATCAAAAAAAGAAAAAAAGCAGATCAAGATAGCCCCCCCAAAAAAGGGCATAAGATACAATCAGACAAGTTAACAAAAAAATAGTAACAGCCCATAAATACATGGGAAGATGCTCAACAACATTCATATACCATTCCACCTAATTGGCACAAATCCAAAATCCTGGAAACACATGATTTCTGAAGCTATATGGAAAAAGGCACTCACCACATTATTGTTGAGATTTAAGTGGTACGGTTGGCCAATACAATCAAATAACAGAAGTGGCTTTACCTTTTCACTCAGCAGTCCCTTATCTAGGAATTTACTTTACTGCTATACACATACATTTCTAAATGATACTGCAGTATGTCTACAATAGTGACAAGTTACAAACAACTCCAATGTCCATGAATAGGAAGACTACAGAAATCAACAAGTATCTTCATACTCCAAACATTACAAGTTATTTTTTAAAACCTGTGGAAGCCCTCCTGTGATATTATGAAAATGTTTTCAAGATACACTGTTAAGTGATGAAAGCAGAGCACAAAAGAGAGTGGATAAAACACAAGATACATAACTGTATTTACTTAGAATGACATGAAGAAACTCTGGGAAAATACATAAGAAACTACTCAAAGTGGGACAGATATAGGGAAGATAAGACAAGAGGAGAGAGTGAAAATGAGATTTTTTCCATCATATAATCTTTTTCATCTCTTCTATTTTTCAACCAATTCACAAAATAAAACCATTTTTGAAAATTTAAGTTTTTAGATTCTGTACATTATTTAAAATTAAGGTTATGACAGATTATAGGAAGAACCTGTCTGTTCAAGTGTTAAAACATAGTAAAAATATTAAAAATCACAAGGAAAACAGCATGGTACAGGTACCAAATTTTAATAAATGGAATAAAACAGCCCAGAGACAGCACCTAGGATGTAAGAAATTAGCAAATGAGAGAAAAGAATAGATTATGATTTTCAAACAGCTGGTTAACTACTTTGAAAATCTACATCATTGCATCATACACCAAAATAAATTCCAGATAAAAAGTTCTTGCAATATTATACTATAAAAAGGTAGTAGAAAATACAAGTGAATATGTCATTTCTAAAATACTTTCTAAGCCTAAAAACAATCAGAAACTGCAAAGGGGGAAAATATTTTGACTTAACAGAAAAAAAAATTCTGCACATCACAAATCAAACACATACTTAAGAATAAGTGGATTTTTAAAAAGATTTTATTTATTTATTTGACAAGGAGAGAGAGAGACCACAAGTAGACAGAGAGGCAGGCAGAGAGAGGTGTGGAGGCAGGCTCCCTGCTGAACAGGGAGCCCGATGCGGGGCCCAATCTCAGGACCCTTGAGATCACGACCTGAGCCAAAAGCAGAGGCTTAACCCACCGAGCTACCCAGGTGCCCAAGAATAAGTATTAACAACACATCAGAAGTAGAAAGCACATTATTCAACATCTGGCTCCAGTTCTTTTGGAATGAAGAGAGATACAAAATAAGCAAAACCTAATATATTACATGTATTTGAATAATTTTTTGTTGTTCTTTTATTATTCTTCACCAGTTTGGAGGCTCAATAGCTGTACTACTTCCTCTCCAGTGGGCCACGGATACCAAAAGTCTAACAAGTTACAATTTCAACATAAAATTTCAACACTTAGCTAAACATTTTATAGATTCTGTTTATCACATCTATATAAATAATTCTTGTTTTAGCTCTTCTGTTTCTAATCAAATAAAGCTAGACTGCCTCTCATGGGTGCCACAAACAACGACTCATTTTTGCAATAACCATAGGGAAAAGGGCATTATTCTGCTTGTCTAATAATGACAGTCTAATTAATATTAGGGAGCAACTGATGTCCTTCATTTCAGGGAAGCAAATGAGCAGGCAGTATTTGGTCTATTTAATCCATTAGTAACTTACTCTTATTTCAGTTCATCCACAGATCTATTCATATGATAGTTTTAATACCTTAACTAGATTTAAGGAATCCAGGAAGTCTATCTAAAAATTGAAAAGGAAAAAACTCTGACCAACAAACAAATCCCTGATTTCACAATCAACCAACTCAAGAAGATAGTTACTGGGAATCCATGGCAGTATATAACTTGCTCAGCTGTATGGCAGTTAGATATTGTTCCCCAAAACCAAGAAGCCACCCAGTCTGGCTACATTACAGCATGAGACAACAATTACGATGGCCCTGGAACAAGCACAGAGTGCATAGCTATGGTGTTTAGTAAAGACACACGAACAAGGCCATGGTCCTAAAGTTCAAAGAATCAATATTTGTGGCATTAAAATGTTTTTAAATTTTTTATATGGATTAAAAAAAAAGTCACGGCAAATGAAGCAGGATTGGAGGATATTCTTTTTTAAAACTATGAAATATCCAAATATATTTCTTAAAAACAATATAGTAGAAAACAACACAATATACACCTATATATGCATCATCTATAACCAAGATTTTCATTTTGTCTCATTAAATAATAACTTTACTGGCTAAGCCATTTTAAAGTTACAGATGTCATGGTGTTTTATGATTATGTAATTCAATACGCATCTTCAAAAATTAAGGACACTGAGACACCTGGGTGGCTGAGTTGGTTAAGCTGTTGCCTTTGGCTCAGGGCATGATTCCAGGGTCCTGGGATCAAGACCCACACGGGGTTCCTTGCTCAACGGGAAGACCGCTTCTTTCTCTGCCTCTGTCTGCCACTCTGTGTGCCTGTGCGCACGCGCGCTCTCTCTCTCTCTCTTTCTGACAAATAAATAAATAAATAAATAAAATCTTAAAAAAAAAATTAAGGATATTGCCCTTCAAGACCACTATACCATTCATAATAATTCAAGTTTCTCCAACCTCATTTAAATTACCTGTGAATTATTTCTTTGTTCAGTCTGCCTTCCACCTCTAGAAAATGTCTGATTTTTTTCCATCCAAGGTTTTTTCTGAGTTGCCTGGCAAGTTACATTGGACCAATTTACACTACCTGTAACCAATGAGATTAAAAATATGATTTATTTATGAAAGACGCCAAAACCTAAATTATCCCTTAACTTTGTATATTGAAAGTCAGTCACTATAAACACAAAACTGGAAATTTCTCTACAAAATTTAAGTGGTATTCCAATTCTTAGTAATAGAAGTGCCATCTTGCAGAATACCCCAATTTCTCAATGGAGAAATTTTCTCAAGTTTTATCAGCCCAACTGTACTTTCAAAATAAGGTGAATCTCTTTGGAAGATTTCTAATTTTTTCTGCAGTATCAGAAGGATTCATGCTTGAAAGCAAAGCTCTGACATGGACAAAGAAGAAAGTATAGCAAAAACACTATGCAGAAAATAAGTACCTGTACATATAGATGATTCCACATGCTAAAAATAAAAACAAAAAAGACAATTATTTTCTGCTTAAGAGTCAATATGCCTTGCAACATGTTTCATAACTTAGTCTAGTGTGAAGCATGCTTATTTACAATCTGAGAAAAACACTTCTCCATATGTATTTTTCATATTAATATACAAAATACATTTTAATCCATTCTATAACTACAGGAATTGTTAATGAAAATAGATACTTAAGCTTTAGAGAAGATAAAAAGATAATACTGACATAGGTGACCAATAAAGGAATCAAAGCAATGTTACATACATTCATGGTGCTAGAATCGGGATTTCTCAAAGTCCCTGATGCCGGCTGGTTGTTGCTGTGTTTGGGACTGCAGTAGCCACTATCACTGTCAATGTCAGCTTCACTAGCCCCCTGCTCACTGGAGGATTCCGCAGTCGGGTGGGACGCTCTTCTCCTCCTGCCTTTGGACTTCCAGAGCATCGTGGCAGAGCTCTCTGAGAGAGATTTGTTAGCAATATCTGATGGGAAATCTATAAAGCAAGGAAGGTGTGACATCTCTTTGTGAGGACCAAACTGATAAACTCTTGTTAAATTATCATTAAGGTCATAAGAAAATAAAGATATCTTACTTTGTAAATGGAGAAAACAAGTAAAAATTTTGGGGGGAAGATCATAAAAAGGTAAGATGTTCCTGACAAGCTGGTTTATGACATGTATTTATTATGACAAGAGAATAAAATATTTGTATAAATATTAAAACAAACCACCATTACCCATTTCAGAAAAATAACAATACCAGTCTTTTTTGAAGTCCACTGCATACCCCCTCTACCACTGCATCCTCTTCCTCCCCCAGAAGTTACCTCCACATGGAATTCTGTGTTTATCATTTTCTCACTTTTTAAAATACTTTTTTCATGGATTTTTGAATTACTAAAACATAAATCATCTAATTTTACAGTTTTCACTTATAAAAATGAAATTATACTGTCCATTTTCTTTTGTGACCTGCTTCCCAGTGTGCCCCATCCCCTCAACATTAGTTTTGAGATTCTACTGCATGTGGCTGTAATTCATTAATGTCACTGGAATCCTATGTATGCCTATGTATGATAAACGTACCACACAGTATTTATCCTTTGTACCACTGATGGGATACCTGGACTGTTTTGGGGTTTTGCATTATTAATTATTTCAGAAACTGTAATCAAAAGACATTTAAAAAACTCTTGCAATGTCCTCCTATCCTAACAAATAACAATTTTCCTTTTTCTATATTTCTGCCCATAACTTTTACATACAGCATCAATATAATTTTGAGTTGGGCTGTTTAATATTATGTAAATGTTCTTCAAAATTTTAATTTAATTTCATTTCCATATTATCCCACTGAGTGGATGTTCTAAACTTCTCTTGTCACCTGTTACTAAACATTTGGAAGCTTTCCTATAGTCCCACCACACTGTTTCAGCCCCCTGGTGCTGTGTCCCAAGGCCCTGAGAACAAGGTGGGATCATTTTCTTATTCATTCATATGAATTTTTCATGTCTTCATACTAATACTTTATTAGTGACAGGCATCGTATAAATCGTTTCCAAGTTTGTGGCTTATTCTTTCACTTATTCACTCACTTTTGACAGAATTTATTTGAGAAATAGTTCTCTCCCAGCAGTCATAAAGACACCTGCCTCTATTTTCTTCTACTGTGGTTTTTCCATTTGTCCTTAATCCACCTAAAAAGATTTGCGTGGGGTGTAAATTAGGTATCTGTAATGCTATCTCTGTTATTTTCCACATGTTTTCACATACATGTGAATCTGTTTCTGGGTCCCCTCTTCTAACTTTTGTATAGTGCATTTTTTATGTAAGTCTACAAGAAGTAAGATAGTTTAACAGGTCTTGATATTTAGAAAAAAAAGTTCTTTTCTTTTCAGACAAATGATCCTTTTAGAATTAGTTTATCAAGTTCCCAAAAAAATTCCTATTAAAATTTTGATTAGAACTGCACTGAATCTACGGACTGAGTACTGACTTGGGAAAAATGCCATTTGCAGTATCAAATCGTCCTATACAAATAGGATATCTAGTTGTTGTTGTTTTTAATATCCTACCATAAAGTTAAGATCTTCCGCATAAATGTCTGGTACATCTTTTGCCAAGTTCATTCCCAGAAACTGATGTATTTGTTGCTATTATAAACACTATCTTTTCTCAAATTTTGTTTGTAACACACTGAAATGCACTTTTGTATATCATACCTAGTATTCTTGTTAAGCTCATTAAATACAAGCTTATGTTCAAGAATAAAAACTTGTTACAAGTTCCTTTAAGTTCTAATATTTCAGTCTATCTGTGACTGATACCAATTAATCCTCAGAAATTAAAAACAAATTAAACAAAAATACTAATAGGATGTAAAATCCTCAGAATTTGAAAAAAACTAAAGAGTAGGAATACTGATAAAATGTACTATCTTCTAATCAAATTTTACCTTCATTTTCATTTTCTTTTCACTTCTATCAAAGCATAGTTGACATACAATATTACATTAGCTCTAAGTGTACAACACAGTGATGCTGCAAGTGTCTATACATTACGCTTTGCTCACCACAAGTGTAGCTACCACTAATTTACTCCCAACCCTCTGACAACCATCAATTTTGGTTCTCTGTGTTTATGGGCCTATTTCTGCAGGGGTTTTTCCCCGCCTTTTTAAAGATTCTACATATAAGATTTTAAGATTCCATCTGACTTATTTCACTTAGCATTATAGCTTCTGGGTCCACCCATGTTGTTGCAAATGGCAAGATTTTATCCTTGTTTATGCTTGTGTAATATTCCATTGTATATATACACCACATCTTCTTTATCCATTCTCCGTTCATTTACTTTTGACATTTGGATTGCTTTCTTATCAGGGCTACTGTAAATAATGGCACAATGAACATAGGAGTGAATATATCTTTTCAAATGAGTGTTTTTATTTTTGGGGGGGTAAAATACCCAGTAATGGAATTACTGGATCACTTGGTATCTCTAGTTCTAGTTTTTTGAGGAATGTCCACACTGTTTTCCATAGCAGCTGCACCAATTTACATTTCCAATACACGAGGGTTCTTTTTTCTTCACATCTTCACAAACACTTGTTATTTCTTGTCTTTTTTATTCTAGCCACACTAACAGGGATAAGGTGATATCTTGTTGCGGTTTTGATTTATATTTCCCTGATTAGTGATGTTGAGCATCTTTTCATGTGTCTGCTGGCCTTTTGTAGATCTTCTTTGGAAAAATGTCTATTCAGATCCCCTGGCCAATTTAAATTGGATTATCTGGGTTTTTTGGTACTGAGTAAATATTTTAGATATTAACCCTTATTGGATATACCATTTGCAAATATCTTCTCCCATTCAGTAGGCTGCCTTTTTGTTTTGCTAATGGATCATCTATTCATTTTCGAATTATTATGCTTCAGAAGATTGTGTTTGTGGTCACTAAAGGAACAAACTAAAGAAGTAAGGATTTTTAAAACCAGTCCCAGGGTTTAAAGCATGTAGAAATAAGTCACTATAATTAGGAATAACCAAAACATAGAAAACTTTGCAATGTATTACATTGTGATTCTTTTCTATAGCCTCTCCAAGCATTTGTTAGTTCATTAATCTCACTGCTTTATGACTACAAACTACACACAATGACTGTACCAGCAACAAGACTGTTTTTTAATGGATTCCCAGATCCTCTTACTCCTAATGGATCTAAGCAATTGCCAAAAAACAAAAAACAAAACAAAACAAAAAAAACCCACAAAAACAAAAAACAAAAACCTGAATTTGTGTCACAAACGAAAAGGTGCAACCCAAATGAAAGAAAGTATGCACTGCCAAATTTATTTTAAGTCAGAGTGGAAACTACAGAGGGGTAAAAAAGTAAATGTGCCTTTGAGCAGATCTAATTCTTGGCCTTGGATCATTAAAAATTTTTACTAGCATCAGTGACTATGGGTGAGGAGAGAGTTACCGATCTACTCTGTAGCCATTAAGCTGAGAACAGAGATACAAACTAGAATTTAATGATATAAACTGGAAAATATTAATTTTTATCTATTACCAGAATAAAGCTTCCTTAAAATTTATATATAGTCTTCTAATAAACTCTGGACAAAAAATATCCAACTAGTCCAAAATTCTTACTTGCTTGATAGGATATATGTGCCACTCACCTTTGTTTCAGATCTATGCTAAAATGTGGCACAGAAAATTTGCCAAGTTATTTCTATAAACATATTATATAATATTAGAGTATTTTATAAAGAGATTTAAACTATTTATAAAAACATACAATTTTGATTTCTGCCAGAATAGTCCTCAAATTCTTACAATGTCTGCAATATTCCATCTCTGATTTCTGAACTGCTCCACTACTACACAGGAATAAGGACACCTCAAATCCTCCTCAAAATTGCACATTAGCCAGCAAACAAGCTGAAAGAACATTACGGATATGGACTGCTTTTATCCTTCCTAGAGAATTTCACAAAGTGGCAGGATAAATGAAAGGATGAAAGTCTAGAATCCTGAAACGTGGTACAGTCCACAATTATAAAATCAATACATGAAAACAGACGAAAATCAATGATGTATACATAAACACTCTTGCTTACCAGTTTGTTGTGAAGCATCTACCAGAAGCACAATTTTTGATCGATTATCAGGACCCGCTGCATTTGTCTCTTTCTGAGTAGCTACATTTTTCACCAGTGGCCTTTTGCTTTTTATGTGCTGTTGTAAAAGCTGTTGCTGATTTAAGCACACACACACAAAAATAATAATTTAAAATCCTACTCAGTGTACTACATTATAAAATACATATCCACTATGGAACACACCTAAATGTATGCTCTAAATTAGTGCCTCCCAACCCATGGGAAAAGAGGGTTACTGTGTTAGGAATTCATGACATTATCTGCATTTAATTATACATTAAATGATATATTATAGATACACATTTTAATACTATTTTTCAAATAACTATTAACACTACTATGACTAATAAAATATTAATACATTTTATATTACTTGTACTTCATATTTTCTCAATAAATAATAAATGACAGAAGTATAATCATGCCATATAAGGGTTTGTAAATTTTTATTTAGAAGGGTTCTAAAAAGGTAGTACTAAAAAGGTACTTAAAAAGGGTACTGAAAAAGTAGCTCATCCAGGAGATAAATTTTCCTTTCATGATAGTAAGAAAATCCAAAAAATTTCTGCTTTAGAGCTTAAAAACAAAATATAAAAAAGTTGAGCCTTTCCTTCATTTTTTAAAACAGAAGTATTCATCACTTAATAGCAATTTATACAACAGAATTCTGAATTTAACTTCCTAAAGTGAAGTGCTGGAAAGGCGCGCTGAGAAATCATGTTTCTTTAGCATCTGAAAGTTATATACTACTCTATTATTTCCCATAATTGTTTCTTTACATTCTCCAGAGGTCCCAAAACAATTTCCCTTGACCTAGTGTTTTGATGAACAAAGACTAAAAGCTTTTTAAAGCAAGCTGGCTGCATGTTTGTATTTTAATTTGTAAAAAGTATGCCAAAAAACATCAAAGATTTTTCACTGAAGAAACTAGGCTAATGGAATCTACGAAAGCATCAACTCCTTGATGACAGAGCCATAAGATGCATTTAGGAAATCACTCTGCCTTCTATTAGCTCAAAATTGCTGAGAAGAAACATGTTTTTCTTTTTACTTGCTTTGCATTAAGGCCTCAATATAAAAGTAACCTTTTAGTTAAGAAATAGTTACCTAGAATAAGCATTAAATCTATTGTGTTTTCAGGCCTGTGTGTCTCCCCCCCCCCTTTTTTTTAACTTAGTCAAAAGGCTGATCTTAAGAGTGGTTTCACACATCTATCTTTCATTTTCTTCAGCTCAAGGAGACCTTGTATTCACATAATATAGTAAAGCAACACTTTAATAACAAAGTACTATTGCTACTAAAAATTCACAGAATAGCAACAATGAAGTTGAGGGGATTGAGTGAATCACAAATGTCCTCCATAGTATCTCCTGCTGATTTCTGAGGACTGAAATATATGAAGTGCATTAGTCATTCAACACCACTAGCATAGGATCCAAACTACCACTTACAAACACTGGTGTCACTATGCAATTTTTATCATTAAATTAAAACAATTTGGAAATACCTGTGTATAATGATTACATAAAACTCTCAAGAAACCTGAAGATGGCTGTAAATCAATCATCAATTAAGAATAAGGCACAACAGTAGTGCCTGGGTGGCTCAGTGGGTTAAAGCCTCTGCTTTCAGCTCAGGTCACAATCCCAGGGTCCTGGGATCGAGCCCCACATCGGGCTGCCTGCTCCGCAGGAAGCCTGCTTCCTCTTCTCTCTCTCTGCCTGCCTCTCTGCCTACTTGTGATCTCTGTCTGTCAAATAAATAAATAAAATCTTAAAAAAAAAAAAAAAAAGAATAAGGCACAATAAAAAACAGAAAAAATTATTTTATAAATGTTCTATCCTTGACTATTTTATAACAGTGAATGGAATGTGATAGTAAATTCAGCATGAAAGCTAACCAATACAAGTAGCAAATTACTTCCATTATTATTAACAACAGAAATATCAAACATAAAAGCCAAGCAAAATAAGTTACTTACTTTTGGTACAACTGGTCCTCTGTTACTGTTTCTGCTTCGATGACTGGACAATGGGAAGACCTGTCCAAGCTGATTTGGACGCTCAGTGCATTCTGTGGTTATAGTATTTACAGTACTTGCGGCCTGAAAGGTGTTGGAGTAAGGTGTAGGAAAAGGATGATAGAATCCCATAACTTGGGCACATGGTGCTGGCATCAGCTGATAATATGTATACTCTGTAGAAACAGGAGGCTGAGCAGATATAATGGGGTAGGCAAGGTACGGTCCAGCAGGGTTTGGATTGGGCTGTTGCCATCGTATATCATTGTTATATAACGGAAACTGTCTGTTAAAATCAAATAAAGAACAAATCTATTGAGAAGTCTGAAAATAATGCTGAAGCAAAATTTCTTAATGCATTTTAATTTTAAAAAGTACAGAAAGGTGCCTTCATAATAAAAAGGAGATAAAATTATCACCTTATTTCTTTGCTGTAATTAGAGATTATTATATACATGTAGTAACAACTTAAATGACAGTATAAAGGAATTCAACCTGATCTACTGCATTGCAAAATTTTAAAAGTACATATCATTCTTATTTATAACTCTCTCCTCAACCTCCTCAAACTATTTCTTCCTAGAAGTAAAACCCCTAGCTGCTGGATCTGTAAACAAAGGAATCCTAAGTCCCCATCCAATGCTAACCACTGTGATGGCCTCTGCAAAAAGAAGAGTAATGTGAACACTGTGTAAGGTGACCATTACAATGGGTGATTTGATTCTTCCACTTCTCATTTTTCAGTTCAGTCCCAGGGCCTCCTACTCCTCTCCTGTACTCCAGGAATCATCTGGCCAAGTCAAGCTCTTTTCCTGGCTCCCCTCCTTGACAATGGAAGCAGGTTCCAAGTCAAGAAGAGAAGAGGCAAGCCTAACATTACCATCCTATCTCTAGCATTAGAGCCTTTCCTAGTGCAATTCCTATGCAGCATCAGCAAGACTCTTCCTGTCTCAGCAGTCCTTACAAAAGGTTGCTGCTGAAGAATGAGGGGCCATGGGGAGCTGGAGCATTGAGCTTTTCCTCACTAATCCCACAGCAAAGCACAATGGAAAAATGTTCACTGTCATAATTTTAAAAAATAATTTTAATCCACTGGCTGGTTTACTCATGAATTCTCAAAGATTATTTAGTATGGTAAGAAAAATTAATTGAGGGGCGCCTGAGTGGCTCAGTGGGTTAAGCCTCTGCCTTCGGCTCAGATCATGATCTCAGGGTCCTGGGATGGAGCCCCACATCAGTCTCTCTGTTTAGCAGGGAGCCTTGCTTTCCCCTCTCTCGGCCTTCCTCTCTGCCTGCTTGTTATTTCTCTCTCTCTCTTTCTCTGTTAAATAAATAAATAAAATATTTAAAAAAAAACAAGAAAAATTAATTGTACTTTATACTGGGCCATTTTGTCAAATACAAAAATAATAGTATTATTAAATTTAGTTTTAAGTTGCTTTAAACGTAGCCCCATACAGGTCAAAATTTTTTGACATTATGCGAACTTCAACTGAGAAGGATCCCTTACTCTTTGTCCAATCCTGAAAACTACAGGGTTTTAGAAATTATTAACCTGAATAGTTCATATTTCATACAGTGGCTTCACGGTCTCATATCTCTTACATCGAGAATATCTGAAAGAATGTGCCTTGGCACACTAGTGTACCACACCATGGCTTTATACAGGGGTGCAGAAATACTGACTGCCTTTGCTTTTGGGGGGCTGGGCAGAGGCTAGAGCTCAGCTGTCTCATCCATTTATCCAAGATGCTAGAGAAGTATTTTCTATGTATATTACTTGTGAAAGGCTGAAAGTACTTTATACAGCACATTAAAAAAAATACTTTAATATAGCAGTAACATGAATTACACTAACAAAGCACTAATCACTCAGATAGTCTAAGCAGCATTAAAAAGGCTATCATGACTATCACAAGTTACACCCTAACCACCACTTCACATATTATCTGAACTGCAAGCATTTTGCTAAATCACCCTGTGACTATAGCAGAGGCTAAATTTAAACTAGAATCAGAGTCCGGAAATATATGTTAACCATAAACATTTTAATGTTAAGGACTATCCCTTGGTATTTTTTTTTTTTAAGATTTTATTTATTTATTTGTCATAGAGAGAGAAGCGAGAGCAAGCACAGGCAGACAGAGTGGCAGGCAGAGGCAGAGGGAGAAGCAGGCTCCCCGCCAAGCAAGGAGCCTGATGTGGGACTCAATCCCAGGACGCTGGGATCATGACCTGAGCCGAAGGCAGCCACTTAACCAACTGAGCCACCCAGGCGTCCCATATCCTTTGGTATTTTATTCTTATGCCCAACTGTCCTGAAAATTATGATTAAATACCTAAACTTAAAAAGGGGTTTCCATTCACCACTTTCTGAATATTCATTCCTCCCTTTGTATCAACTTATTTCAAAGTAATTTTAATGACTTACTGTAGGAGTCCAAAAACTTTTCCTCTTAGAAAGAATGAGAAAATAAACCATGTTAACAATTAAAATTTCTGCTTCATTTGGTTTTATTTACTTCTCTTAAAAAAAGAGAAATGGCTAATGTTTAATGTTTAAAATGGAGGGCTGCCTGGCTGGCTCAGTTGGTGGACCATGGGACTCTTAATCTCAAGCTTGCAAACTGAAGCCCCATGTTGGCTGTAGAGATAATAATAATAATAATAATAATAAAATAAACCTGAAAAAAGAAAAAGTTACAAAAGGAAAAAATGAAGAAGTATGTCTTGCCAATTTCTGTTCCTTACCCACCCCCTACAAAAAAGAAAATAATAATAAACAAATTACCTATTGGACTGGTTTTCCTGCACAAATGGATAACAAGTAATCAGGTAGCTGGGAATTGGAGTTGGTTCTACACCAGATACATTTCCATTATCATTTGGGAGTGCCATCGGGATCATAAATGTATCAGGATTCTTCTTCTGGGGAATAAATGGCTCTACCTCAGCTGACAGCTTGACATTCTTCAAAGAGAAAGTAAACCACACATTTAATAAAGTAGCAAAAAACTTAATACAGATCCACAGTTTAACAATGGAAAAGACAGGGCTTACACATAGTAATTAGATATCCTTAGTATTAGAAAACATCCAAAAGAACAGCAATGTCAAATTAAAATAACTAAATACGATTATTAAGGCAAAGCCATCAAATAAAAGAGGGAAAGGTTTATCAAAAGTTATTGCATTTTTTTAAGTTATTGCATTTTAATGAAATCATTTCTTACATAACCAAAGCTGTTAAAACAATCAAGAGTACAAGGAAGTAGACTTGAGTCCAAAAATAAAGCTGGTAGTAAGAAATCTAGCTCTTCAGACAAACAATGCTTTTAACTAATTTTGTTAGGAGGGAAAGTCATTAAACAGAGTTCTGAAGGATAATCACTTTATATTTATTTGACTAGTCTAAAAAACAGTCTATTTCTATCCATTTCAGGAAATTAGGTAAGTATAGTTTAATTATAAAGAAAGAAAGTGTCCAAGACTAATGAAAAAAAATACCTAACAATATGAGCAAGAAACTTCTGGTTCACAAACTAGTAAAAAAGAAAAAATGAGTACTTCAGTTTCCCAGTAGACAACTTGAGTAAACTAAAGTAATCCAGAATATGTACTCCCATTTTAGTATTTAGTATCTTTTCTCACAAAAAAATCTACAGAAGTTTAAAAGATATATTTAAAAAACTAAAGTATTTTAGGATTCATATGTGGGTGATGAAACTATAAAGAAAAATAAGAAAGATCTGGGATAAAAGTCAGGATAGGAATTACTCATATGAAATTACTCATGTGAAAGAGTTGTGATCACAAGGAGGGCATCTAAAAAGATTATGAGGGCCTGACAATGTTCTGTATCTTAACTTGGGTGATAATTACAAGGAATTCACCTTATAATTCATTCAGCTATACACTGTTTTAATGCAGTTTTCCTTATGTTTTTAATAACAAATTCTTGAAATTTAATAACAAAAAAAATTATGGGCACATTCTGCAAAGGTAGAATGTATAAAACCACATAAACACCACAATCTAAAAAGATATTACACACTTCTTTCAGAAAAGAGTAAATGAAATGCAATCCAATGTTTCAATCTTTCAAATCAATTACCTCAAAGCAATAGTCCTAACTAGAACTTTTGCCCAACAAACCCAGAAGGATGGCATTTATTGGAAGTTCTGAGCAAGGCAGAGTTCCCAGAATAAGTATCAGGCATGTTTCTCACAAAGGTAATCAGTAACAAATGCACCAAAATCTGAAGATAAAATCTAAAGACTTGATATGCTCAATAAATAGCCTTTATTCAGATAAATTATTCTCTATAAAGAGCCCCCGGAAATATTCAGAATACTTACAAAGAAGTGGGAAGAGAAGAAATCTGAACTATTTATAGCAGTATTAATTCAATATCCTTCCTACCTGATTAAACTTTGAAATGTACTTTTATACTATTAACCAAATATGAAAGAGAGATAGTACTTGCATTTACTAATACAGTATCTGTGACCTGAAGCTGGCTTCTTGAATTTCAACCTTGAAGGCAAAAACTCCTTCAAATGCTAATAGCCTAAATCCGTAATTTTCACCGTCAACAGAACTCAAAAATCATTTGTGTAAGGTATAAAATATTAATCTAATAAATGCTTCCCCAGGAGGAAATTAGGGGGAAAGGTTGATTTTCAACAATAATGCACAGATAAGGGAAACCTGCTTTTATAGTTCATGCATAGGCATAAAAAGAGGGAAAACATAAATCACATTTTAACTATACTGAAAATTTAATTTGTAGTATATCTGTGAAAAATCTTAAGTCTTTCCGAACATATGAGTACTCTCTGAACAGTTTTATAGATCTGTATAGAAGACATTAGGACAAAAAACAAACCAAAAAAGGCATTAGGAATTTTTAAATGCAAGGAATATGATTACATCAAATTTCCATATGAAAAGGAAACAATACTAATATAAAGAAATAAAATGATTTAAAAATAATAAGTTTCATGATACCTCTCTCCAAATAGTACCAACTCATAAATTACTTTGGAAACAAATTCAACTTCTTGCTCAAGTCAAAATTTGCAACAAGTTTTTATACTTTGTTTCATTTTTCTTTGTAAGAGTTTTATGAACTTAGGCAACTCATGGTCAAAAAAGTATCACACACAATTTATAACTGTTATCTGTACATATATACACTATATACCCTTAAATATCAAAGTTTGTAATATTTCTATTCTAAGTGCAATTCTAGATATCTGAGTTCAACAATAAAACTCACAAACACTGAAGTGATCCTTTGTTTTTAGTAAAAAAGAGAAGCTGCTATAGTCAACAGCTGCACAAACAGAAGATGTCACTAGTAGGAACAGACTGGCAAACTTTCTCCTACAGTTACAACTCTTCTATGGTCTTAAAAGTTGTTGTTGTGACTTTGGGGCCTTTAGTATCATAAATTAAAATGAAGCATGTGCTATTCTCGGGCCTAAAAAAGTAAAGTTAAATCCAAAATTATTCTTAAAATTCTACATAATAAAGCCCACACAGACAATTGTTAAGTAACAAGTTCTGGCAATATTTTAATTAAATTAGTATAGAAATCAAATGTTTCCTACATAGTAGACAACAAAACATTATAAAAAAAATTGGGCTAGTTATTTCATACAAGGATATTCCTTAGTTTGAATTTTTTGGTCTACTTTTGACAAGATCTATTTTTTAGGAATAGGAAACTTTATAGCAGAGTTGTCTCCTTAAAGTAAACATAAATATAAAGTAAGTCTAAACTACACAAAGTCTACTATTCCTGTACCACTATTTGCTTTAAAAAAAAAACCTATATAGTAAAATTATCTTTATCTTTCAGATATTATTTCAGAATTTTACAAATGAGTAAAAAAATTATAATAATCCCAAAACCTGTATGGGAAAAAAATAATAAGCAGTTTCACATTCCTTTTAAATTTAGCATATATTAGGGGCTTCTGGGTGGCTCAGTGGGTTAGGCCACTGCCTTCGGCTCAGGTCATGATCTCAGGGTCCTGGGATCAAGCCCCGCACCGGGCTCTCTGCTCAGCGGGGAGCCTGCTTCCCTCTCACTCTCTCTGCCTGCCTCTCTGCCTGCTTGAGATCTCTCTCTGTCAAATGGATAAGTGAAATCTTAAAAAAAAAAAAAAAAAAATTAGCATATATTAAAACAAATCATAATAAAAAACCTTCTTTGATGTGAATAATCTAGATAACCCAAGAATTTATCAGAACATGAAAATATAAAACCCTTCTTTAAAAGAATAGATTAAACAAATGCACTCAGATCACTGAAAGTCTATATAAATTCAATAAATATGCAATGAGTACATGTTCTGGGAAAAGTGCTGTACTAGACTGGTTTAAGAAAAATGGACAAACATTACTATGAAGCACCCAATGGCAGGAAATGCACACTAAACTCCTCTGGGATAGAACCGCCAGAAGAGTGCAAATAATTTTTCCAGATTAAGCAACAGAAAAAAAACACCCACTTAGAATCAAAACTGAAGTAGAACATAATAAGGCATTCTCCCCACAGTGAAATTTCAGTATGTACCACACACCTACAGAAAAAATATGACCATGGAAAGCCTCTACATCCTTTCTATATTAAGGTAAAAATATAATACATCAAACATTAAGGTATTTTATATCTAATGGGCAAGAAAAATAAATGTATTCCAAAGGAAAAAATGAATAATGCTTAAGAGATACCCGCTGGCTATATTGCTTTCGACTGGAAGGACTTCTATGGCAAGTAAACACTTGACAAATCAACTGTATTGGTTATATATGTAGGTTTTATAAGACTTCAGAAAATACTGAGAAAAAAAGACACAAAATATTTAACTAAGACTGTCCACTTGATTTACTATTCAAAACTCTTCCTCTTTTCTTAAAATAGACTACTACTAATCCTATTTAAAACCTGATGATACTTTTCTAAAAATCAGCTCTCTAAATTTAACAGTGGTTTTTGGATTACCTAATTTATTAATTTCTGGTTTTATATTTCTTTTCCTCTCTTGCTTTGATACACTTTCCCTACTAACTTCTAACCCTGGACACTTTATTTACCTTTTAAAATATTTAATAATGAAAGCATTTCTAACTATGCATTTGCCTCAGAGTATAGCTTCAGCCACATCCCATAGGTTTTCATATGTATTACTTTTTTTTTTTTTTAAGATTTTATTTATTTGACAGAGAGAGACACAGTGAGAGAGGGAGCACAATCAGGTAGAATGGGAGAGGGAGAAGCAGGCTACCCGCCGAGCAGGGAGCCCCATGCAGTGCTCAATCCCAGGACCTAATCATGACCTGAGCTGAAGGCAGATGTTTAATGACTGAGCCACCCAGGGACCCCTTCATGTGTATTACTATTTCAATAACCCATAATTCTACTTTTTTATTTCCTCTTGATTAAGGGCTTAGGGAAAAATGTCTTTTTAAATTTCCAATGGTCAGGGTGCCTGGGTGGCTCAGTTGCTTGAGTGTCAGACTCTTGGTTTTGGCTCAGGTCATGGTCTTGGGGCCCTGGGATCCAGCACCACATTAGGCTCCCCATTCAACAAGGAATCTGCTTCCCCTCTCCCTCCTCCTTCCCTACTCCCTCTACTCTCTCCTTGTCAAATAAGGAAATCTAAAAAAATAATAATAAAGTTAAATTTCCAAAGGTTATTTTACTTTCCTTTTGATTATAAAAGTATTTTTTTAAACCTGTTAAAATAAATCATTTACTTATATTCATTAAGGCCAATTACAAGTAGTAGTGAATAATAAATGTTTTATAGTAACTTATTTAGAATATATTTAGTTTGCAACGCTGATACTATTTGAAGTTTATCAGTTATTTTAAAAAAAGAATATAAACCAGGTGATTTTGTATCTTTATTGGTGAATAGCACTCTGCACAAGGTTATGTGTATTTGTTATGTTTGCTTTTCTAAAAGTTAAAGACACTGGTGATCCACAGTTTTATAAATTCTTTTTTTTTATTTAATTTATTATATTTAATTTAATTTATTTTATTTATTTAATTTACATTAATTTAATTTAATTTATTACATTTATTTTAATAAACATTTTTTGTTTAAATTCCACTAACATATAATGTATTACCGGTTTCAGAGGTACAGGCCTGTGAATCATTGGTCTTATATAATACCCAGTGCTCATTACATCACATGCCCCTCCTTAATGTCCATCACCCAGTTACCCCATCCCCTCACCCCTACCGGCAACCCTGTCTGTTTCCTAAGATTAAGAGTCTCTTATGGTTTGTCTCTCCCTCTGGTTTTGACTTGTTTTATTTTGTCCTCTCTTCCCCTATGATCTTCTGTTTTGTTTCCTAAATTCCATGTATCAGTGAAGTCATATGATAATTGTCTTTCTCTGATTAACTTATTTCACTTAGCATAGTACCCTCTAGTTCCACCCATGTCATTGCAAATGGCAAGATTTCATTTTTGATGGCTGTGTAATATTCCAATGTGTGTGGGGGAGGTTTGTGTGTGTGTACACAACTTCTTTATCCATTCATCTGTCACTGGGCTCTTTTCGGTTTGGCTACTGTGGACATTGCTGCTATAAACACTGGGGTGCAAGGCCCCTTTGGATCACTACATTTGCATCTTTGGTTTAAAATCCAATAGTGCAGTTGCTGGGTTGTAGGGTAGCTCTATTTTCAGCTTTTTGAGGAACCTCCATACTGTTTTCCAGAGAGGCTGCACCAGCTTGCATTCCCACCAAGAGTGTAGGAGGGTTCACCTTTCTCCACATCCTTGCCAACATCTGTACTTTACTGATTTGTTAATTTTAGCAATTCTGAATAGTGTAAGGTGGTATCACACCATGGTTTTGATTTATATTTCCCTGATGCCAAGAACTTATGTAGGGGTGCCTGGGTGGCTCAGTTGGTTAAGCATCTGCCTTTGGCTCAGGTCATGATCCCAGAGTCCCTGGATCAAGTACCACATCCAGCTTCTCCCTCTGCCTGCTGGCCTGCTGCTCCCACTGCTTGTGCGCTCTCTCTCGTGTGTGCTCTCTCTCTCCAAGAAATAAATAAATACAACCTTTAAATGAACTTATCTGATGTTAATGTACTAAAAATTAAGCCAACATTGAAATTATTTGATAATACAAAAGACACTATAAACTTCAAGTGTTTTGTCACTTCTAAGGCCATTGTTCATTTTTTTAAAAAATCTCAAAATATGGCCTTAAACTTCTTAAAAACAGAAACATTAAGCCTTTATAAACAAATAAACTCTGTGATTTGTTTTTCACATCCCTTTACACCAACATTTTGCCCATCAAGGGCAAAAAAAAAAAAAACAAAAAAGGCATTATACCAAGTAATAACTGTTCTTAGACCATCTAACTCTGGCAATTAAATTACTTGTTTTGATTTATTGCTAAAAAAAAAAAATACTTCTGAGATCCTCTTTTGGATATAACATTCTTTCCAACAGTCCCTATTGCAATTATATTATCCAGGATGTATTCCCAGTAACTTACTTTTTATAAACTTGATCAACATATATACAATTTATCTTTTTATCAAAGATTTTTTTTTTAAGAGCACTATGAATACCTTCAGGCAAAACACACTCAGGTTTGTTTGTTTGTTTAAGTTATTCTTATGCAATACTCCAAGGATTTCAATTAGGTTAACGTGAAATGCATAGTTTGTATGTAGTACTATTTTTTAAGAAATCAAATTTCTATAAAGTGCTAATCACTGCAATGATATGAGTGAGTTTTAATGCTGCAGGCATTCCCCCAAAATTCTGAATATAAATGAACAGTGGTTTAAAATGAAAAACAAATATTTTGTGAGGAAAATGGAAATACACATATCACATACACTTTTAGTGACTTCTACCTATCTCAATTCACTTCGTTAGTAAAAATATAAAAGTACATTCCAAAAAACCTAGAAGTCATTACATTACTCTATGGTATAATGGAAACAATGAAGAACTTCACAAAGTGGAGAAAGCTCAGTTCTAGCCACTAATCTATCATTAAAATAGTTCTCAGCCTTTTTTCGGTGATAAGATTCTTTTGAGAATATGATGAAAATAATGGAGTCTTGCCCCAGAAAAATGCTAATATAAAATGAAGCACACTCCTTCCAGGTCATCCATCAACCCCTGAATTAACTGCCTACAGCCTGAACAAGGCAAAGCAGCATCCCTTTTCTGTATCTAGGTTTCCTGTGAGTGTGTAGCAAGTGGGAAGAGAGGGTAGTTAGAATTATTCTCTTACTTAAGGTTAGGCTGAGGAAGAGGCAGGAGGTACTAGAGTGAAAAGGGGAAGAAATTCTTCAACGGAAAACCTACATTCATGATTTCTCTCTAATCCTTACATTTCTACAAGGTTTTAATAGGTTGTGGACTTTGGAAAGATGTAGGATGAAAGAGGAATAGGTTCTCTAGTTTCAATAATTTGCTCACAGCAGTTGCTGTTAAGATAACCACACATAAATAGCTATGCTAAATAGTTAATTATATTTCCTGTAAGATGAAAGGAACCATAAGTATACATATGGTAGCATTACTGCTTACAGTTTTGGCATCATGATGAAGAACCAAAGAGTTTTTTAACCTTTTCATTAGTGACACACATACAAGAAAATTGTTTAAGAAAATTTCCTATTCAATTGTCAGGCTTTGATATTAAAAGCACTTCTGATAGATGCCTTAAAAAATATTTTTCATTAAGTTAGATATAGGCTGTATATAGGATACTCCGGGTCACTAGAAAGCTAAGAGACTCCAATCAATTTTGCTTTGGTAAATCTACATGTTATCTCATAAAACTCATCTCTGTTTTCAAATTCATATTCTAATATTTTTAGTCAAAGCTTTTGTAAAAACAAAACAAAACAAAACCAAATATACACAACTAGGAATCTGTCTGCTAAAAGAGCCAGATTTCAAAATCAAAATTGCCTTTGACTGGCTACATATATACTGAAATCTGGAAATCTTGTCTCATTTCCTCAGATACTAATTATCTATTTGTAAAATAATTAGGCAAATCGCTAGTCTTTTTCTCCATCTATTTGCCTCCCTCAACACTGGGCAAAGCCTTCAACTGAAGAGAATGCATAGTGAATAAACTTCGATTTCATCAAATTTTAAGTTTCACAGAGGTCTCGAGGACGGAAAATACTAACACTTTGCGGGGGGTGGGGGGGGAGACCGCTTATTTTGGATTATTATTTACATTTTCATCATCCCTGCCTCCCAGCAACTACTCGCATGGATAATCAAGAATTTAATACAATTAAAACCAAAACAGAATACTAATGGCACTACTCTGTGAATATGAAAACGGTCTCGGAAATGAATTCATAATTCAGATCCAACATTCTTAAAATATAACCTCAGTTTTTAAAAAATACTGATTTTTGCAAAATGGACAGAAAAGCAGGGGAAAAACCATAGTATTTCATACCTTAAAGGAAACACCTCTCTAAAACCACTGCGAAAAACAATGATCTGCTCAACGGAACGTTGATCCAAAAAGCCCATATCCCCCTGCATCTGTAGTTTCCACACATTCTGTGACAGTCTTACTGGGTGAGAAGCCTTCGAAAGCCTTGCCACCTTGAAAACACATTCCAGAACCAAAAACGGGGGGGGTGGGGGTACTCGGTGGAAGTTATAAACCCTCCTCTCAGGCGAGCACTGACAACTTGGGAGTCCTCCGGCCCCTAACACCAAACCACCGAGGAGGGGCCAAAACGAGTCCCCAGTCCGGGGGAGGGAGTAACCAGAGCTGGAAAAGCCCCCATCCCCGAGGCAGCAATTGAAACAATGCAGGAGTGGGGCGCCGCCAGGCTCTCAGGCAAGGGGAGTCTGCTCCCGGAGGAACCCCAGGGCCCCGGCGGTCCAGGCCCACGCTCAGGGACCAGGGCCTGCTCCGGAGGAAGCGGCGACCCCCAGCACCCGGCCCGGCCGGCCCAGCCCGAGCTCACGTACCTGGTCAGCGGGGGCTCGGTCCATGGCGCCTGCAGCCGCAACGGGCCTGCGTTAGTCGGTGTGGAAAGCGCCTCGGGCCGCTTTCTCCATGGCCCCCCGCTCGAGTCGAGACAGGGCTCAGGACCTCCGCCCCTATCTGGCTGGCCCTGACACAGACTCTGGCTACGCCACTAGCCGAGGGGGTGGCTCTAGCTCCGGGAGAAGGAGGAGGCGGTGGCAGCCTCGGGGAGGGATCATCTGGGACGGAAGCCTAGGAGGCCCCAAAGAGGGGGCAGGCGTAATTGAAAATGGCGGCTCGCGGAAGGGAATGGTGGGAGGGGTCGAGAAGTGGCGTGACCGCAGAAATCCTGAGCAGGTGGTACCCGGAGCCTCCGCTGGCTGACCTGGAGGCTGAGGCCAAGTGGAGATTCCTGTAAGCAGGTGCCCCAGACCACTCTGCGCTTTGAGCTGGACTTAACTGTCCTGGACTGTTAAACTGGAGGAGTGTCCGGCCGCTTGGGACCCAGAACACCTGCGTTCCAACCTTCAGGGACCCCAGAGACTACTTCATTATTCCGAACCACCTCTTAGTAATGTAGGAAGAGCTTTTAGCTGCCCACTGTACATAGCGATGCTTCCTTATGTTATCCAGCTAAAAGAAGTCATGACCATAAGGGAAAATACCACAGAAGGGTCACTGGAGAAAAACTAAGTGAGGAGGGTCCACAAATACTTATTGATTAGGTAATTCATTTGTCCAGGCCCACGCTCACCTCCACCCTCACCTCCAGGCTGATCTCACCTATCTCAGAAACCCTAATTTTACTGAGTCTGTATCACACCAACCAACAAATAGGTAGGTACTCTGCTATGTTGCTTTTCTCCCTGTGGTTATTGATTGTTCCTTTCATCTCCAGCTCATTAGCTCCTCGAGGAAAGACTTCGTAAGCATGGCTGATTCCCTCTGGGCATCTCCTCCCACAAACCTTCCAACAGGTACCTCTTCCCGGAATAGTTCTTCCTTGCTGGTCAGCTCCAGGATGAGGAAGAAAAATAAAAAGCTTTATAAGCTAAATTCTACTTAACTGAAGGAAAGGGAGAGGAGGTGGCTCCTGTTTGAGGGACTGGAAAGGAGATTTACAGCTGGGAAAGAGACTTTTAAGCAGTTTGCTTTGTCATGCTTCAGAAGACATCAGTAAAGACTTAAATTGCCTTTTCTTTTGGTCTAGGTTGTTATTCTGGTTTTGTTTGGATACAATTCCAAGAAGAGGCTGGTCTGTGAAGCTTCTAACTGTACTGACGTTGATACTGTACTTTGACCTGGTAAAAGGAACTCTATATTGGGTCAACAAGAAAGACTTACCTCAAGGCTGGCAGCAGAAACTGTTTATAAGGAGAAACATTCATATTTATACACAAAGATCTTTCATTTATTTAGCTCAAACTAAATAAAATATTTTTATTCTCAAATTTTATGTTTTAATGTGCATATGTGTGCATGTGTATATATGTGCTTAAATTGTACATATATGTCTGAATGTTACATACATGAAGAATTCATGTAATGTAGCCCCTACTGTCTATCAATGCAGAATAAATTTAGGTTTGCATAGAAAAGCTAAGCTATTTATAGGAAGTCGTTATGTAAACTAACAGATGATCATCCTTCTTCATAATTGTAAGATAAAAAGAATTCTGAATTTTCAGAATGTCTCCCCACTGGTGATCTCTAGCCATAAGACACCCAGATCCAAGTAAAAAGATGGTAATAATGCAGTACCAATATAGGCATAAAAATACCACCGTGCTCGTTTTCCTTCCTGCTTCTAAGGAGTAATCTGAGAAAATTGAAATAGAGCCTAAGGATCTTTCCCTATTATAGGATTTTTATGACTATGAAATCATTATCATTGAGAATCTTCTTTGTAGAAGATATTCATTTAAATTTTAAAATATAGAATTGTAAGAAATTATATGAACTAATGTCACAATGCCATTCTTGTTTAACACAATCCTAGAAGAGTACATAGAAATTAGAATAAAAAATTAAATTATATGAAGAAAAAAAGACTTTTAAAAATACTACTTTGTATGGATGATATGATTGAATTTTAATTAATCATTACATGAAGCAACAGATATATAATGTGCCAGGTGCTATGCTAAATACTGCAGGTATAGCAATTAACAAGACACAAACCACGTTTGTCTTCTGGGCAAGACATACATAGAACAAGTAACTACAGGTAAGTTCCAGGTCATGAAAAAAGAAGTTCAGTAGGTTCTACCATGATGTGGGACTGAAGGTCAGGAAAGTCATATGTAAGTAAATGGCATCTAAGCGAAGACCTGAAGGGTGAGTAGGAACTAAAGAAAAGAAGTAAGCAAGTGGTTCCAAAAAAATAGCTAATGTGAGGACTCTGGGATACAAGAATCCGGCATTAGTACTTAAACAAGCTCATTCCTTGGAATGAGAGTTGAGGATGAGAGGGATAATCCAATAGAGCAAGGCCTCTGACAAAGCAAAACCAAAAGAAATTAGCCTTAGATGGAAGGAGGTCCATGTTGTCCATAATAATGGAAGGAAAGGAATAAAGGGTAAACATGACTGCAGATACATTTATAAGTTGAAGGAATTCCTGACTATGGCTTCTATTTTCTTGGGGAAGTAGGGGGCCAAGATTATCTGCTGACATAGAAGGAGGCAGAGTTGTGATGATCATGCACTTGTCAAAACTCAACAAACATAATTTAAGAGCTATGCATGTCATCACATATAAATTTTGTATCAGAAGAAAAAACTATAAATATTGAACTCCAATTTTAAGAAATTCCTGTTCTTACATAACCCAAATCTCTATCAAGATATGGAATGTTACCAAGAACTCCAGTGGCTTTTAAAAACTTTAAAATTCATAGGGCGCCTGGGTGGCTCAGTGGGTTAAGCCTCTGCCTTCAGCTCAGGTCATGATCTCTGGGTCCTGGGATCAAGCCCTGCATTGGGCTCTCTGCTCAGCAGGGATCCTGCTTCCGCTTCTCTCTCTGCCTCTCTCCCTACTTGTGATCTCTATGTCAAATAAATAAATAAAATCTTTAAAAAGTTTTTTTAAAAAATAAAACTTTAAAAATCAAATATTTGTGTTATTCACTGCTGCATCCTTACTACCTGTACCAGTGCCTGCCACATAGCAGGTGCTCAATAGATATTTGTTGAATAAATGAACATGTGCTACGATATTAAATCAGGATTTTTACATTCAGGGTTGGGTTTTATTAGACATATACATTACTTAGAATAAGCAGGATTCAGTAGGGTAGGACCACAAAATTCTTTCAGTTTTGCTCCACTAAGTCTTAAGATTTTCTGAGGACTGCTCTTCATTCTGCCCTGGATACTTTTTCGTGAAGTCCACACAAACTTCATTCCAAGTTAAAGCTTTGCCTTTTCCCAAGCCCAGTCCTGCTTCTGGACTACAGTGAGTTATGTGGTACGGGCCACTTTTATTTAGTTTTCTACCATTTACATCTCCACTTCCTCCACCTTAACTACTCCCTGATTAAGCTTTCCAGTTCCTTCAGGTTTATATTGTGCAGGGGAGGGTAGTAGAGCTTCTCAGATGTCTCAGTTACAGGACATGCACAAAGTCACTTCTAGGCAACCACTTACAACCCTAGCCTTAGCTCTTGGGATTTTTTTGGGTTTAGCCTGCTGCTTGATCCCTGGGGGGTTCAGCAAAATACTCGTTTAGCCGGACTCTGTTTTAAACTGGCTTCAAGTATAATTCTCTCCCACCATCCCTGGAAACATTTTTGTTTGCTACACTCTTATCACTTATCTCTCTACCCATCCATCCCGCCATAAGTCCATTAATTCATCTTATTTTTGGTGTGTAATGAAGTAAACTGCTTACATCAGTACCCTTTCTCCTGGGAAAATTCATGTTTCCACAGTTGTCGAAAGTGTGGCTTGTTTCCAGGGCTCTCTGTCTCCCTCTAGTCTGCCTTTGGTTTTCTTAGGAAAAAGTATCAGATCCCAGGTCCTTGTACTACCCCCAACTCCAGGTGACATGTATCAAGTTCTCCAAGTGTTTCCCTGAAAGCTCCTCTTACATAGCTTGAGATTAGGGGAAGCATCTCTTTTTTCCCCCGTGGGTGGAGTGGGTAAGTATCAAATGTCTCCAAAGCGACACTTTTCCTGAGTCATCAGTCCCCTACCCCACCTCCATGCTCTCTGGGCTGGGCATGAATGAGGAATAATGCTAAGCCTCAATTTCTTAGCATATTTTGTATGTTGGACTAACACCTGGCTTAAGAATATGGAGGTACTTGGCTCCTAACCTATTGTCCTTTGGGCACTTTCAAAACAGACAGCATCCTTATTGGATGTCATGTTACATATTCATTGATTTAACAAATATTTTTTAGCACATATTTTATGCAAGGCACCGGTCTAGGTAGTGACAATGCAGCAATGAACAAAATCACTCTTGTGGAATTTACAGTTTAGTCTGGGTGATAGACAATGAGCATATAAAAAAGATAATTTCAGGGACGCCTGGGTGGCTCAGCTGGTTAAGCAGCTGCCTTCGGCTCAGGTCATGATCCCAGCGTCCTGGGATCGAGTCCCACATCCGGGCTCCTTGCTCGGCAGGGAGCCTGCTTCTCCCTCTGCCTCTGCCTGCCATTCTGTCTGCCTGTGCTCGCTCTCTCCCTCTCTCTCTCTCTGATAAATAAATAAAATCTTTAAAAAAAAAAATTTCATGTAGAGATGAATGCTGTGAAGGAAATAAAACATGTTATTGCAGACTACAGACTATAGACTGCAGACTACAAATGGCGCCGTAGGGGAAAACCTTGTCATCAGAGTAACAAAACGGAGGAGAGGAGACAGTTGTGAGTAGAGAATGGTGGGAGGGGAAGAGTGGTATGAACAATGGACTGAACAGAAGTCTAGAGAGCCAAGCCAGACCATGTAGGAATTTATAGGCTGAGGTAATTTTAATTTCAGAAGCAATCTGGAGGATTTTAAAGGGGTGCAGCCAATTCACATTTGGGGTCAATGCTAAAGGTCAAATATTAAAATTAATACTTTCTTTCTGGAAGTATTAATCTGAATGGTTATTTATTTATGGTTATTTAAGAATTGAGGGACACCTGGGTGGCTCAGTCAGTTAAGCGTCTGCCTTCAGCTCAGGTCACGATCCCAGAATCCGGGGATAGAGTCCCCCGATCAGGCTCCTTGCTTAGCAGAGAACCTGCTTCTCCCTCTGCCTGCATCTCTCCCTGCTTGTGTGCTCCCTCTCTCTCTCTTAGAAATAAATGAAATCTTGGGGTCCCTGAGTGACTCAGTGGGTTAAAGCCTCTGCCTTCAGCTCAGGTCATGATCTCAGGGTCCTGGGATCAAGCCCCACATCAGGCTCTCTGCTCAGCAGGAAACCTCCCCCTCTTTCTCTGCCTACTTGTGATTTCTCTCTCTGCCAAATAAATAAATAAATTAAAAAAAAAAAGAAAGAAATGACATCTTTAATAAAAATTGAACTATTACAATTTTATTACTTAAAGTGTTATGGTCAAACTTTAGAAGTTTGGAAAGATACAGCCACAACTTTTCAACATTACATTTCCTACATGTTTCTGCAGTCACAGCATTGCACACCTATTTTAAGTAAGAACTCACTTAAAGCCTCAGTTAAATTCAGATAAGGAACAAGATATTTTTTGGCTAGCTATCCTGGTATAGAGTACTCCTAATAGTGATGTTGCCACCTGTTATTAAGTTTTGTTTTGTTTTGTTTTTTCCTTTCTAATAGGAACTAAGGTAGAGTTTTATCTGCTTTAACTCCTGGACTAGAGTCAGCCAATAGAAATAATTCAAAGTCATGGAAGCCCTCTAGAAAGTGAGGCTTGTGCTCTGATTGAAGAAAATGCTTTGTGAATATTTTCAGATGTAGACCTAAGATTTTACTCTCATTTAGATTTTTAATTTCTCATAGTTTATTTCAGCCTGGCTTTCATTTTTAAGTTGTATGTATATTTTTGGCTCAAAGGGACAATTTTCTTCCTAAACTTATCTAGCCGACCTTTCTAAATATTGTACTAACTTTCAATTACTTCCCTACTTAATTCCTTCAACGCTCTCAATGATCTTTTTATATAAAATGAACATTCACAATCACCATTATTATACTGCAATTTAAACTCTGTATTTAAACTATTAATAGAATTTCAACATAAGGATTGCATCCAAAATGCTTACCTATATCTGAACGTGTATATTCATATAGTAACAATAACTCTGACTGGCATACCATGTTCTTATAACTTATATGTTATGTTGATTAGATATGATACTTACCATTGAGGTCACTTGATGGATGGCCATATTAAGTTTGGGGTTGCCAGAAACTGAAATAGGGATTAACAATTATTTTTAAAAGTAATATATAATTGACATAAAACATTGTAATAGTTTAAGTTGCACAACATAATGATTTGATATATTGTAATACATGTAAAATATATGGTGAAATGATTACCACAATAGGTTAAGATTTTTCACCATGCAGTTACAGACTTTTTTCTTATGAAGAGAAACAATTTTCAAATATATGATACAGTATTATTAACTAAACTCATCAGGCTATATCTGACATTCTGCAGGACTTACCATATAACGGAAAGTTCGTACCTTTGGCTCCCTTTACCCATTTTGCCCATCCCCCTCCCTCTACCTTTGGCAACCACCAATCTGATCTTTGTATCTGGAAGTTTGGGTTTTTATTAGATTCCACATATAATTGAAATCATATGGTATTTGTCTTTCTCTGTTTGACTTATTTCATTTGGCATAATGCATTAAAAGTCCACCAGTGTTACTGCAAATAGCAGAAGTTCCTTTTTTTAAATGACTGAATAATATTGAATTAAGTATCTAGATCTAGATATCTCACATCCTATGAATCCATTCATCTGTCAGTGGACACTTAGGTTGTTTCCATGTCTTGGCTATTGTAAATAATGCTGCAATGAATGAATATGGGGGTATAGCTGTTTTTTTCAAGATAATGATTTCATTTCTTTTTGATGAATATCCAGAAGTGGGATTGCTGGATCATGTGGTAGTCCTATTTTTAATTTTTTGAGGAACCTCCATACTGTGTTTCATAGTGACTATAGCAATGGCAATGATGGTGAAGCTGAAAAGCAGATTTTGGCCGAAAAGCAAGGCCAGAACATAGGGGAAGTTGAGTATATAGCTCACTTTTTTGCAGAAGAGTAACATGCTCTAACGGCAGGAAAGTGGTTAAGGAGATAGACCATAGGATCAAAGCTGCATAAACGTAGTATTAACTAAAAATTACTACAGGTAATACTTACATGTTTTCAGCGTAAGAGGTAAACCCAACCAAATTCTTACATATTAGTGGCCCACTGATAGGGAAAAAAGGTCCCGTTGATAATATTAATGGTATGACAGAAAGATGAGTGCCAGATGAAGAATCAACAACTTGGGTTAAATCTTAACTGTACACCTGAGAAGCTGTGTGTCCTTGAAAGTCACTTAAAGCCTCTCTGAGCCTCAGTTTCCTCATCTACACATTGCACAGGACTGTTGAGAGATTCAAATTAAGGTAATGCATGTGTGAACACATTACAGACTCTAAAGGAGTGGTTCTCATTCTAGAGCACCTGCATTTTATTTTACTTTACTGTTTTATTTTATTTTGTTTTGTTTAAGTAGATTCCAAACCTGGCATGGGGTTTGAACTCACAGCCCTGAGACCAAGACCTGAGATCAAGAGTCAGATGTTCCAGTGACAGAGCCACCCAGGCATTTCTCTAGAGCACGTTTAAAACTGAAATGCTCAGGCCTCTTCATAGACTGACTGAATCAGGGTCTCTGGAGCAAATTATCCCAGCCAGAGTCGCCAAAAAAATTTAAGTCAGATTGTACCCCTTCTCTGTTCAAACTTTCCTGTGGAGCTTTCCATCTCAGAGTAAAGCCAAAATTCTTAGAGTAGCGAATGAGGCCTCGTGATCAGGACCCCACCTCTGGCCTCATTTCCTCCTCTTCACCCTTACTCCTTCGGCTCTAGCCTCCTTTTTGTTCCCATAACGTAACAAACACATTCCCATCTGGAAACCCTTGTCCTTGCTGCTGAGTCCCAGGCCTGGGACTCTACTCCTAGTTACTGCTCAAGCCCTCTCTTCAGGCTTTTGCTGGAGTGTTAACTTTTTTTTTTTTTTTTTAAAGATTTTATTTACTTATTTGACAGAGAGAGATCACAAGCAGGCAGAGAGGCAGGCAGAGAGAGAGGGGGAAGCAGGCTCCCCGCTGAGCAGAGAGCCCGATGTGGGACTCGATCCCAGGACCCTGGGACCACGACCTGAGCCGAAGGCAGCGGCTTAACCCACTGAGCCACCCAGGCGCCCCCCTTTTTTTTTTTTTTAAAGATTTTATTTATTCATTTGACAGGCAGAGATCACAAGTAGGCGGAAAGACAGGCAGAGAGAGAGGAAGGAAAGCAGGCTCCCCGCCCAGCAGAGAGCCCGATGTGGGGCTCGATCCCAGGACCCTGGGATCATAACCCAAGCCGAAGGCAGCGGCTTTAACCCCCTGAGCCACCCAGGCGCCCCTGGAGTGTTAACTTTCGAGTGAAGCCTTCCCTTACCGCCCACTTTAACACATCATGCATGCACGCAATCCCTGCTTCCTTCCCCCTTTTGCCCCATAGTATTTATCACTCTCTGAAGCATTGCGTGTTTTATTTGTTTTGATTGTTTATTGACCATCATTTTCCACTAGAATGTAAGCTCTGTGAGGACAGGGGTTTTCTTTGATTGTTTTGTCCACTGCTGGGTAGTCCCAGTGCTTGGAACACTGCCTAGCTCATAGCAACCCCACGATAATTACTGTTGCTATTCCAAATAAACATGCGAAGCAGGTGCTTTACTCAGTCTAAAAACTTCACTGATAGCTCACTGCCTCCTCCGAATACCTTCTGTGCTCTCTGACTTTGCTCACATGGTTTTCCCTATTTAGCATGCCCTTCTCATCTTGAAACTCATTTCCTCCCCTTCCTGGATGAAAAGGATCCTCCTCAAAATTCCTCCGGCTTATTGTGCCACATCCTGCCTTAAATTATTTGTGTACTATGTCTAATTATTTATATAATTATTTCCTTTCTTGGAGCGTACACTCCTTGAGAACTGTGTTACTCAACAGTGTTTGTTGAATGAACCAATGAGCTTCCCTTGTTACTGACTCAGACATTTATCAGAAGAGGAGAGGTAATTAAATGATAGATTTAAATAGCAAATCCCCTAGCTCCAGCAAGAATACAGGTTGCACATGAGTCAAATAAAAACAGATGATAACACCCAAAATTAACTCTCAGGTGAGGAGACCCATCATGCCAAAGATCCACAACTATGAACTGCCTTGTAGATAATCTAGTTTAGTTAAGAGTGACTTAGGAGAAATGATTTTATTGCACAAATCAACTCTGAGAGTCAGGTAAAAAGTTAGACATGACATGCATTTTTATGGCAGTCAGGTCTTCAGCCTCAGCCAGCTAAAAACAGGAAATAACTTCCCAGATTTATTATGATGTCCTTCGGATTATTTTCATTAACTATTCCCAATCTCAATCTTTATTGGAGGACACTGTCTTATGATAGTGAAAACAATGAATCTCTGACACTTCCCCTTCACTCGGATACACTATATAACCTGAAACTGAAAAATCTCCTTCAATTCAATGGTTTTTTTCACCCTGCTTTTAAAAACTTTTGTTAACAAGCTATCTAGATTTTTCAGGTCAGTGACTCATATCCTTAGCTCCCCAAACCTAGGTTCTTTCTGGAATGTCCTTTCTGAACCAGCAAAAGCTTTCTTCATCGGCAGGGCCTGATTTTTTGAAGCCAGGAATTTATGAAGCTCAACCAGTGAGCGTATAACTCTTCCCCATCTTGGATATGCTACCAGTTCTCTTTAAGGCTTCCAACCAGCATGACTGAGTGAGACATGTCTCATGAGTCTCAGAAGGGAAAATAAGAAGCTGGAGTTAAATAACGAAAGCTGGCAGAGAGCAAGCCTCTGAAAAAAATTCCTGTGCCAGAGAATACCATAAAAAAAAAAAAAAAAGCATACGTTGTAGATGAGAGAATTTGATTTTTTTCCTTTTCTTGACTTTTAAATATTTTTACATACATTACATCATAGCAATAAGAGCAGAATAGGAAAGAAAGAAAATCACCCACCAACTCATCTTTCTAACAAATGAAGAATTTTTTTTTCTAGTTGCTGCCTATCTATATGCATAAACACCTACATGACAGTTTTTATTTATGTAACCTGGAGACTCTCAGGCCTATTGCACATTCAAGTGTCAGCCCACTCTCTGGAAATAAAGTAGGAAGAAATCACTGCCTACCTTCTACCCCCATTCTGGGGCCTTACTCAGCCTGAGGCACCCAGGAGGTCCAAAGGCCCATCACTGACCCTGGAACACAGCAGGGTTTCTCCACAAGACCTCAAATATCATTTAAATCCCTTTAAACAATAGCTGGAATCCTCATTTGGCGATCATATCAAATCCATACTTCCTTGCCAAACTATAGAGTTCTTGCATTATCTCAGCCTGTGGATAGAAGGTAGTATTAGTGATAGGAAAAAGAAGGGTAATAATATTTTTAAAAAGGTATAAAAATCCTAAAAGGTATCAGTACATCCATGTAGTGATTTCATCCCCAGACCCATCAACACCAATGTCAACAAGAAACTACACGAAGTGTTTTTATTGTCTTACTTGGTTATAAAACCCTAGCCTCTTCCCCAGTCCTTCCACAATCCAAGTGGGCAGAATTCTTAAGGAAGAAAACTGTAGCAATTTTCAGCTTGTCGTTCCGGCTGACCCACTCCCTTTCTTTATGTGGACTTGTAACAGGCCGGCCATTCACCTGCCAGCTGACCTTGGGGTCTCTGGATTCCCAGCCATGCTGAGCCTGAACAGGTTATATTTCATAGGCTCTGAACTGGTCAAGGTCTCTGAAGGAGAAATAGTAGGAGCCATAGCCCCTAGCTGTCAAAAATAATGATCTGTTAAGGTTATCCACAATGACCCCTTATGAAGTAGTAATAGTAACAAGATGCCTACATCCATTGGGCCAGAAACGGTGATGATTCCTTTCCAGAAAGTATCTCGTGAAATCTTTACAACAGTACATGAGGTAGGAATCGGTGTCCTTTTTTTTTTTTCCCCAGAAGGGGAAACGGAGATTTACATATCTCAGCTTCCATAAGAGCTATTAGAGTTAGAATGTGGCAAGACAGGAATCGGAACGCAGCAAACAGAGGAGCCTGTCTGTAAGGAGACCACGCTGTCTTGCTGATGAGAGGGCGTGCAGGGACATTAACAGCTTTGCTTCGGCGCTCAGGCCGATTCGGTGCCCAGCTGGGCAAGGGCTCTTAAATGCTGCATCTTATCGTGTGTGCTCGGACTCTGACCATGACTGGAGTCACACTGTTGAGTTCTCATTCCAGCCTGAAAATGCCCTGGGGTAGAAAATAACCTTACACTTAGTGAACGATCATACTGGGACAGAGAGAGGAACTAAAGCTTCAGGGGAAAGGTCCTTCTGACAGGTTCGTGCAGCAAGCACCAGGAAGTGGTTTGGGATGACCCAATCAGCTGGGATCAAAGACGAACGGCAGCTGCACTGCTCCAGAGACTCAGATGTCCATATGTCTGGTAATATACTTTGCCAAGGGCACAAGAAAATCTATGGTCTCCTTCGCAGACGGTAAATGTATCTGTTCCAAAAGATGGGAAACCAGTGTGTTTGGAGGAGGAAAGGAGGGGGACAGAAAACGCGCATCCAGGAAAAGAGAAAGGAGAGGAGAAATCAGAGCAGTAACTAAAGCAGGGACAGAAAGAGGCTGCAGGACGCAAAATGGGCATGGTAGGAACTCTTCCTTTTTCTCAGTCTGCCCATCACCAAAGCCCGAGGGCTGAACCAGTGAGGACAGAGCGGAGGGGCACACACCTGCCCTGCCCCCATCACCCCACCTCACCAGGTCTCCCTGGCTTTCTCTCCAGCTCTTCCTCCCCCATTCTGCCATTCCTTCCTCTTTTCCACCTCTCCATGCTTTACTTTCTTTTTCTCTGCCCATTTTCTCAATCTGTAAACGCTCTGCTCAGAAGCATAGAGCGCTGAAAGGGCGGCCAGCCCTGGCTCTAGCCTGTGACTCCTGACTATGTTGTTATCCTGGGAAATGAGGGGAGTGGGACATTTAAGTCCAAAGCATGCAGTGTTTCTGAGATCCCTGAGATCAGGTCCTGAGGCTTGGCAGTGGATAGCACCGAAGCACTTCCAAAGGTGTAACTTGGTTCTGCGCCTGCCTACTCCACCCGGGACCCCGTGACACCTTTGAAGTACGTCTTGTGTAACATCTTGCAGTTCCACTGCTGCAGGGGAAAGATGTTTGCTTGCTATGGGAGTCTGTTACTTAGTGCTATTAAGTGTTACTCCTTCCAAGATCTAGTTTGATGTTTTTGTGCCTTTGTGTTATTGAAATTGTATGTTGGTATGATTAAGTTTGGACTTAGTTTCAAAGCATTAAAATCTTTGTTTTCTCACTAGAGGAAAGTCTGTTCTGAGGGAAATCTACTTTATTCAGAGGGGAAAGATGCAATGCTACTATATAGAGAGATATCAGGTGGTAAAAGTCACTCTTTAGCACCGTTGGTAAGAGTGCTAGGCCATTTGTTCATTCAACACATAGTTAAATATGTCAGCAGTGATATCTGCTCTAAATAAAATTAAAGTTTGGTAAAGGGATAGTATATATAGGTGGGCTATGTTAGAATGGTTGGTCAGGGAAGACCTCACTGAAAAAGTGACGTTTAAGCAAAGCACTGAAAGGAGGGGAGTGAACCATGCAAACACTGGGGAAAGAATGTTTCAGAGAGAAAGGACAGCAAGTGCAAGGGGCCTGAGATAGAAATGAGCTCAATGAGCTAAAAGAACAACTAGTTCTAATTTGAAGGCCAATCAAATTAGAGTAGACTTTGGAGGAGAACAGTATAGTTGCAGAGGTACACGAGCCTGTAAGGCTATAATAAATAACTTTTTAAAAGATTTTATTTCCTTATTTGACAGAGAGAGAGAGAAAGAGCACACAAGCAAGAGGAGCAGGAGAGGGAGAAGCCTGCTGAGCCTGATCTAGGACTCCATCCCAGGACCCTGGGACCTGAGCCGAAGGCAGACACTTAACCATCTGAACCACCCAGACGCCCCTGTAATAAATAATTTTGATTGGGTTGTAAATGTGATGATGAATCATTGGAAGGATTTGTTTTAAAAAGATCACTTTACCCTCTGATTGAATAGTAGAGGAGAACTCAGGCAGAAGCAGGAAAGCAAGTCAGAAGACTATTAGGGTAGCCAAAGTAAGAGAGGATGGGGGTTCTCAGGTTTGGGATATATATTGTAGAGAGAAAAGGACTCGATGGATTCGGAAGTGGGTTGTGAGGGAAAGAGAAGATTCAAGATCACCTTTAGGCTTTTAGCTTGAGCAATGGGTAAGTGATAGAGCCATTTACCGAGATGAGAAAAGTTTGGGGAAAAGGCAGTAAATCCAGTGTTCAGTTTTATGAAGTTTGATATAAGTTTGAGATTGCCTAAGACACGCAAGTAGAGATGCCAAATAGGCAGTTGAGAGGTAACATTGACTGTGAAGTTGACTAAGACATACTTATTACCACCACTGCTGGTCAATAGTTAGACATTTGAATTTCAAAAAAGGATTTCACCTCCTATCTAGATCACTGAAGTTCACCCTACAGAGCCCTTCTCTCCATTTCAGTGCTCCTAGGGTGGGGAAGATGGGTATTAAATGAGATATTAAGGAATCACCTGGTTTATGGAGCTCACAATCAAATCTTCCAAGAGTGTCTCTTGAGCAATGACTATTTGACATTTCAAAGGGCCCCAACTAGAGAGATCATGTGCTCCTTTAAATGTCGTCCATAACCTAAACAGAAATCTGGCCTACAGGAGCAGCTGAGCATATGGATGAGTGTTCCATAATATCAGCGATCATTTTCAGGCATAGTAACCACTTTTGGAGGATGTGGTGAGTAACAGATTTAACAGTGTGGAGCATGGATTCTGCAGGAGGAAAGGGCACCTTGAAAGAACTAATACTATTCAAAGGACCATGCTGGATGGAAGCCCAAAACTCATGCCATATGGTCACATTATGTGACATTAGATGATCTGGATTACTCACAGAACTCTAAAGCCCATGGACTGTATCGCATTGAGATTACATGCTTCCGGATACTTCAGAGTATTTAACAGGATTAGTAAATAGCCATGCACGCAAAAATGGAAGATTTTTCTCAGCCATGGCATTTCAAGAATCAGTAAAGACTTTTCCCACTCTATTTTCTCATGAGGTGTCTTGCCAGAATTACCAAATAAGCCTGGACTTCTTTAACATTGCAACGTTCACACAGCTGAGCTTGCCAAGGCCTTCTTGGTGTAGATACTATCACTCATCCTTTATAGAGATAGAGTCTTCTGGGAAGGAATATAGAGACCTGGGGCAGAGCATGCGTGCCATTAGAAAAGTCTGGTCAGGGGCGCCTGGGTGGCTCAGTGGGTTGGGGCCTCTGCCTTCGGCTCGGGTCATGATCTCAGGGTCTTGGGATCGAGCCCCACATCGGGCTCTCTGCGCAGCGGGGAGCCTGCTTCCTCATCCTCTGCCTGTCTGCCTACTTGTGATCTCTATCTGTCAAATAAATAAATAAAAATTAAAAAAAAAAAAAAAGAAAAGAAAAGTCTGGTCAGGGGTGCCTGGGTGGCTCAGTGGTTAAATCCTCTGCCTTCAGCTCAGGTCGTGATCTCAGGGTCCTGGGATCGAGCCCCACATCGGGCTCTCTGCTCAGCGGGGAACCTGCTTCCTCCTCTCTCTCTGCCTGCCTCTCTGCCTACTTGTGATCTGTCTGTCAAATAAATAAATAAAAATCTTAAAAAAAAAAAAAAGAATCTCTTATGGTTTAAAAAAAAAAAAAAAGAAAAGAAAAGTCTGGTCATAAAAGGTGTCAGCAGAAATCTCAAGGTATTTCCCAAGAGACTGAGAGCTTATAAAGTTCTTTCTTTGTCCTCTTTTAATTGGTTCAAGTCTGTTTGGCATCTTGTCCTTCAGAGGAGTTGCTTACCAGTCAGACCCTGTTATCGCACTCATTCATTTGAAAGCTAGGTGAGTGTATTTTGCTGTTAGAAAAACATAGAAAGAACTTGGTTATCTTATTAAACAAGGTATCTTCAAATCAGTTGCATGTACCACCATGCTGTATGTCAGTCCTATGCCCAGGCTCATTAACTGGGCCTATGCTGTGAATGGGCAAGGTTAGAGTTTTACTAAGTTTATTAAGTAGACCTTCATTAAGTTTCAGCAGTTAGTTAACACCATGTTATTTGCAAGTCCAGAGAATGAAGTTTGATATAAGGCTTGACCTAGCTCAAGACTCCCAGTGACTTATATTTTTCAAATTGAGGTAAAATTTACATAACATAAAATTAACCATATTAAAGTGTACAATTCAGGGGCACTTAGTATATTCACAATATGGTGCAACAATCACCTCTACCTAGTTCCAAACCATTTTCAACACCTCCAAAGGATACCACTCTCTGTTAAGCAGTCATTCCCCATTCCCCTCCTCCCCAGGCCCTGGAAACCACTGCCACTAAACTGTTATCCTATTCTGGATAGTTCATATAAATGGGATCGTATAATATGTGATCTTTCATGTGTGGCTTTTTTCACTTCAAATGACTTATTATTGAAGATGAGACTGCAGATCCCCAAAGACTCACCCTCCATCATCCCATCATTTCTGATATCTTTAGAATTTTCCCATGCTTGAGGGAGACCCTGGGTCTCCAGGATTTCAGATTGAATGAGGCGTGGATGGATTCCCGGGAAAACCTCAGGAAGTTCTAAGTCATTTTAACATATCAAGTATCTGAGACAAATAACACCCTCAGCATCTGGAGATTTTGGCAATGATGCAGTACATACGATCTTTGATGCACTTATTACAAAAACAGTTGCTCTGAAGAGAGTGTATAATGTGCTAGAGCCTAACGAAAGATGTATTTCCTGACTTCAAGCTTCCCATAGTCCACTGGAGGAAAAGAAAAGACAAATGATCAGACATTAAAATACAATGTAGTAAGGACTGTGACTCAGTTAAGCGCAGGGCACCACGGGCTCACATGTGAAAGTACCTGTTCCTATAGGAGATGTTGGAGGGCTACTCCTTATACTCCATCTTTCCTCCACAAAAGGCTGAGTCCTTGTGTTGCTAATGGAAAAGCAGGTTTTATACAACATGAGGTAATACTTTTCAGAATGTTTAATGGTTGTTGACTTTGGAGACCGTCCTAACTTATTGCATAAAGAGTGCTGTTGCCATGGGTACTTCTCCTTAGATTACTAGTGTTCTGCGTAGCCATTGATGCCAAGCAGCATTAAGGTACAAATTGCAAACTCAGGATAACATTCCTTATGGTATGGGACCGGACATTTATTGATTGACTCAGAAATCCTTGCTAGTATTGGAAGAATTATTTTCTACTTAAACTCTTCAACAATTTAAACTCACCACAGCTTTTGAGGGGACTCTATTCTAAGAATAATTATGTTCTGTCTCAGCCCTCTGCTACAGTCTTAAGTCTGCCCCCATTATTTGCAACATACATGCGTTACTACACATGGCCTTGCTGTCTTTGCTCAGGATCAGTCTCAAGCTGGACGGCTGCTAATGGTTATCACCATGTCTGTAGCATTATGGACACACCCACTTTTATAATATTTAAATAAAAATAGCTCTTGGGTACCAGCCTCATCTCTCCTTGTCCTCAGAAATTTTAGGCTTCCCTTTCTCCTAGTTACTTCTGATTCTGATGTCCTGCTCCTGCTGAATTCTCAATCATTGCCCTGGGTCTCACCCGTTGTACTTACTGAATCTTTTCTGCACCACGTCATCCCCATACTGGACACATTTGATCTCTCTACTCCCCAAAATGCTACTTATCAAACCAATATCCAAATAATTAGAGACAACTGAAAATGTTCTAATGCAGGACAGGACACCAAATAACTTAAAATTGCATATTGTAGCCAGTTCCAAAGTCCCTTTGGCCATTTCTCTCACTTTTTTTTTTTAACCCACCTCTTTTTTCTCTCCCTTAATTTCCCTCAGAATTCAGATTTTCTCCCATTTTATTATTATGCAGAGCCCCCCAGTTCATTCTGATGCATGCAAAACTTTGAGAAGCCTTGACTTAGGCAAACGTTGACTATACACAGTAAGTACGAATATGCAAATCTACTTCATCATATTTAATGGTTGCATGGGTTTCATTATTCCATACTCATGTGCATTTATGTTGTTTCTGATTTTAATATATGAATATACATCAGAAGAATACATGTAAAGATTAAAACAACCATGAGAAGATCTAGCTATTTTATTTTATGTTTAAAGATTTTATTTATTTATTTGAGATAAAGAGAGAGTGAGAGAGAACACAAGCAGAGGGAGCAACAGGCAGAGGGAGAAGCAGGCTCTCCACTGAGCAGGGAGCCTGATTCAGGGCTTCATCCCAGGACCCAAGGATCATGACTTGAGGTGAAGACAGACGCTTAACTGACTGAGCCACTCAGGTGCCCCAAGATTTAGCTATTTTAGATGAAATTTTAAAAATTCCTTCAGTGTTGGAATATTGTTTAACAAGAAATACAAATTGGAAGAGAGAATGTTCGGTAAGCTAGCAAAGGGAGGGAGCTATGCATTCTCCATAGAAGACATGGAGCTCACTGTGGTGGGTGAGAAACTCTATAAGGTTAGGGGCTATGTCTGATTCGTTTACTTTCATATGCCCAGTTCCTTGAACAGCACCTGACACCTGAACAGCTTAGTAAGTATTTCATGAATGAAAGGATTAAGTAAGTGCTGCTGAGTCTGAAATTGTATAGGCCAAGTCCTGGGCCTTGAACTTTTGGACTATCCAGGACTGTAACTGAGACCCTACTTCATGCCCCAGAACTTGTCTGCCTCTGGGAGATGCCCACGACAACACCATAGTGAGAAGCCAAGAGTGCCTATCAGCACTCCTTTCTTCTGAAAGACCTTACCTTTCACCCATCAGTGAGCAGGTTCAGCAGTCTGGTTCTACACCAACTGAGTCCTGGAGGGTACCAAGCAATTATTGTTACTTTTTATTTAGTTTTAATAACGGTATAGTTTCATGCAATAAACTGAAAAGAGCCAAAGAAAGAATAACGGCATAATAATCACGGTTGACCCTTGAACAATGTGGGAGGTTAGGGTTGCCAACCCACAGCACAGTCAAAATTCTGGATATAACTTTTGAGTCCCTAAAAACTTACCTCTTATTAGGCTACTGTTGACCAGAAGCTTTACCAATAACATAAATAATTGATTGACATATATTTTGTATGTTCTGTGTATTATATACTGTGTTCTTACAATAAAGTAAGGTAGAGAAATGAAAATGTTATTAAGAAAATCATAAGGAAAAGAAAGTACATTTACGGTACTGTACTGTATTTATCAGAAAAAAATCCATGTACAAGTGGACCCATGCAATTCAAGCCCATGTTGTTCAAGGGTCAATTGTATATATATATATATATATATATATATATATATATATATATATTCATACATATATATAACTATATATATAAAATACAAACACATAAATATATATATTTAAAAACATATATGAAATTTATATATATCAAATAATATATTTAAAAATCATCAGGATGGGAAATTTGAAGAGTGGGGTACAAATGAAAGAAGATGGGCCATCAGCTGGTAATTAGGGAAGCTGAATGGTAAGTAGGAACTCATAATTAATATACTGAATATATATTTATAAAGAATAGTGTAATGATTATATCATTCTCTCTTGTTAAAAAAGTTCTTCAAGTCATCAGCAGGTGCTGTCCTAGTAACCACATGCTGATTCTCCCACCTGTACACCAACTCCTGGATATATGGCTCTTGTTCCCTTTTGTACAGCAAAGCACTTTCTGAATCACAGTCCTTATATTTTAATGCACTTAATACCATCAATCATTTCTTCTCTTCCCTATATCATCAATCTCTACCTCTTTTCCGGATTATTTGGCCTCAGTCTTTTTTTTTTTTTTTTTTAAGATTTTGTTTATTTATTTGAGAGAGAGAGAGGGAGAATGAGAGCGAGAACATGAGAGGGAAGAGGTCAGCAGGAGAAGCAGACTCCCTGCCAAGCAGGGAACCCAATGTAGGACTCGATCCGGGAACTCCAGGATCACAACCTGAGCTGAAGGCAGTCGCTTAACCATCTAAGCCACCCAGGGACCCTTGCCCTCCATCTTTTAATATAACTTAAATGTCTCCAATATTAAAGATCAAACAAACATATACCCTTCAATTCAGACACCTCCTTCGGTAATTGCCCTATTTTATTCTGTTCCAGAACCTCCAAACTTACCGAAAGTTGCCTATTTTTCTCTTTATATTTCTTGACTTCTCTTTCAATCTACTCTGGTCTGGCTCTTTCCTCATTCATCAAGAATGATGGATATCACAAAATTCAATGTGCATATTTCAGCTGTTAAAATAACAACTTCAGCCCAGATAGTCTTCTTCTTCAGAGAGACTCATCTCCCAAACTTTGGTGACATCTCCATTTAGATATTCCATGGTTGCCCCAAACTCAGCACGTTCCAAATAGAACTCATGGTCTCTCTCCAAACTTGTGGTCCTTCATTTTGGTGAACCACCAATAATTATCCAAACAAAAAAACATACGAACCATGTCTTTTTATTTTTAAAACGGCTTTATTGAGGTGTAAGAGATATACCTCAAAAAATACACACATTTACCTGATCTGCTTTTCTGTCACTATAGGTTAGTTTGAAGTTTTTATTTATTTTATTTATTTTTTAAAAAGATTTTATTTATTTATTTGACAGACAGAGATCACAAGCACGCAGAGAGGCAGGCAGAGAGGAGGCTGGGGAACCAGGCTCCCTGCTAAGCAGAGAGCTCGATGTGGGACTCAATCCCAGAACCCTGAGATCATGACCTGAGCCAAAGGCAGAGGCTTAACCCACTGAGCCACCCAGGCACCCCTCGTTTGAGGTTTTTAGAATCTTATGGAAATGGGATCATATAGCATGACTCTTTAATCTGGCTTTTTTTTAGTCAACATAACTATTTTGAAATTCATCCATGTGTTATGTGTATTAATAGTTCCTCCCTTTTCATTAGTGAGTAGCATGCCATTTTATTTTAGGTCATAATTTGTTTATTTATTCCCCTGCTGCTGGCCATTTGGGTCGTTTTCAGTTTTGGGCTCTTATAAATAAAACTGGTATAAACATTCATGTACATATGGACATATGCTTTCATTTTTCTTGGTCCAGTTTCTATGAGGGGAATGTCTGGGTTGTATGATAGGTTTTATTTTTTAATTTATTTTAAAGAATTTATTTATTTGAGAGAGAGAGATATCAAGAGAGGGAACGAGAGAGAGAGAGAGCATGAGCAGGGGAGAGGGGCAGGGAGAGAGGGAGAAGAAGACACCCTGCTGAGCAGGGAGCCTAATGCAGGGCTTGAGTCCAGGGCTCTGGGATCATGAGTTAAGCCTAATTAAGACAGACGCTCAACCAACTGAGCCACCCAGGCACCCCTGGTAGGTGTGTTTTAATTTTATTAGTATTATTTATTATTTATTTATTACTGGGAGAGGACTTTTTAATTTTAATTTTTAAAGAAACTTCTGACTTTCTATAGCAGACATGATTGACTACCTGCCCAACATCTCACCCTCTGCTTCCTATTCTTCATTGTCTTCTCACTGGCAGAGGCTGAAAGGTAACATGTGCTTTCCCAGCACCCTTTGTAGCTGCAGCTGGGTACATGGCTCCACCTGGCCCAGGGACCTGAAGGGAAGTCGACTGGAGGTGTGGGATAGGAATGTACCAGAAAGATCCTTTGCCACTTCTGTGTTGATACCCCTTCCCACAGAGGGGAGGGTTCAGAGAAGCAAGTGGTCACACCCCCTTGAGCCTGCAGCCTCCTTCCACATGAGCCTCTGGGTACCCAGGGCCCTGAATTCCCTATTCTCACTAGCCCAAGCGCCTCCACAGCTTTAGAAGGCTTCTTTTCCTTCTGCCCCCTGATGGCAGACTGCTGCTGGCCTGCTCCTCCCTAGACCCCAACAGGGGTGGCCATTTGCGGAAGGAGATGCTCTGAGGGGTCCACACCCATGTGGGTAAGGTCTCAAATGGTGAGGGATGTGGTATGCAGTGGAGAGTGTTGGGAAGGCTCCCTTTGCACCCTTGCCCAGAAAAAGTTAGAGATAGGATACTCAGGTCTGCCTGTGACACTAGAAAGTTCAGCAGACATTCTGGGACCATGAGGCCTACAGCATCAGAATGCTGAGGACAATCCTTAATGGCACCTTGGAGCTCCAAACCTTCCCAAGCCGCCTGGCCCCTGGTTTATGTCACTTCTAGTTAAGTCCTTTGTTTCTAGAGGCTCAAAGCATCCTGACTGATATTCTCCATTTCTTTCTCGATTCTTTCAGTAATCACACTTTTACTCCCCTGTCCTTAAGAATGCTCAAATCTGTCCACTTCTCTTAACCTATCTGTTACGACAATGTTATAGCAGGACACGTTATCTGATTACTGCAGATCCTGAAGGTTCTGCTCATGGTACAACAGCTAAGTACGTCTTTCATGGAGTCACTGCGTTCAAATCCCAGCTTGCTCCTTACCACCTTAGTGGCTTCTCTGTGCTTCAGTCAAAAGTACTTTCCTGCCAAGATTGTCGTGAGCGTTAAATGCAATTAAAGAAAAAATGTCGAGCATTGAGCACAGTTCCTGGTTTTACAAAAAATATTTGTTACGTTTCTTTTTCAATATCCCCATAATTTGCTTGCATTGGTTGTGGGTTTTTTTTTTTTTTTTTTTTTTTTCGGAAAACCTTTCCTGGACATTTCCATATCTAGTTAAATCCTGCTTGTTTTTAAATTTCAGTTGAGGTGCCAGCTCCTTCAGGAAAAGTTTCTTGATTAATTTACACTTCTACTTTTCTTCCCAGAGAACAGCTGCTTTACCTCGCCAAAGTACTCTATCATGATGCTTATCACACTTTGGGGTTATTATTATTATTATTATTACTATGCTCCTGAATCCACAGTAGTTAATGATGAACTCTTTGAAGGCAAAGATGTTATCTTTAGCATTGAAAAAATTTGCTGCCATGAAGTCCCAAGAGGAGACAAGTGTTAGTTAAAACTAGGAGATTGACATACTGATACTGTAGGATTCCAATGAATAATGAAATTTGGAAAAGGCAATGCTATAGAAAGAGGAAAATGATCAGTAGTTGCCACTGATTTGAGAGGATGAAGGGATAAGTAGATAGAGCACAGAGGATCTTTAGGGCAGTGAAAGTACTCTAGTGCATAGTGTATGGTGGGTATATGTCATTGTATATTTCTGGAAACCCACAGAGTATACAACATCGAGAATGACCTTAATGCAAGTTATTGACTTTGGCTCATAATAATGTATCAATTAGGCTCATCGATTGTAAACAGATGCACCACTCTGGCACAGGGTGTTGATAGTTGGGGAGGCTATCATGTGCGTGAGAAGAAGATACATGGAAACTCTCTGTACTTTCCAGCTCAATTTTGCTGAACCTAAAACTGCTCTTTAAAAAAAGTACACACACTCCCACACACATGAGGCGCCTGAGCAGATCTCATGAAGTGAGTCAGTTTGACATGCATGCCTCCTGCGTGCGCGATGTTGGAGATGTCACAGTGCAGAAATGAAATCATTCCTGCCTTTGTGGAAGCAGACATTAAACAAACATGATTATGCAAACTATCCCTTATTTACCATTTAAGAAATGCTATGGAGCACAGATCTTCCCCAAGAAAGTACAACTAGACAGGGAGAAGTTAATCCAACAAAAAGGCTATTTAAAGGACCTAAGGACCAAAATGAGCCGTGTGTTCCAGGAGCATGCGCCAGAGAGAAGAGTAGGTACAGGCAGGCAGACTAGTTGGGACATGGTGAGCTAAGAAGATGAGACTGAGGAGGCGAGTGGAAGGCAGACCATATAGTGCTCAAAGCCATGATTAGGGTTAGGAGCTGGGGCCCAAGGCAGTGGGAAGCCATCAAAAGAGAGAGAGATGGTCAGATTGGAATTTAAGGGGAAAAAAAAAAAAATCTCTCTGGCTTCTGCATTAGCCAATGGATCAGAAGGGATCATCTCAAAGTGACTGGACCAGAAAAGAGAGAATGTCATAGTCCAAGGGAGGATGAACCTATAGCAAATGTGACCTACTTAGCTCCTTGTGGATGTGCACCATGTGGGCATGAGGGACACGGATAGTGGAGGAAGACAGTGGAGAAGAGGAAAAGTGTGTGGAAAGGAAGGAAATGTAAGCAGGCAGTTAAGAGAGGGACAAAGCTGAATATATTAACATAGATCATAAAATAGAATGCTTTTAAATAATATCGCTTTCATATCAATGATAAGTAATGAGAGCATACCCATACCCATAGCTGGTATTTATTGAGTAATTACTTTGTGCCAGGCTTTTTGATAACTTTGCACACATATTAATGCATTTCATCTTTTTTTCTGGTTATCTGTTGCTTAGTAACAAATCAGCCTAAAACTTAGTGCTTAAAACAACTATGGTATATATATTTTGCTTCCAAATCTGTGGCTTGGGAAGGGCTTGCAGGTTGGGGGAAGCCTGCCGCTACTCTACTGGGGCTGCTTGGTGTGAGAGCTAGAATCTCTGAAGCCTGCTCACTCCCACGCCTGCAATGGCTCCCACCTGTGTGCCCCAAATCTATGCCTACTCTTCTGTTGTTGGACTCAGACTGCTCTACTGTAGTGTATTTGCTTGCATGTCCGATTCTCTGCTAGACTTGGAGCTCCTTCCAAACACAAAACATGTCTTATTTATCTTTGTATCACCTCTTTTGGGGGTGTCATCCCCACAGTGGGTGCTCCATAAAAGTTTATTGAAAAAGGAACAAATGGGGCACCTGGGTGGCTTAGTTGGTTAAGTGCTGCCTTTGGCTCAGGTCATGATCCCAGGATCCTGGGATAAAGTCCTGCATTAAATCCTTGCTCAGCAGGGAGTCTGCTTTTAACCTCTGTCCCTCCTCGTGCTCGCTCTCTCTCTCTCTTGCAAAAATAAGTAGATTAAAAAAAAAAAAAAACTTAAAAAAGTGAAAAGGGAACAAATGAATGAATTCTCATCCCCACTAACAGAATATTTGCCTTTACCAAATCCTGGTAGGAAACTATCCATTTCCCCTTTGAACACTCCTGGCAACTGGAATTTGTATAGCTTTGCATGGCTACAACTTTATTTATCTGTAGCCCATATCTCCTTTTGTATGACTTTTACTCAGTGCTTCTAGTTTGGGCTTGTAGAACTTCATGCAATGAGCCTAAGCTAACTTCCCCGTGACATCCATCCCCTCAGTGATAAATATCAAATCACATCTAAATCCACTCTGAGCTCAATACCTCATTTCCTATCATTGTTCTTCCTATGTTTTTGGTGGTGACCTCACTCTTAGATAGTTATTGGAGTTCATAGAGATCCAGGACAAAATGCCTGGACAAATATTAATGATGAGCCTGTGGACACAAAGGAATGAAAGGGATAGAGAACCATTCGGAGACCATCATAAGAGGACCACCAAAAGGAAGTGCAGGATGGGACTGAGAGGTGAGGACCCAGATGGGATTTGAGGACAACATCCTTTCATGGTCCTTCCCTGGGCAGGCTGATCTTGGTGAAAAGCAGATGGAGAATGTCTGAGAAGGTAATCTGAGATACGGATCGAAAATGGGGAAGGAAAAACAGGAAGAGTGGAAACTCATTTGAAACCCAGTTTCTTGTTTTAGGAGAGAAACCCACTTCTCTCGTAAAATACTGTTTCTTGAAGCATACTTTATTGATCATCTTCGTAAGAACCCCATAATCTGCTGGTGAATATACAGTCCTCAAGCTCGGCCCTACGCATCCTGAATGTATATCCTTCACAAACTCCAAAGTAGTTCTTAAATACACAGAGAATCTTGTTTTAAGGGCTGGGGTAAGATGGCAACCACTCATAAGATGGGCAACCACTCGTATTCAGATTCAGGAGTTTTTCAAACTATTTCACAAATTCAGATATTTCTTTGAAATATAAAAAGTCCCAGCTCTGGGCACTTGGGTGGCTCAGTGGGTTAAAGCCTCTGCCTTCGCCTCGGGTCATGATCCCAGGGTCCTGGGATCGAGCCCCGCATCAGGCTCTCTGCTTAGCGGGGGGCCTGCTTCCCCCTCTCTCTCTGCCTGCCTTTCTGCCTACTTGTGATCTCTGTCAAATAAATAAATAAAATCTTTAACAAAAAAAATAAAAAGAAAGAAAGAAAGAAAGAAAGAAAGAAAAAAGTCCCAGTTCATGTGTTTAGTCTGTGCACGTTCCATCCCTTAGGTCCTCATCCCAAGCCCTAAGGGCCTGAAAAAAAAAAAAAAAAAAACCAACAATAAAAAAAGAGCTGCCTTGTCAAAAGATCCTATTACAATAACTCTTAGAGAAAGGCCTCCCACCCCTCAGCCCCCCACCTCAGGAAAAGAGCAGTTGAAGAGTTCAAACCCATGCTACATTCTTTCTATTCTCTTTCCTCAGCTTTCTTAAATTCTTTCCTTTCTTTTCTACTGATAGATTTTAAGATAGATTTTCCAATGAATTTTTAGTTAAATAATGAATGGAATGCGTCAAGTATAGCTTTAGCAGACGTAGATTTTATGCTTAGAATAAGAGAGAAGCTAAAATGGAATTTATCTAAAATATGTTTTTGCTCTTTGGGGAAATATTTTAAGAACACTTACTGAGTGTCCTGAGGAAATATCAGTGCACATGTTCTCCCTCCTCCTCCTATCTGTGCACAATTTTTATGAAATTTTAACACATGAAAATCTACCATTACTAGACAAAAATATAATGGCTGGTTTTTCACATGTGAAAGAATTCTTGCTCTAATACAATGATTTTACAATAGCATTTCTTTGAATAGAAGGCTTTGCGTTTTAGTCTCTTTCCTCCAACTATTAAAGCACTTATTTATAGAGCAGAAGGAATATCAGTGAAAAACGTATTCTTTTAATGAAATAGGGCCAAGAGATGAACAGTCTGAAAGGGGAAGAAAGCATTAGTGATAATTACGGCAAAAGTCTTCAGAAAAAGAAAAAAGTGGACTCAAAGTGGATTCACTAAAGCCCTTCATAAGCACTGCTTTAAAAGTAACAGAGTCGGGGCACCTGGGTGGCTCAGTGGATTAAAGCCTCTGCTTTCAGCTCAGGTCATGATCCCAGGGTTCTGGGATTGAGCCCCACATCGGGTTCTCTGCTCAGTAGGGAGCCCGTTTCCCTCCCTCTCTCTTGCCTGCCTCTTGCCTACTTGTGATCGCTGTCTGTCAAATAAATAAATCAAATCTTAAAAAAAAAAAAAAAGTAACAGAGTCTATGGGGGCACCTGGGTGGCTCGGTCAGTTAAGCTTCTACCTTCGGCTCAGGTGGTGGTCTCTTGGTCCTGAAATTAAGCCTCTTGTAGACCAGCTCCCTGCTGGGCAGGGAGTGAGCTTCTCCCTTTCCCTCCTGCTCACGCACGCTTGCTCTCTCTCTCTCTCAACTAAATAATTAAAATCTTACAAAAGAAAAAAAAAACTAAAAAAGAAGGAACATAAACTATGATGCTCACTCATTGACTCCTAAAATATTTATTGTGATCATCTACAACGTGACTGCTGGGGATAAAGAGGTAGCCAAGGCAGGCACAACTCCTCTCTTCAAGACCGAGCTCCAAAGCAACCAAGGGCCAAGGTATTTAATTACAATTGCAATGAATTCTCTAAAGGAGAAATGCAAAATGCTTTAGGAATAAATTTATCATCCTTTGAACGTTAAGTTGAGGTTAAACCAAAAGGAGGAAACATTTAAAACTTTTTTTCAAGCTTCAATTTGGACTTAACTTCTTTGCTTCAAAATTTCGAGAGTTGTTTAGAAGACTGGCCTTCTAAAACATGCATTGTGTGCCAACGCGTTTCTAGTTTCCTACACGCTCCTTCTTTGAGAGCAAGGAAATTCACATTTATTGAGCACTGATTCTGTAGGAGAAATTGGACCCATTTTGCCCAATAATCCAAAATGTGTGTGTCACTATGCTCTCAGGGAGAAAACTGAGGCTCAGAGAGATGAAATAATTTGTTTCAAGTCAGCAGAACCTATTTTAGCTAGAAAGTGGAGGAGGGGAGAGGGTGACAGATAAAAGGCTAATTTCACTGACAATCGGGCTATTGTTAGCACAGCTAATGGGTTGAGCCAAAGCCATTGGAACCAACAGAATGCTGCCTTTTTATCAAAAGTAAACGCCGGTCCATAGATGAAAGAACAACAACGGAGGTTCTTGAGAAAGGAACAGCAGTTGAGCTTTTATGTGAAATATAGCTGGTAATAAAATTAGGTTGTACTAAAATGCATGAAAGAGACTGAACATTGCGTTTCAAGCACTTTGTTGAGATGTTTGTTTTACCTTCAGCAAAGTTTGTAATAGATAACAAGGTAAGATAACAGAGAATTTATTTTGTCAAATGGAAAAAAATTGCACAACGTCAATTTACACAACGATTTAAAGCTTTTGATTTTAAGCAAGAAGCAAAGGAAAGAGCTAAAGTAGTTGGATCAGAGAAATCTTAGGAAACCAGAGGCAAGATCTGTCAACAGGCAGTAATGTGGGAAATTGAGATTTGCTTCCTTCAGGAGAATAATCGGTTGTAATAAGAGAAAACAACAAACACTGAGATTAGTAAAATTCTCATCTGGTCTGTGCTACATCTGCCCAATAAAGTCCAGATGCCAGCTAGTCCAAAGAGTTAGGTTGTAGTAAGTCCCAAAGCAGCTGGTGAGAATCAACATTTAATTCATTCTAAATTCAACCCCCTCAGGGCCTCATCATTCAAGGTGGCCTGGCAAGAAAGTGGAAGGTGGGAGCAGAGAAGCTAGGGTCTGTGGTGGAGAGACATTGAAATTTGCCTTGAGTTTTTATTCTCCACCAAATGGTCATCCTATTTATTTAATTTGCAGCCCACTTATCAATGTAAGTAAGGACAAACTAAGAATACATTTATGTGAAAGGAAATATTTATAGATTCTAAATAATACTATAGATCTAAATAATACTATAGATGATATTCAATAATGCTATTCTGTTCATCTGGTTACAAAACATTCTCTTCAATGATATTTTTGGTAGTAAATTACCTCTCAAAAGCATCTCTTTCTGTAATATAAATGTCTGATTTTGATGAACTCTTCACCATTAAAATAGCAATGCCTGGTCACTCTTCCCCTTTGTCCACTAAATATCTCAGTCACCTCCTCATGAAAAGCAAATCTAAACTCTTAAACCATTCACCAAATAAAATAATTTTCTAAAAGTCCAGACAATTAAAAGAGAAAATTACTTGAGATTAATTTGTATATAGGACATAGCCTACTTTCCCCTGTGCATTTAAGATGTTTTAATACATTTAATTTATTTACTAGATAGTGGGTCACGTCTGTTTAGCCTCTAGTTCCTATCAATTCTAGCAATTCACCCAGAATAATAGAATCCTAGTTTAATAAAATAACATGTATATTCTTTTAAATATACATGGCTTATATTTATAAATAAATGAATTTGAGTTTGTATGTCTACTGTTCTTTTTTCTTTCCTTTTAACACAGACTCTCCCAATTGCCTTTTCTATCGACAATCCTACTTCTACAAAAAACACAGAGAGAGCTGAAGGAGGAGATCATTCATTTTGGATTTTTAAAGATTGTCAGTTCCCAGAAAGCAGGAGCCTATATATTTTTAAAATAAATGTCCATGAATAAAAATGCGTCTTTGAGATCAGTCAGAACTCTTTCTAATTTGTATGTAATGACAAATAGATTTAAAATTAGTTATCAACTTATTCCTCCAGAAAGACTTCTAGACAACTGACAAAAACACATAATACCCATGATAGGGGCGGCTGGTGGCTCAGTCGGTTGGGTACTGCCTTCGGCATGGGTCATGATCCCCCAGGTCCTGGGATCGGGTCTGTGGTGGGCTCCCTGCTTGGCAGGAAGCCTGCTTCTCCCTCTCTTTCTGCCTGCAGCTCACCCTCTTATGCTCTCTTTTTCCCTCAGTCCAATAAATAAATAAAACCTTAAAAAAAAAAAATACCCATGATAGAGTTGTAACAAAGACGTATAGTTAAACCAACCAACCAACAAACAAAAAAAGATAAGACTCCCCATGAGATTAATGCACATGCCTTCCGTATTCTACATACTTGCTAGAGGTGGGCTGCAAACACAACTCTGATCTTTCTGGCAGTGAAGAGACATGGTCAGTAACATGATTCACAGAATCTGTGAAAAACTGGTCTTTCATTCAGGTGAAGCCCAGACATTCAGACCTGCCTGAGAGGCTGACTCCTCACTTCACACACATGTGATTGGTTGACCAACAGGATCACACTTAGCACTGGGACAAACTGATGGTCCAAGGCCTAACATTCTGTGTCATGGTGGCACAGTTGGACATGAGGTGAGATGTGAGACCATGGTAGCATAACTGGGGAGAGTGTTTCAAGCACATTTCACCAAAACCACAAAAACAAACATACCACAATTCTCCATAAACCCCCATAAAAGGCTAACTTTGAGCAGTCCCTTCTGGATTCAGTTTTTTACCAAAGGTGTATCTGGTAGAAGTCATTTGCTGAATATAGTTACATTTAAGGCAGAACTCTCTCTCAGGAGAGTTCTTTATCAACATGGAGGACCTTGGCTAAACAGTAGTTGGCAGCTATCGGCTCCATGACCCTCTCATTTCCTCTGGCAAAAGAACCAGTTTCTATGGAATTAGAGAAGATTTAATCTTCCACTTTCCTAGTTGGGTGCTGAAGGAAGAACGCTCCCACACTCTGAAATGGGTACTGGGAAATTGCGTGGTTACTGGGTAAGTTAGTGTTAAACCCACACTCAGAAGACAGAACGTGTACAAACTGGAGGCCCGAAGAATGGGGAGAGACAAGAAACTGAGGAGAGTTACAATCACAGGCATTGTGTTGGGCTCAATGCTCTGTGCCTCTGTGGTGCTTGGTGTAACAGATTTTGTGGGGGTGCTGTGAAAAAGCTTTTCTTCCTCCAAAATAATTAAATAAAAAGGAGGATGCTCTGGAACGCTGCATAACTCCAGGGAATTTGTCTGCTCTGGGGGAAAAAAAGGCTGAAAATAGGATATGACTTATGAAATGTTGAAGATTTTCTTAAATTCCACTTGAAGGAATTTGCAAAATCCTCAGTCTGTGATTTTAAACAATGCATTCAAGTAGGATGGACACACGCCTTTCAGGTTTGTTTGTTTGTGTGTGTTTTTTTTTTTTAGATTTTATTTGTTTGTTTGTTTGACAGAAATCACAAGTAGGCAGATAGGCAGGCAAGGGGTGGGGAACAAGCTCCCCGCTGAGCAGAGAGCCCTACGTGGGGCTCCATCCCAGGACCCTGGGATCATGACCTGAGCTGAAGGTAGAGGTTTTAACCCACTGAGCCACCCAGGCACCCCAACCTTTCAGGTTTTTTTGTTTAAAGTGATGGCTCATGGGTATAAAGTCAGGAATGGCCTAATACCATAGGGTAAAGACCGAAAGGAATAGGAAAGAATTTTTTCTTTTTACAAAATGTCAAAGGCCTAACCAGAATATACATTATTTATATACAAAAAGTTATATATAATCATTATGTATATCACATTAAATAAAAAGAGAATAATTGAATATACAACAGAATTTCTATACGGTTTGCTTGTTTTGAGTACACAAATGTATGGTGATGACCTCTGATGGCTTTAGAGGGAAGGATTTTAGAACTTCACTTCTTTGTATTGTGTATTTTAATTAATTAATTAATTATGTGCACATGTATTAGATGGATGGATGTATTAGGAAGACGGTATTACTTTTTCCTTCCTGTATGTTTGGGTGGGAAAGCATTGTTTTTAAAGAATTCAAAGAGATAATGTACATGGTTATGTTTTTCCAGTAGTAAAAATACCATCCCTAGTACAAAGTATTTTAAACTGTGTCATGTGCTGCTTTGGGTTGGTCGGTTTCTTACATGGATTTCTTAGATTCATAAAACTGAGTATGGCTTTGTTGTGAAACAAATATTCTTTTGGAGTCCAGCAGGATGTAGGTTTTTCCTTAATAATACACACACAAGGGGTGCCTGGGTGGCTTAGTGGGTTAAGCCGCTGCCTTCGGCTCAGGTCATGATCTCAGGGTCCTGGGATCAAGTCCCGCTCCCTGCTTCCCTCTCTCTCTTTGCCTGCCTCTCCATCTACTTGTGATTTCTCTCTGTCAAATAAATACATAAAATTTTAAAAACAAAACAAAACAAACAAACAAAAAAAAACCTTAAGAAGGATTATAAATGTTTGGCCAGTTTTTTTTTGTTAAGAATTTTATCAAATTAACTATATACTTTGATTTTAGTTTGTTATAGTTTAGTGATATGTTAGCAATAAGCCTTAGACCATTTTCAGGAGTTTACTTACTCAAATATATTTTGAGGCAGCCATTACCTGGCCTTCAGTTATAAGGGAAAGAAATTATTTCTCATACCCCATGTCTACCTCCCACTGATCTAGTTCTAACTTCTGGAACAAGGCCAATTCTTGTTTTTCTGAGTAGACGTTAAATTATTTGAAACGGCTATTTCCTCCTCCCTAAGTCTTCTCTTGTTTAAGCTAAGAATTCCAAGTGATACAACTTTTTTTTTTAACTCAAATGTAAGATTTTATAGCAAACCCTGTTAAATTTCACTGTATTATTCTCATCAATTAATTTGCTCTGTGAAGATATCCAAATATTTATTCTGGGATCCAAGACATTAAAAGCCTCTCCAAATTCATGTCTTCCTGCCTTTAAATACACTGGAAAAACATTTAAGAATTATAAAAGTGGAAGTCATCTTCACTTTCCAGTTTATGAATAATCAAAAGAGGATGGTAAAGATAAGATTTACTGAATCTGTCTTTCAAATTTCTCATGTGGGGCGCCTGGGTGGCTCAGTGGGTTAAGCCGCTGCCTTTGGCTCAGGTCATGATCTCAGGGTCCTGGGATCGAGTCCCGCATCGGGCTCTCTGCTCGGCAGGGAGCCTGCTTCCCTCTCTCTCTCTCTCTCTGCCTGCCTCTCCATCTACTTGTGATTTCTCTCTGTCAAATAAATAAATAAAATCTTAAAAATAAAATAAAATAAAATAAAATTTCTCATGTGGACCCATTAGAAGTATTTAATTATTAAAAAAAAGTTACATGAAATAGTCAAATATATTTGTATATACATGTTTTCAAAGTACCTGAACCATATTTTTTATTCTAATAAGATAATTTACACAGTGACAGATGTTATACTGTACAAAAATATTTTTGAATAATCAGATTAAGCTCATGAATTAGAGATGATTTCTTTTCTTAAAACTTTATAAACACTACGTTGGTTAGTCGGAATAATGAAAGAAATTCTATTTTCTAGGGATACAAATTTAATTCTAAACAGTCAGGCTGTATCATGGCTTTAATATTAGACCTTCATCTTTCCTTCAGTTGTGAAGAATATGTTTTAGGGTTTTACCAAACAATACTAATATACTTTTTGCAGGAATAGTTTAGGCTAAATCTTCCTATTTAAAAAAAAATTTTTTTAAATAAGGGGGTTCACGTGCCTGGCTGGCTGAGTCGGATGAGCGTGTGACTCTTGACTTGTGAGTTCAAACCCCATGTTGAGTGTAGAGATTATTAAAAAAATAAATAAAATAAAATAAGGGGGTTAGCTTAAGTAACTTCTAAGGCTACTTCAAGATTTTTTAAATAAATTTTTTAATCCAGTAGAGAAATATTCTCTTATCCCTTGAACTATACCTTCAGTAGAGAGTTCATGTATACCACGCCCTTAAAAAACACTTAAATGATTGCTCTTCAATTTTCAATTTCTGTGTAGACATGCGTCATTCAGCAGTTGTCCATGAATATTTAGTTCTACCTCAGCAAAAGATCAGAAAGATCTGTAAAACTCTTCAGTGGAATAATACAACCTTTCTGATTCTCAGAATGAAAACATTTGTTTTCATGTGGCTGCTATAGTTGGATTTTGATCATGTTCTGTAAGACACACCTCAAATGTGCTAGAAAACATACTGCTGAAGCTGTAGGGGACTTGGCAGCTCTGCGGGGATGAATACAGGAAGCAGAGTGAGGAGACTCCTAAGGCACTAGTGTTCTCTTTCCAAGGCTCTTGGACCCTGGCCACACCTTCCAGCCTGGTTCTCCCCAAGCCACTGGGGTCTTCCTCATGTACATCCCCACCTCACTTCCAGTGACCATGTGGGCCCCCTTTGTCTTCCCTGGACTAATGCTTCCTTCCTTGGATCACACCCTGACACGAAGCGGTCAGAGAGTGGGCCAGGGTCTTCCCCAGCCCTGACTTTGAAATAAGGTCTGTTTATATTAATCAACCCGACAACAATCCTTGGAATAGCTAATGTTACGCTGACCACCTAGCATTTCATGTTTGCTACTTTTAGAGGAGAGTGGGGGGGTTTGTACCCTGACGACTGAAAGTAAGGGTGAACCAGGGATTACTTAACTAGCCTGATCTGCCTGAGCCCTGACTCCACCAGCATTTAGCATTCAACCCCAAGGCCTCAGATCTGGCCTGGTCCCAGCAGGCCAGGATCTGGCTCTCCTCTGAATCCAGGCAGCCCTGGGAAGAGAAATCCAGATTTGGATCAGATTTGTTTCAAAGGAATCATGAAGGGGAAATGATGACAGGGCACTCTTAAGCCTTCTTTAGAAAGGCCTGGCACAGGGCCACAAGGTAGGATATAGGACATCTGATCCCAGATCTGGAAAGGTTATTGTTTCTCTGGGCATTAGTTTCTCATTTGAGAAATAACAGGTCAATTAGGTAATTTTCTAGACCCCATTCATTGCATCACCTGTTCTTTTTAAGTAGGTCTGAAACCACCTGTCAGCCTGAGAATGGAATAAATCACCTTGCACCATACCATATCTTTCCCAATGCGGGTCACATGGCCAACAAGAGGGAGCATAAGGTGACACCAGTCTTCACGTCAAGTTAGTTATGGTGCCAGGTAAAGGCTTTTATTTGTGTTTATATTTTTGTATCTGTATTATTTTGCTGTTCTCATTACAGATAAGGCACAGTTGAATTCATATCAGCTGATCTGGTACAGAATATCTCTTTAAGAGGAAAGAGATCGGCTGCCAGTGTTTGGGATTTTCACAAAGAAAATATTTTGAAGTAGAAGAAGCTAAGATGAGAAAAGAGAAAGCAGGTTGTCCTATGTAGATTATAATCTCAAGTTGATTTTTTTTTTTTTTTTTTGCATACAGTTAAAACAAACAAAAACTCCAAATCAGAACAGAAAAGGATAACTTTGTGTGCTCTGTTTCCTCCCTCTTCCCTCGGTTACATCTTTCCTCCTCTTTCAGCCCTCACTTAAAACTCTTGAGTTTTCATATTTCCTGGAACTCCTTTAGTCACAGGGGAAAAAAAAAAAAAGGCAGGTCTCCTAGAGGAAGTTCTTTAAACAGAAGTAGAGGTGGTGTTGTCCTTCCCAGAGTAATTCATCATTAAAAACCACGGAATAATATCTCTTGATAGGTAAGAAAATAGAAAGCAAATCAGAGAAAAATCACTTTTACTCTCCTCTTCCTCTCACACTGCTGTTAGCATTTTAATTTCTTCTCAACTTCTTCCTTTGCACAGGTTTTTCCTATGTGGTTGTAATGATATAGCATATGGATTCCATATCTTTTTTTTTCTGTGTTTTCACATAGCCTTTAATGGCTGTGTGCTACCCTCTCAGGAGCAAATGACAGGTTTTTTTTAACAACCATTCCTCCAAGCTGAGGTTCCCAGGTCCTTTGAGGTCTGGATGAAGCAATGGAATGACAGAGAGGAATTACTGCTCAGTGGCAAGACCTTATGTGCACTGGGAAGCATGAGGTAGAGATTTTGAAATGGGTAGAAGTTCACGGGTCAGATCCTCTAGATGTTAACAGGGAGCTCATCATAAGGAAATTCTTTTTCTTTTTTGTTTAATTTCAGACTTTACTGTGATATAACTCACATGCCATAGAATTTGGCTATTTAAAAGGTACAGTAGTTTTTTATGATAGTCACAGTGTTTGCATAGCCATCACCATAGTGAATTTTAGAGTATTAATGGTCGATTTCTATGAGGGATGAGAAAATGGAGACCTTTATCCCACATAGAATCTGAAATGAGTTTCCATGTTTTATTAGTTTTACAATCATTTATTTAAAACAGTGTTTTTCAAACCAAGGTGGTGCATTAGTAATACCTTCAAACTCTGTTGCTTCTGAGCCTGGACAGGTGGGAGAGTTAACAGGTTCCATTGCAGAGGTATATGCCCTTTTGGCCAGTGTGAGAGAGCAGATAGCAAGTCGTCTTTGCCCTAGGGTCAGGCTTATTTTTGGGTTCCCATTGCTGGTGTTGTGTTTTGATCTACCTTACATTCAGGAGTCAGGAGTGCTGATAACTTCCTCTTCCTCTTCTTCTTTCTTCTTTTTAAATAGGCTCCACACTGGACATGGGGCTCAAGCTCACGACCCCAAGATCAAGAACCACATGCTCGCCAATGGAGCCATCCAGGCACCCCAAGATGACTTCTTTCTCTTTGGGTCTCTGTTGGTTTCCAGTCCCCAGCTTACTCCTGATTCTCAGTAATCCATTGACACCCAGGTATCTGCTTAGTGCCCTGGCCTCCTGGCTGGGGTTCTTGGACATACTCCTGACTTCTAGCTGCACTGGAGTCCTCATCCCCCAGGTACAGGTTCCAGCCCCTGACACCGCTTGGCCCTCTCCCCACCCTGATCAGTTTCAGCTGTTGCCACCCACACCCTATTTTGAAATCACGAGTGATTATCTGCACATAAGCAGGACGCTCTCTTTAACTGAGGATAAAGAAGTCCGTGTTTCAAAGGTCATTGCTTCCAAATTCAAGAATTGTAAGATCTATGAAGAACCGGAGATAAACTAGATGAAAAAAACAAGCCTTAGTGATTCTTTTTTGGTACAAAGATGTTTCACATGTTATTTATAAAATTGAAATATCCAGCAATTCGTTTGTAGTTGAACGAATTAAGATGTAGCTTCAAGATGAAATATTGCCTAGCTATTGATATTGATATATAGTAAAAGTCTTTAATGATGAAGTTAATGCTTTTAATATAATGTTTATTAAAAATCAGGATTAAAATTACATATAAAGAATCTCAATTATGTAAAATACACATAGGGATTTAAGCAAAATATTGTATCTTGATAGTTACTCTTTTCTATGCTTTTCTGTACTTTGTAAAATGAGAATGTCTTCCTTTTATTTTTTTTTCAAGATTTTATTTATTTATTTATTTATTTGAGGATGGGGAGGGGCAGAAGGAGTGGGAGAAGCAGACTCCCTGCTGAGTGTGGAGACTGATGCCTGCTCAAAGTGGGCTGGATCCCAGGACCCAAAGATCATGACCTGAACTGAAGTCGGATGTTTAACGGACTGAGCCACCCAGACACCCCTGTATTCCTTTTATAATCAGAAAAAGGGTATATAAACTTTTTTAAAAAATAACTATACTGAAGTGTATTTTACATATAAAATTTATTCATTGCAAGTATACAATTCACTGATTTTTAGTAACTTTACCAAGTGGTGCAATCATCACCACGAATCAGTTTTAGATCCAATAAGATCTTTCATGCTTTGACAGTTAATACTCCTTTCCACCCTCTGTCCCAAGCACCCACTGATCTTTTTGTCTCTGTAAATTTGCCTTTCCTGGACTTCTCATGTAAATAGGATTACATGGGATGCTGGTTCTCAGGTCTGGCTTCTCTCGTTAAGCAGAATGTTTTGGAGGCTCATCCATGAAACATGCATCTGTTTGCGCCCCTTTATTATTCAGTATTTTATTATGTAAATGTGTTGTATTGTGTTTATTTCTTCATCAACTGATGGACATTTAGGTTGTTTCCAGTTTGAGGCTATTATGAATAATGTGGCTATGAGCAGTCGTGTGCAAGTCTTTGTGTTTTCATTTCTCTGGGTACCTAGGAGTGAAATGTTGGGTCACATGGTAGATTTATGTTTAACTTTTTGAGAAACTGCTAAAGTGTTTTCTAAAGTGGCTACATTGACTCTTATAAATTCCACCCTAGGACTTAAAGTTCACCTCTCAGCATTTAGATGTGCCCCTAGATCTGGCTCTTCCATCCTTTCTTAAGCAGATCTAGCTAGTGACTTGAGGGGATAGTATTATAAAGCTTAAAACCATATTGTCCTATGATATAATTTTAGAAATTATTATTTTTTTTAAAGATTTTATTTATTTATCAGAGAGAGAGAGGGGGAGAGAGCGAGCACAGGCAGACAGAATGGCAGGCAGAGGCAGAGGGTGAAGCAGGCTCCCTGCCGAGCAAGGAGCCCGATGTGGGACTCGATCCCAGGACGTTGGGATCATGACCTGAGCCGAAGGCAGCTGCTTAACCAACTGAGCCACCCAGGTGTCCCTTTTAGAAATTATTAATTCTCATACAGCCTCCATATTTCCTTAAGCTCACAAAAACCCATGAACTCTCTGCTTGGCTTTTCTGAACTGTGGAAATTTCTAGCATAAAGAATTTGTGTATTCAAGAAGGAAATATGCCTCTTTCCCAGTTGCTTGGCCACTTTGGAAGTTTTTTTATGGTTATCCAATAGGCATCCTTGAAAGACTCTGGTTCACCCTGGAGAGAATCTAATAATCAAGAATGCGCAGGGGCGCCTGGGTGGCTCAGTGGGTTAAGCCGCTGCCTTTGGCTCAGGTCATGATCTCAGGGTCCTGGGATCGAGTACCACATCGGACTCTCTGCTCAGCAGGGAGCCTGCTTCCCTATCTCTCTCTCTCTCTCTCTGGCTGCCTCTCCGTCTACTTGTGATTTCTCTGTCAAATTAATAAATAAAAGCTTTAAAAAAAAAAAAAAAGAATGCGCAAATATGAAGTATGTGCCCAACACTCCGCTAGGTACTGTGGATTATAAAAAAGAAATACTAGGTCATCTTTCCTTTCAAAAAACTCACAACTTGGCTGTGAAGATAAAGCTAAACAGATAATGGAGAAAGGGGAACCCTCTTGCATTGTTAGTGGGAATGCAAACTCTGGAAGATAATATGGACAAAGTTAAAACTAGAGCTACCCTGTGGTTCAGGAATAACACTACTAGGTGTTTACCCAAAGGATACAAAGACACTAATTCAAAGGGTTGCATGCACCCCAGTGTTTATAGCAGCACATTTACAATAGCCAAATTAGGAAAACAGCCCAAGTGTCCATGGATTGACGAATGTATAAAGATGTGGGGTGTGTGTGTGTGTGTGTGTGTGTGTGTGTGTGTATATAATGCAATATTACTCAGACATAAAAAAGGAATGAAATCTTGCTATTTGCAATGACTTGGCTGGATCTAGAGTCCATATGATCTCACTCATATGTGGAATTTAAACAAATGAGCAAAGGGAAAAAAAGACAAACCGAGAAACAGACTCTTAACCTACAGAGAACACACTAGAGGGAGGGGGGGAGGGGGGGTTGGTTAAATAGATTAAATAGGTGATGGGGATTGAGGAGTGCAGTTGTGATGAGCACAGGGTGTTGTATGAAAGTGTTGAATCATTACATTGTATGCCTGAAACTAATGTTATACTGTATGTTAACTAACTGGAATTTAAATAAAAGCTTTAAAAAACACTAAATACATATTAGAGGACAATTGAGGACTCAACAGATTGGTGGTGACAGTAGTGTGGGTTGGGATAATGAGCTAGAAAGAATAAGTCATACAAGAAAAGGAAGGCAGAGGCTTTGAGATTTATTTTTCTGCTGAGGAGTTACTCTGTGTCAGGCATTCTTCTAGTTCCTGGATATATAGCAATGAAGAAATGGACAAAATTCCTACATTCTAAAGAACTTACATTCTGGGAGGACACGACAATAAATGGGATAGGGAGTTGGGCATATATGCACAAATTAAAATAGGGTGGTCATGGGGGTGCCTGGGTGGCTCAGTGGGTTAAATGTCTGACTTCGGCTCAGGGAATGATCCCAGGGTCCTGTGAATGAGCCCTGCATCGGGCTCTGTGCTCAGTGGAGAGTCCACTTCTCCCTCCTTCTGCCCTGACCCTTGCTCAGGCTCTCTCTCTCTCTTTCTTTCATATAAATAAATAAAATCTTAAAAAATAAAATGAAATGGAGGTGATCAGAAACCATACATCTTAGAAGGTGGTATACATAGGTACCCCCACTTTCCAAAAGTTTGCATCACCACACTTTGCTTTCACAAAGACCTGTTTTTTGCCTGTTTTTGCTACCAAAAGAAATTAAAAGTTTTTTTTAAAAGATTTTATTTATTCATTTGAGAGAGAAAGAGAACGAGAGAGAGAGAGAGAGAGCATGGAGCAGGGGGGAAAGAAGAAACCGGCTCCCCACTGAGCAGGGAGCCAGACCATATGGGGCTCCATCGCAGGACCCTGGGATCTTGACCTGAGCCAAAGGGAGACACTTAACTGACCTAGCCACCCAGGCACCCCCCAGAGAATTTTTGCTTTCTCAAAGAAAAGCCATAATCTTACTAACAGTCTTTCGTGAAAGCAAAGTAGCATAAAACAAAGTTTCAGGAGGTGGGGATACTCTTCTATGTCCTTTAAGCTTATGAAAAGTTTCACAGAACACTCTACTCTCAGATAGCAGGAGGAACCTGTATCTATGAGAAAAGAGCTGAGGAAACAAAGGCATCGGTTGTGTGGCTCTCCAGTGGAAAGAGCATCTCAGGCACAGGAAACAGCAGTTAAAGTGGCCTGAGAGGGAAGGTGCCTTGCAAGTTTAAAGAGACTGCAGAGACCAGGGTAGACCAGGGGTGAAGTGAGTAAGGGAGTGAATACAGGTGACAGGTCAGAAGGGCAATGGGGGGGGGGGGGGGCAACAGTCTGGGCAGGGCATGGCAGACCATTTTAAGAACGTGTCTTTTGGCCTGAGTGAGATGGGAATCCAATAAATGGCTTTGAGCAGAGGAGTGAGATAATGGATGGGCTTTAACAAATCATTGTGGCAGTGTGCTAGGAGTAAGCTGGAGATAAACCAAAGGGTGAAAACATGGAGACCAATTAGGAGGCTGCTGAAGTAATCTCTCAGGAGACAATGGGGATTTGAACCAGGATGGTGGCATGGAGGTGGTGAGTGGTGGTTGGCATGGTTGTATTTTTTTTTTAAATATGTTTTATTGGACTGTAAATGGACATTCTCTGGTTTTATTTTATTAAAAAAATATTCTCAGTAAACTCTATGCCCAGTGTGAGCCTGGACCTCATGACCCTGAGACAAGAGTTGTGTACTCTACCAACTGAGCCAGCCAGGTGCATGGCGGTATTTTGAAGCTAGGAGCCTCCATGAACAAAAGACAGAGGTGTTCAGGGAACACTGAAGAACCATATTTGGCTAGTACAGAGAATGATAAGTAGGGAGAAGTTGGAGATGAGGCTGAGTAATTATGGTAAGATTGAATTTGGTAGGGTATGTAAAGAAGACTGGAGTCAGAAAAATAGGGACTAACCCTAGCGTATTTGTTAGCTTGGGCTGCCATAACTGAATACCAAAAACTAGGTGACTTAACAGAATTTTTCTCTCAGTTCTGGAGGATAGAAGTACCATAACAAAGTGCTCACCAGTTGGGTTCTTGGTGAGAAATCTCTTTCTGGCTTATAGGTAGCCACCTTCTCACCATGGCCTCACATGACCTTTCCACTGTGCTAGCTGGAGAGAAAAAGCTTAGGTAGCTCTTCCTCTTCTTATTAGGACACCAATGCTATTGGATTAGGGCCCACCTTTATAATCTCATTTTACTTTAATTACCTCCTTAAAGGCCCTATCTCCAAATACAGTAACATTAGGGATTATAACTCTGGCTCATGAATTTGCAAGGGATACCGTTCAGTCCATAGCAATGTGGTTCTCAAGTGGAGAGTTTTAGGGGACAAATCTGGCACTGGCTACCAGTATGAACTGGAAGAGAAAAGTCTAGGGGACTAATTGAGAAGCTATACTGCAAGCCCTACTAAAGGGTAGAGAGGTTGGCTATCCAGCAGGAGAGAGTTTGAATGGAATTCCCTAGCTCTCCTACCACATTTTTTTTTTTTATAGAAAAGGAATTTTGTATCTTTATTCCCACTTTTTTTTTAATTGAACATATACCAGAGTACATGCCAAAGAATAATATACTAGGCGTACGGATACTCCATTTACCCATTCATACACCCAGACACTCAACTCTATATACTCTCACTCCCCCACACCCACTTGTACATACCTGTATTCATCTACGAAACAGAAATTCAAGGATACAAATGAAGAAGAAATGAGGAGTTTGTGAAGGAAAAGACTGGAAGGTAGGAGGGAGAGTCAAGAGCATGACAGTTGAGAGGGTAATGTCAAGATTGCTGAAGCCTGGGGGAGGATCCATGACTACATTCGATAAATTTCTCTTCATCCTATTTTGGGAACCAATTGCATACATTTTACACTACTCTGTTGATATATATCATACTAAAAATTAGTGTTGCATAAACAGGCACATGTGGCATACAAAGCAGAGGTATCATCTTTGTTCAGGTTTATAGGAAGAAGTCAACTGGGCCAAGGGGAGCTCCTGGCTTTACTCAGATGGACAATGTCTGCTGACTGTGTTCTATTAGAGTAGCCTGGGTTGAATATGGATAGGATTTTCCAGAAGGGATACTCAAAATAAACAAATAAAAGGTAAAACAGGCAATACTCTGTTTAAGCTAAGACCGGGGGTAAGCTGACCGGGGTGTACCAATAGTTCAAGGGCATTGTGTGGGAAGAGAAGTGATAGGTGTTGCACAGGAGTAGAGTTAGGTAATATAAAGGTTAGCCTCTGGCCTCTGGAGTCAGACTGACCAAGGTCTAAATCTCAGCTTCCCGATTTTACAGCATGACTTTGAACACATTATTTAGCCTTCATGTGCCTATGTTCTGCTAAGTGAGAGTAACCTGGAGAAGAATAGTACTTGTCTCACAGATTGCTCCGAAGATTAAATGTAATAATGTAGACAAAGCATTCAGCATAGTGTGGCACATAATATGCATGAAAATAATTAAGTGGTGGAAGTTTTCCGTTAATGTCTAAGAGAGAAAATCTTCACAGTGCTTAAAAGGAATAGAATAAAATAAGCGTTAACCTTTCTGTGGAGCTTATTTAAAAAAAAAATCTAACCAGCTTATACGTCTTTAGAATGGTGGGAGTATCTTGGTCAAAAAAATTTTCATCAAACATCCCACTGGTAGAATGAGTTTTCTCACAATCCCGTTCTTTGTGAGACTGGATATGGAATGCAGCAGAACTAGACAGGAATCCCACTCTGAGTTTGCTGACCACCAGAGGCATGATGACATTTTCCCAAGATATTTCTTTGCTTGATTTTTTTTCTCCAAATAATGAGTCATTATTGTGAGATATTGTTCATTGTAAAACTCCTGTGTTTCTGCCATACATACCAAAATGAAAGGTCATTTTACAGGCACTTTATGTTACAGTCAAGAACAAAAGAAAATAATATAATGCTGTGAAATGTCATACTGTAGTGTGGTGGACACTGTCTTGCTGTGCTTTTTTTATACCGGCTTGAAATATACATATGAGGAACAAAGCAAGTGGAACATTATTGGGACCCACTTATGCAAAAATTATATGCCTTTATATGCACGGATAATTTCTGGAAGGACAGAACATAATCTGTTGATAGCAATTATATCTAAGGCCAGGATCCTCCTGCTTTTCATCACATACCCCTGTGTACTCCAGAGTTTAATTTTCAAATGAACCTATAGTATTTGCAGAATACTTTCCTAAGCCATGTGAAAATGCATACAGAAAAAAACTACACCGCCAGATGAAGAGTAGGTTTCTATGCTCTAGGTATAGTTTAGGGAGAAGGCATAAAACATTGTCATCTGACATTGTCTTTCAAAATAAAAGACAAACACAAAGATAAATAAATGTGTGTGTGTACACATAACTATTGTATTACAGCAATTGCTTACAGCCTAACTCATTTTGAGAACAAGGAGTTCCCATAAAGATTTACCTCCAAGCACTGCCATGGCTACTCTGTAAATGTGGGAAGCTGAGCTGCCACTTTTTCACTAAAATGAAGCAACCCAATGGGGTTCAGTTCAGAAGAAACTCTTCTGGCACAGGTTCCAGCCGTACTTCTTGGTGATAGGGATCACCATCTGGTTGTCTCAACCTAGTTGTCCACCTGGATATATCCTGGCCGCCTCGCTCAATTCTGCTCAATACCTTTCCTTTGTTGAGTCAGAATAGTGATTCTCAGGGCTATATTTATATCATAAGGGGAATGGACTCCCTGTCCCTACATTGCCTAGGTATTCTGCTTTTTATCCAGCACCCGTATCCAATCTCTTAACTATCATGGCAGAAAAGCCAAATGACTTCTATAACCTAATTTGTCTATGTTCTTCTATAAAAATGGACAGTTAAGTAATGAAAAATTAAAATTTCCTGGTCAGAAATTTCTTGATATGGGAGGAGATGCGGGGGATAAACCAGAGAATGAAGTCACAAGCTCCGTCCTAAAAATCCTCAAATTGACCTGCAAACATAGTCAAATGAGGATAAGAACAAGCATTCTTAAAGCTTAGGAAAAAAATCTTCCAAAAAGCAGGAGTCTTAACTAAGACATGACAAAATAGCAGTTTTTGATGGAGTCCTTCTAAGGTAAGCAGATAGCTGTGATCTGCTCTGGAAATGTCTTCAGTAAATATACAAAATAAAATGATGCAGAGACTTGTAGCTCCTCTACCCACACAGTAATCATTTTTAACTGCTCTATGGATAGTGAGCCTATATATGGGTAGTGTGAGAAGAGTTTATGGAGGAGAAAGCCTCGCTTTGTTCAGATTAACAGAAAGAGACCACATGGCCAACACGAACTCCCTGCTTTCACCTCACAGAACAGAGTCTGTTAGACCCTCTCCTATAAGGATGGTTTGGGATGAATGAGGACAAGACTTTCTGTGAAAGAGATTCAAAAGAAAATAGCAAAAAAATCTCTCTTCTTTCTGTCATTGTGAACTGTAGGTCTCAGCTCACCCTGTCTGTATTTTACAGAACCATCTTACAATCTATTCCTCTATACCTGATTTCCCAGAATAGTAGCACTATAAGAAGGAAACCCTTAAATATATTAATTCAGAGTCAACAACACAGAGAAAACTGGCTGGATTTTGTTCATGGCATAAGCACAAAGTACACATTATCAATAAGTACCTGGAGAAAATTAAAAAACAACAACAAGAGAGAAGACTCATCATAAAGTGATTGAACTGTTTGGATTAGTTTCCATTTTTGACTGTTCTGATAATAGGTGTTCCAACTTCAGTTTAAGCCAGGTTATCTGCTCAGATTTTTTTTTCCCCCTCATATTATAAGCAAACAAGCAAAAATGGTGGTGGGGATGGCAGGCTCCAAGTTTGTACCACTGGAGAGTTAGAATCCTAGGAAGAGCTGGTGACTCTGCTAAAAAAAAAAAAAAAAAAAAAAAAGGGTTGGGTAGGGTGGAGCAAAGGAATAATTTACCAGGGAAGGGAGAGAAACCAAGAGAGGAAGAATGAGAGATGTCCTCTCAATCTGTGGAAGAGACATTATGGTAGGAGCTTCAGGTAGCTGGTACCAGTGGGCTATGAGAAACCACAGAAAGTTTAGTCAATTTGATGAGAGTGTCAGACTCTGCAATGACTGATATTCAAACCCCGTATGACTAATATTCAAACCCTGTATGTACTGTAGCTTCATGTTTGAAGTTATATGAAATCGCTCCTTACTTTGAGTCCCCTAAGAGAAGGTTAAAGCATACACGGATTTAGTTCCTAAGTTGATTCTCATTGTTTGCAGAGTCCATATTTGTGAATTCACATGCTTGCTAAAATTTATCTGTAGCTTTCATGATCATTTGTAGACATGCACATGCACAGAGAAGTGAAAAATTTAAGTATTGCCAACTGAGGTTAGACAAAGTGATATTCTGCCTTCTTGTTTCAACTCTCACTCTGATAATGTGTCCTTTTTGAGGTGTATAGTCCCATGTTTTTTGTCTTTTGGTGCTTTTGGTTGGTGACTTCCCTAATTAAAATGATCCCCAAGAACAGCGCTGAAGTATACTCTCTTGTGTTTCTAAGTGCCAGAAGGCTGTAATAATGCCTTGCAAGGAAATATGTATGTTAGGTAAGCATTGTTCAGGCATCAATTAGTGCTGTTGGCCATGAATTCAATGCTAATGAACTAATATGAATTAAATAAGGTGTCTTCAAACAAAATACACGTAAAACAAGATTATGTATTAATCGGTTAATTAATTGGCTCACAGAAACCTAACTCTATATTTCTTCCTTCTTAGAGAAGAACTTAATAACTTAATGGATGGGTGTACTAGTTTCTTAGGACAGCTATAACAAATTATCACAAAGCTGGAAGCTTACAACATAAATTTATTCTCTCATAGTTCTGGGGCCAGAAGTCAAAAATCAAAGTATTAGGAGGGCCGCATTTTTTCCATAGGCTTTAGGGGAAAATTCTTCCTTGCCTTTCTCCTTCCTAGCTCTTGGCATTCTTTGGCATGTGGCAGCATAAGTCCAATGTCTGCCTCTGTCTTTACATTGCCTTCTTTGTGTATCTCTCTATGTCTAGATATCGTTTTCCATTCTCTTATAGTGACCCCAATTATTAGGTTTATGGTCCATCCTAAATCTGGGGTGTTTTCTTGTTGAGCTCTTAACTAATTATATCCATAAACACCTCACTTCCAACTAGGTCACATTCTGCAGTCTATGTGTACCTGAGTTTTAGGAGAAACTATTCAACTCATTATACTGGTTTTAATAATAGATTACATACATTGAAGAGAGAATAAAAATGTTGGGGAATAGGCAAAAGAATATCCAAAAGAAAGCATAAGCAGGCAAAAAATTAAAAAAGGGAAAAAATTGATATTAGGGTAAGAAATATAGATGAGAAGCTCTAACATAGGTTTTGCTTTTGTTTTTTGTGAGTTTTTTTTTTTTTTTTTTTTTTTTGAGTCTCAGAAGGGAAGGAGAGGGAAAACAGGGCACAAAAAATACTTGAAAAGACAATGGTTCACATTATGCTAAAGCTGGTGAAAGATGTCAATGCACAGATATAAGAGACGTGATAAAGGCCAATTGCAGTATTTCTTTTAGAAGACTACATCTAGAAACATCATAGGAAAACTGTAGAAAATCAAAGACAAAGAGAACAGAGTAAAAGCAGCCGAAGGAAAAATGACTAATAATCCTCAAAGGCAAAACAATTAAACTGACAGTTGGCTCCTTAGTAGAAACACTAAAAATGGGTGAAGGTTGTCAAAAGGTACAAATTTCCAGTTATATGATGATTCAGTTCTGGGGATTAATGTACAGCATAGTGACTATAGTTAATAATACTGTATTATATATTTGAAAGTTGTTAAGAGAGTGGATCTTAAAATTCTCATACCAAAAGAAATTGTAACTAAACAAGGTGACAGTTGTTAACTAAAGTTACTGTGGTAATCATTTTTCAATATACATATGTATCAAATAATTATGTTGTACATCTTAAACTTATGTAATGTCATATGACAATTTTATCTGATAAAACTTGGAAAGAAGAAATAACAAAAAAAAAAAATGAAAACAGTGAAGTATGATCAGTGTACTGAAAGGAAAATAAGAAAATAGCAGAAAACTTAGATTTCTAGACCTAGTGGAAATACCCTTTAAAAATGAAGATGAAATGAAGACATTTTCAGATAAATGAAAACCAAGAGAATTCATCATCAGCAGTTCCATTAGTTAGTATTAGAACTATTTCTTTAGTAAGAAAATACCAATGAGGGCTGTACACACTGAAGGAAAAATTACCCTAGATGGAAATTCAGAAATGTAAGAAGGGATAAAGAGCAAGACTATTGGTAAGTATGCAGATAAATAAAAATACCGACTATATAAAATGACAACAAAGTTCTTTGCAATGTATAGAGACATTAAAATTTGACAGATCAAGAATCCATGCTATAATCTCTAGAATAACCACTAAAAGAATGATAAAGGTATATATAACTTCCAAAGAGATAAAAGGAAAACAATACACTAAGGAGAAGTAATAAGTCCAAAACACTTAGTGAATGGGTTACATAATAGAATAAATATACCTGAAGAACAAATTAGTGAACTGAATATAGGTCATAAAGGCAGATAGATCAGGGAAGGGAAAAAGTTGGAGAGAATGGAAAAACAGTTAAATACATGAGGGTACCTGGCGGCTTAGTAGTTTGAGGATCTGAATCTTGGTTTTGGCTCAGGTCATGATCTCCACGTTGTGAGATTGGACTCAGTACTCAATGCAGTATCTACTTGAGATTCTCCCTCGCCCTCTGCCCCTTCCTTCTGCTTGCATGCACATGCGTGCAATCTCTCTCTTAAAGAAATAAATGAGTCTTAAAAAAAAAAAAAAAACTAAATACATGAAAGACAAAAGTGTAAGTTTAATAGGTTTCCAGAGATGAAAGAAAGGATAAATGCTAGGGAAGAGATCTTTCAAGAAATAATGACAGTTTTCTAGAATTAAATACAGATATAATCTTTATATTGAAAGAATACCAAACAGAATATATAATAAGAACACAATGGACAAAAATTCCTCACCTAAAAGTATTGAAATGAAATAAAGTAACATTAAAGAAACTTTGAGAAGATGTAAGCAGATTACTCATGAAGTAATAAAAGTCAGATTATATCAAATTTCTATATTGGCAGTAATAGATGCAAAAAGACAGCAGGGTAATGTGTTTAAAGTTTTGAAGGAAAAGCACTGAACCTTGTTTTAGCTAAATTATTATTTATATATAAAAATGAGTCAAGATATCCATTGGCATATCAGGGACTCGGAATAATCATCACACAAGACCCTCTCTGAATGTACTCAGCAAGAAATGAATGAAGACTGGGGTGCCTGGGTGGTTCAGTGGGTTAAGCCGCTGCCTTCGGCTCAGGTCATGATCTCAGGGTCCTGGGATCGAGTCCCACATCAGGCTCTCTGCTCAGCGGGGAGCCTGCTTCCTCCTCTCTCTCTGCCTGCCTCTCTGCCTACTTGTGATCTCTCTGTCAAATAAATAAATAAAATCTTAAAAAAAAAAAAATAAATGAATGAAGACTTTTTGTTGTTGTTGTTGCCTAAGCAATAATCAATGGTTCAATGAATTCTGAAACTAAAATTCTAAAAGATTCCAACATCATGGTTGGGCAGAAGGGGATAAATCAGAGGGTGGTCGGGGAAAATGTGACGGTTACTTTATTTTATTGATAAAAAGACATAAAAGAAATAGACATTGGGCCAAGTTTTTAAAATTCATATATGTACCATAGTGATATAAGATGTTAATATGGGCGCCTGGGTGGCTCAGTGGATTAGGCTGCTGCCTTCAGCTCAGGTCATGATCCCAGGGTCCTGGGATTGAGTCCCGCATCGGGCTCTCTGCTTAGCAGGAAGCCTGCTTCCCTCTCTCTCTCTGCCTGCCTCTCTGCCTACTTGTGATCTCTGTCTCTCAAATAAATAAATAAAATCTTAAAAAAAAAGATGTTAATATTAGGGGAAGCTGGGTGAAGAGTACATGAGAATTCTCCATACTATATTTGCAACTCTTCTATAAATCTAAATCATTTCAAAACAAAACTATTGAAGAAAAAAATACAAAAAAATAGATGACAGAAACAAGTCCAAAAATAACTCTAATTTTAAAATTTTAAAATAAACTTCAAAAGACAGAGAACTGTTTATTGAATTTTAAGATATTAAAATCCAGTAATATGTCAATATGTTGTCTATAAGCACACCTGTGGGAAAAAAAAAAGGAATATGAAAAGGTTGAAGATGAAAGAGAAAAAAAATACCAGGCAAATACAAGCAACAACAGCAAAAGCTAAAGGACTGATTGTAAAACAAGACAAAACAGACGATAAGGAAAAAAATCATAAGTGACAAAGAGAAAGATATTTACTGGTGAAAGCAACAAGATATCACTGTGTGAACATATATCCAGCTAAGAGTTGTGCATTAAAATATATAAAGCAAAAAGTGACAGAATTATAGGAAGACATAAATGAATCAACAGTTATCATTGAAGATTTTAATAAATTCCTCTATGAAATGGATACATGAAACAAATAACAACACACTTGACCAAACAGTTCAGAGAAGAATATTACAGAATATGCACTAATTTATTTTTTAGTTTTTAAAACTGGCCGCCACCCATGCCCAGCGTGGAGCCCAAGGTGGGGCTCAAACACACAATTGTGAGATCAAGAACTGAACCACGATCAAAGTCGAATGCTCAACTGACTGAGACACCCAGGGCCCCAAGAATATACATTATTTTAAAGCATAAATGGAAAAATCACAAAAGATGTCTTTATCAGGCTACACAGTAAATTTCAATATGTTCAGAAAAACAATATGACACAGATTATATTCTTTAAATAGAATGTATTAAAATGGTAGTTGGGAATATTCCATGTTTGGGAACTAAAACCCTACATTAATGAATGGGGTGTGGCTCAAAATTTCTTGGCTAATAAAAGAAATGAATAGCAACTAAAGCTTTATATGTTAACAGTTTTGAGCAAATATTAACAAAGTTTAAAAATGATTCAACTCAAGTAGCTATAAAGAGAGTCATAATAGATATTCAAAGAAATGAAAATAAAGGAAATACTGGAGAGAAATCAAAGAGAGAACAATAAAAACAATATTAAAGATGAACTAAAAGCTGGTACTTTGGAAAGCCTAATAAGATAACAAAATCAACACATATTAGAGTAAAAAGGAGAAAATAAGCTAAATTTAACAGATATTTTAAAAAGAAAATTACAGGGGCGCCTGGGTGGCTCAGTGGGTTAAAGCCTCTGCCTTTGGCTCAGGTCATGATCCCAGGACCCTGGGATAGAGCCCCGCATCAGGCTCTCTGCTCAGCAGGGGGCCTGCTTCCTCCTCTCTTTGTGCCTGCCTCTCTGCCTACTTGTGATCTCTGTCTGTCAAATAAATAAATAAAATCTTTAAAAAATAAAATAAATAATAAAATTACAAGTTACAGTTGACCCTTGAACCATATGAGAGTTAGAGATGTCCAGCCTAACCCACTACAGTCAAAAATCTGTATCTATCTTTTGACTCCCTAAAAATTTAACTGCTAATACCCTACTCTTGACTGGAAACCTTATGGATAACATAAACAATCAATTAACACATATCATGTATGTTATATATATTATATACTGCATTCTTGCAATAAAGTAAGCTAAAGAAAAAAACGTTATTAAGAAAAGCATAAGGAAGAGAAGACATATTTACAGTATTTTACTGGATTTATAAACAAAAAAATCTGTTCATAGATGGGCCCATTCAGTTCAAACTCATGTTCAAGGATCAAATGCATATCCTCATAAGTGTGAAGATGTGAACAAAAAAGATGCATTTCTGAAAACAAATGGAAGTTAAAATAGTACAAGATGAAGCAGAACTCTTAATTAGATGAATCATCATATTTAAAAAGATGAATAATCATTAAAGGGATTGAAAAAGTAATTTAGAAATCTTACTATTTCTAAAAAGTCTCAGTCCAAACAGTCCTGTGAGTTCTTCCAAAGAACAGATTTACTCATATTATACATATTGTTTTAAAAAAAAGAAATAAAAAAGGAATAAAAAATTGAAATGTGTCTATTCACTTTAAGATGTAAAATAACCTTGATAACTAAATTGATTAAAGATATTCTAAGAAAAGAAAATTATAGGCTAATTTCACTTCAGAGCATAGATGGAAAACCTCTAAATAAAATGTTGGCTAGAAAATCCAACATTGTACTGAAAAAGAACATACAATTTACAGTTGGCGTCTATCCTAGAATGTAGGGATGAGTTAATGTTAGAAAACCTATGAGTGTAATTCACTCCGTGAATGGACTAAAAGATGAAAAATCCTGGATTTAGGTACATCTTACTAGGTACAGAAACATTTAATAAAGCTCAAAACCTATTTAGGATTTTTTAAAAAATACACATGACTCTTAGGAGACTAGAAATAGAAGGAAACTTCAGTTCATGAAAGCTGACTCCCCAAAACTGATCATAAGCCTCATACCTAATGGAGAAACTCAAGATGCTTTTCCTTTGAGACGAGATTAGTTGTCATCCCTTCTGTTCCATATATTTTTGGAGAGCCTGAGCAGTGCAGTAAGATAATACAGAAATAAGAGGTATAGGGATAGAAGAAAATGCATAAAAATATAATTTTTTTGATAATATAATTGTCTACATAAAAACACAGATGAATCAGCAGACTAACTATCAATAGAATAAGGTTCAGCAAGGCTGGAAGATTAAAAAAAATCGGTATGCAAATATTAATATCATTTTTCTACCCCAAAAATAACCAATTGGAAAATATTTTAGTAAATAAAATAGCACCAAACTATAAAGATTTGAAAGTTGATATAGCAAAGAATGCTCAAGATCTTTATAGAGAAACTGAAGACATTCTTAAATGACATAAAAAGAGACTTAATCTCCAAATCCATGCAATTCCAATTAAAACTCTATAGGGCCTTCAGGGAGTCAACGAAGGTATTCCAAAACTGATATAGAAAAACAAAGGTCTACAAAAACTAATTTCAAAGTGAGCAGCAAATTGGGTAGGAATTCTGTAATAAAGACGTTATTCAATTCAGTGATAAAAACACAAGGTGACACTGTTGAAGAAACAAAGAGAACAGATTGGAGAATTCAGAAATATATCCTTGTGTATGTAAAAATTTGATAGCTGAAAAAGGTGGCATCAGAAATTAATATGGAATAATGATTCAGTAGATGGTACAGAAAAAACTAGCTCATTACACAGAAAATATAATGTTTGATTCTTATCTCAAATCATGCACTAAAATAAGCTCCATTAAGAGAACTAAATATAAAGGAAGAAATTATAAACTTATAAAAGAGCATTTTTGTGATACTAGTGTAAGAAAGGACTTAAGATTCAAAAAAGTATGGTTGATTGGGGGAGGAAGGATGGATAGATGCAACATCAGAATGAAAGATTTCTATTCAGTGAAGGAAACCAGAGACAGAGCTTCAGAGTATATTTTCAAGTCTAAAATAAAACAGATAAGAAGTTAATATCTAGATTATACAGTGGCGTCCAAAGTCATTAAAAAATAGGAAGCCAATAACAGATTGTGAAGAGTAAATAGTCCATAGAAAGGAAAACCTTGGCTAATAAGTGTATGAAGAGATGTTCAAGCTTATTAATAATTACAAAAATGTAAGTTAAAATCAAGAAATTTTTAAAATGTCGTTCTAGAGAGTCAAATATTATCAAGGGCTGTCAAGGAGAGAAGAAAACCAGAACTCTTATGCACTACTGGTTAGAACATAAACAGCGTAGCCATTTCGATGAATAACCCAGCAATACCTGGCAAAATTAAGCATTAAGCCCAAAGACACTGTATTTCCAGAAATACACCTCAGAGTAATTTTTGCACAAGCCGTAATGAGATAGATATAAAATATTCATCATAGAATTATCTACGTAGTAAAATACAGGTGTCTATCACTGGAGAAATGAGTAGGTAAATTGTGACATATGCATGAGATAGAAGAGACAAAACAGGAGTGATGAACTAGATTTGAAAATAACATAGATAAAAGAGAATGAAATTTATATAATTTATGGAACTTAAAAACAGACATGCAAATTATTTTAAGATACATGCATATCTAAATACATGGAAAGTAGACTGAAATGACATGATACTGTACCATATGCCAAGTATTAGGATTTTCTCAATTCTGAATAACTGAGGTTAAGAAGAAGTATTGAACTAGATAAACTGGGAGTTCAGAGAGGTTAAGTGAGAGGGTCTCAATTCGGGCCAAATGAAGAATGTAGATCCCCTGTTCCTCAGATCTGTCGACTTTACCATACTCTTCTCTGCTAAGAAGCAACTAAAGACATCTTTAAGATGTCAGCCTCTGTCCTAGAGTTCAGGTATTTTAATCCTCAGGTATTTTAATCCTTGTCAATTGTTTCCGGATTTTTATTTATTAAAATTAAAAAAAATAGGTTCAGTGCCCAATGCGGGTCTTGAACTCATCATCCTGAGATCAAGAATTGCATGCTCTACCAGCTGAGTCAGGCAGGTGCCCCACTGATTTTTAATTGTGGAAAATGACTACCGTAATTCTGAGAAGCGATAATCTGTAAATTTAATTATTCTACTTGCTTTATGAGCATTCAAGTATATAAGCAAATGTGTACTTTCAGATAAAATAATTTCTTAGGTAAGGTATATTGTTGTTCCACTGACTATTTGAGATTACTCAAATACCAAACCCTTAATTGTCACAGTGTTGTTTACATTTGAACAAGTTCCTTGGAGACAATTCCAAACATTTCAAGAATTCATGATTTTGGTGACATTAACATCCAGCTATACTGATATACCAAAATATAATGAAAGTTGATAAACTGAAAGGGCTTTGTTTACATGTATTACAAATCCATTCATCATGAACACTAGAAAGGTTTGACAGCTTTTGTAGGGACATAAAAATGTTAAGTGAAGCCATGGACTTGAGATAATTTCATAGTTAATATGTGTCAAAGAGAAAATTTAAAATTAAATGCTTATGTAGTGTTGGGAAGGGGAAATGGGTTTTAAATTTCTTGTAAGAGACATTTTGTAAGAAGTCTGCTTGTTCTTTTAAAAATTTCCTAAGTTCTCCTGCTTAACATGCAGGAGATATAAAAAACAGACTTTTTAAAAACCTTCAAGTTTTAAGAAGTAAAGGACAGTGACTGTTTAAAGAAGTTCCTCACAGTTCCTCCAGAAGAGCTGGAACATACCTGTCACAACATTAGCTGCTCCAAAAGACTGTCTTGATAAATCCTACAGCTGTCTCACCCTTTACCTTACTTAACCTCTCAGCAACATTCACGGTTGGTCATTGTTTTAAAATACCTAGCTTCTGTGATACTACTATTATTTCCAAGTCCAGTCTGGTGTCTTTGGCTTGCTCTGCCTCTTCTGCCAAAATTAGGCTTTCCTAGTTTCTCCATTTTGTTTAATGATACACCTGTCTACCAGTTGCTCAGTAAGAAACCTAGGAACCGTGTTCTTTCTTACACATCCTCGAGCCCAGTTCATAAGCACGTCTTGCTGGCCCTATCCTGATCCTGTGCACTTTTTCCCAAATCCTAATCTAAAAGCCTCTATTACCTATCGTAGATTTCTGCAATGGGCTTTTATTTCTGCCTGATCACACTATTATCTCATATAATCATTTCTCCACATAATAGTGAGAATTATTTTAAAAAATATTTTATTGGAATTTAAATTTCTAATGGTTTCCCATCATCTTTAGAATAAAATCTCAATTCATTATTGAAAAACATAAGGCTATCCACAATCTAGTCCCTGACCGCCTCTGCCATCTGAACATCATACTCTATCTTGCCTGAATTGGATATACCCATTCTACCTCAGATGGACTCAACGTCTGACTGGACTACTCTTTCCTTAGCTCCTTTTCCTCATTCATGTGTGACGTCTATTTTCACATACTCAGAGGTGCCTCTCCCACCTTCATTTATTGTGTAGAATTTTTCTCTATGAAAAATTATCTTGCTTATTTGCCTATTCCTGTGGCACTAAGCTCTTTTAGCACAGGGATAATTTGTGTCTTATGGCATTCTTTAGCTTTAGGACATAGCAGACAGTACCTAGGACTTAGCAGGCATACAGTAAATACCTATTAAATAAAAGTAAAGGTGTTAGAAAAAAATCTGTTTCTTTTAGCATTCTAGCACTTTTAGATTTCTTTCCTAATTGTTCTTGGTGATGAAGACAACAATAATGAGAAGGGGGAAAGACCAAGTTTTAAATATCCATCCTATCCTACCGTATCAATTCAATCCTACCCTACAAAGCACATCAGTCTGTAGTCTATGTTTGTTCACAAGTCAACTTTTGGCAGGTCCAAGGTAGGTAACCCTTCTTTAGTTCAAGTGCAGTAACCTACAGTGGATTAATTACAATACAACAAAGCTTAAAATAGGTTTCTACAGGACCCCTGGGTGGCTCAGTTGGTTAAGCATCTATCTTCAGCTCAGGTCATGATCCAGAGTCCCAGGATGGAGCACCACATAATGGTCTCCATTCAGCAGGCAGTCTGCTTCTCCCTCTGCCCCTTCCCTTTCTCATACTCTCTCTCTAATAAATAAATAAAATCTTAAAAAAAAAGTTTTTGGAAAGAAAACTATAAACCTCCATTCATTACTCTAAAAATTACCATAATTTTTTTTTTTTTTTAAAGTAGGCTGCACTCTGGGCGGGGATTTGAACTCATGACCTTGAGATCAAGACCTGAGCTGAAATCAAGTGTCAGCTTCCTAACCAACTGAGCCACTGAAGCATCCTGGGACCATAAAACTATTAAGTAAATAAAAATACAACTCAGGATATTTGATGTATATATTGCTTAGGTAGTTCCTTCCTGGGCTAATTCTATGAACATACCAACTACCACTACTGTTTGAAATGTAGCCAAGGGGCGCCTGAGTGGCTCAGCTGGTTAAGCATTTGCCTTCTGCTCAGGTCATGATTCCAGGGGCCTGGGATTGAGCATCACATCCAGCTCCCTGCTTAGGGAAGAGCTTGCTTCTCCCTCTCCCTGTCTTTCTCCCTGCTTATACTCTCTCTCGCTGTGTCAAATAAATAAATCTTAAAAAAAAAAAAAAAAAAAAAAAGCCAAAATAGAAGTACCCGATCTGCCTTTCGTCCTACTCCCATAACTTAGAAGGCCAAAGGACATTGGTTTTATAGATTTACATTGGAACCTTGGCCACATGGCTTAGCCTGGAAGTTCTTTTGACTTTCAAAAACTGATTTTGTTATTGTGTTTGAAATTACGGCTTGTCCATTCCACTAGGTTAAAAGTTATACCTGAGACCATTATTTTTTGGACACATAATAAATTCACAAGTGTTTTCTCTCTTTTTTTTTTTAAGATTTTATTTGACAGACAGAGATCACAAGTAGGCAGAGAGGCAGGCAGAGAGAGGAGGAAGCAGGCTCCCTGAACAGAGAGCCTGATGCGGGGCTCCATCCCAGGACCCTGGGATCATGACCTGAGCTGAAGGCAGAGGTTTTAACCCACTGTGCCACCCAGGTGCCACTCACAAAAGTTTTCTTAGATGCTGCAGCCCTAAAGGGTTCATTTTAAAGCATCACAGCAAGGATTTGGGAGAGTACATTTTTCCTCCACTTCCTTCCTTGGCCTAATTTCCTGCTTAGAAATGTTTAATTTTATACTGAAGGAGTAATTCCCAAAACACTTGTTTGCAACATGAATTGTTTAAGGATAGATCATTAAACAGGGTTCAGGAGAGGTCAACTCCTCTATGAATGCTTCAAAGAACAAGAAGGTAATCTTAAAAGTGGAAAATATTTAAACCCTGAATTTCAAACAAAGTGAGCATGATTTTCAGAGAAAAATTCTTAAAACATTTAAAAGCAATTTCAGAGAAGTATACATTATTTAATTACTAAATCAAATACACACAGTGTAATGTTTGAAGCCACTGTGTTTTGTGCTGAGACTAGTATTTACACAGTAAATACTTAGAGGCAGAATATGTAACTTTTATTAACAATGAAGAAGGTGTACTTCCAGTCAAAAACCTTTTGAGAATGTAAGTCTGAAAGCATCTTGTGACTCATCCTGCACATAGTCTCAGTATTAACTTGTGGGACTTCTAATTACAGGTAGACATCCTCTGCCACACTTCTAGTAACTTGTTTTCTACCACCTGTTAAGTATGAACTCAAGGAATTTGTCATTTTTAATGTTAGTCAAAAACTAGTTAGAACATTGGCACCTGGGAGGCTCAGTCGGTTAAGTGTCTGCTTTCAGCTCAGGTCATGATCCTAGGGTTCAGGGTGGAGCCCTTCATTGAACTCCCTGCTCAGGGGAAACCCCTCCTCCTGCCCACCCCCCACCAGGCTTATTTCTCTCAAATAAGTAAGTAAAATATATACTTTTTAAAATAAGTAAAATCTTAAAAAAAAAAACAGACACTGAGAAGACTTGTAATGCAACCGTGTAATATGGCAAAACCAAGCGATTTTGCATTTTCCATCATTGCTCTATTTTTTGGTTGACATGTAACTGAAAACTTAATTATCCCCAAACTGTTATTTAATATAGATGCATAAAAATTTAGTATTGTAGCAGTTAAACAGGAGCTTGGCAAACATTAACAAAAATGAGATATTTAACACAGCATTAATATGTACTATAACTAAGCATGCAAGAACTTTTGACAACTTTATGGGATGATTAAAACATCCAGATTAATTTTATAATCTTTACATTCACGTTAAGATGAAGAATGTCCAATAAAACCTTTATCAATTGATTTTAAAATGCTCTCTTTCGGAAATTAAAAAAAACCCAACTACCTAATTCCTCTAGATTGTTTTGTAACTTTGAACACTGACTTCAGGAGAAACTTAGGTCACAACGAAGTTACTGGTACAGTGGCATTCTTTTCATAGCGTATGTTTGCATCAGAGATAAATGAAAAGTAATGGCAACTGGAAAAAAAATCGTGATGGATTGGAAGTTAAGATTTTTGTATTCCATGGCTGCGTGGGTGACTCAGTGGGTTAAACCTCTGCTTTTGGCTCAGGTCATGATCTGTCCTTGATCTGTCCTGGGATCAAGGCTGGGACCGAGGCTGGCATGGGGTTCTCTGCTCAGCAGGGAGCCCGCTTCCTCCTGCCTACTTATGATCTCTCGGTCAAATAAATAAATTAAAATCTTCAAAAAAAAAAAGATTTTGTATTCCTACTTATATATGCACTCATATGTGTAAGTGTACACACACACACACTAACGCTGGCCAGCCATTAATGTGAAAATCATGACTAAGGTTTAAATTTTAAAAACTTGGCCCAGAGGAAATAAAGATGTCCCCAGTAGATAGATAAGTATCTAAGAAATGTTTCTTTTCTTGCCTCTCACAGGGTTTTAAGGTACAGCTGGCATCTACCTTTGGATGCCATATGATTTGACAGCATTCTTAATTATTCCAGCAGGTTTATAAAATAACATAACTCTAAAGAAGCAAAAATTTAGAGAACCACACATTGGTTTTCTTTTGGGATATTACCCAAGTTAAATTTCTGATACTGAATTTTAGCTTTTTGAGAAATATTCAGAATTAGTGATTTAGATTAGATGTTTTATGGTGCTTAGCTTCATAAAACTTAGATACTCCAAAGGACATTACCATTCTATAACTTACCTTGAAATTCCAAAAGTGAAAAATTTTCAAATCTCATTGAATGATTTGAAGAGAAATAAACATCTTTGGTTAATTCATTCTATTAAGGGCACATGCTAGCTAAAAGATACAGAAAAATCTAATCTTGCATTAATAGATCCTGATATACTTGCATTCAAAAAGTTACGAATCTCTGATGTCTACATTATGGAAGTTCTTATAAATGATTCCTACTTGTAATTGTATCAAAATATAGGATGCTCTTGTTGTGTGTGTAGGGAGGAACCTAATACAAACACAAGTAAAACCTCCAAAAAAATGAAAGTTTTGATTTTGGGCACGCAAATGAAGACCAAAGTCCTTGAGCTTCAAGTTCTGAGACCCAACACCCACTGTCTTATTCTAAGTACTTGGAAAATATTTACCAACACTTTGAAACAAAATAGCTAAAAGTCAATTCCTTCTGCATTTTGTTGAAATATCTCAGTTCAAAAGGCTATTTTATAAATCCCATATAAAGAATGAAACTCCTAGCTTCACTAGTTTTTTAAAGCACAAGTTTCAATTTAAAGACCTGCATGGAAAGAAAACTTTTCAGGTTTATTTAAATATAAATAATAATTAAAATATTTTAAAAACAGGTTGTTGTTAAAAAGGAGCCTTAGTAAATAAAAGTAGTTATCTCTGAGTCCCTTAAAAAAGTTAAGAGGGAATCTACTACGCAAGTACATTTTTATCCTATGGACTAAACTGACCATTGTTCCTTACCAACATAAGCTGCTTTATATACTTATTAGATAACCTCACTCCACCTGAAAGGAAAGTTTACTTACCATTGTTTACTGAATAATTATAAAGACTACTGATTAAAAAAGAAAATTAAAAAAAATTCTACCATCATAGATACTTTAAATATCAAGAGCTGTTTTCCAGTCTGACAAACCATTATCTCACAAGGTAATGAAAAATTCTAGAGGACCCCCAGTATAGCCCATTTAAAACAAGCTGCACTAAAACTATACCCCAATGTGACATCAGATCCTCTGTAGTCTTGAAGGACAATTATCAATCTTTAGTTAAAGGGACTGATGTAATGAAAACAATTCTTAGTACCTACGTATTCATCTCATCTTAAAAAAAATAAAGTTATGTTAGAGGCGCCTGGCTGAATCAATTGGCAGAGCATGCAAATCTTGATCTCAAGTCATGATTTCTAGCTCCACACCGGGCATAGAGATTACTTAAAAAGAAAAAAAAAAAAAAAATCAACATAAGAGCTGGAATGAGTAGTGGAAATCCAGCTCTTACAGCAGACATTTACCTATTACCCTCAGCTGAACAGCAGCCGAATTTGCTGTAGAGTGAGTGTTTCCAGGTTTGGGGTAGAAGAGAAAGGAGATAAACACATCCCAATATGATGTAAAGTATTTGTTACTGTTGTTTTCACAGAAAGAAAGATTTAATCAGTAATTCAAAATGCTAAGAATTTGCCAATTAACTTTTTACTTCCCTTAAATTTAGTTATATTCTGAAATGCAATCTCAAAAAAATTTCAACTCTATAAGATGCCCAGGAACACAGAACATGTTTAATGGGAAAAAGTAAAAATAGCTTTAAGTTAATCAGACTGTTAAGATGTATCAAAAACCTATGTCCTAAAATAAATGTGGCAAATAACTTTAAAAAAAGAACTTATATTTAGGAAATATTTAAACAAAGCCTACATGATACATATAATTACATTAAAGATTATGGTATAACTTTGGATACTGTTATATGCTTAGCCCAGTTTCCTAAAGAGTAAGTGCATGCTTTGCCTCTCAAAACTGGAAGATGCACTATTGCCATGGGGCAAAGAAATCACAGGGGGACTGGACATTGTAAAGGCTGGAATGTAAAGGTTAAATCACATCCTTTAAATCCTTTAAATTCTAATTCCATCAACTCTGAGTTAAGCAGGGCCTTTCCCCACAGTTATGACATGCATACATATTTGAATACAGGCACAGAAACTTGTCATTTTTATTTGAGTAACAAAGGGTCTCCAAATTATATTGAAAAATAAGTCCTAATTATTATCACTCCTGTAAAAAAAAATTTAGCACATTTTCCACAAATGATTTATGTAAAAGAGAAGAAAATACACATAATTTTATAATATCTTAAACTTTTTTATTCCCTACCAGAGACATTTTGTCTTCTGTTTTCTTTCAGTTTTCTACAATTTCCAAGTTGCACCTGTATTTAATACTGCTTTAATCTGCTAAAGACATTAACTGATTGCTTTCCTAAATCTAAGGATTATATAGTTTTAGTATAAATATATATCACATATTTTCGTAAAATTTTGACAAAACCGAATAAGCATGCCTTGTTTTAAGTCCATGCTCCTTCCACTGTTTATAAAATCTGATTTTAATGATCAAAAATTCTTGGTTGTCATTCTTCAGTTACAACAGTCTTCCTTCTGAACTGCCACTCACTTCTTTTTACATAATGACAAGCAATAGAAAAACCAAAAATTATCTTAATCTTAGTCCTTCCTTTTGACACTATAAAATAATGTGATTTTTTTTTTTTTAAATGAAACAAATACATCCAAAACTCAATACATTCAAATGAGCTATGCTTCCTTTTAGGTGGTCACCTTGGAAGGCCATAGTTCATTATCCTACCTATGCTACCACTGCTCAAAATACCTTTCAAACCCTTTTGGGATTGCCTTCAAAGCTAGCTGCATCCTTTCTACTATTACCTCAAAGATAGATTAATTTTTGGAAACTGTCCAAAGTCATTTGATGCCAAGTGATGGTAACCATAAAAAAAAAAAAAAAATCAAGCCTGATAATACTTTTTGTTTTCTTAATGTGAGTCATAAACTTAATAGTGTGTATGACTTAAATTAGCTCTGAATGCAATTCTAAAAGAGTAAAACCCAAGAGGTTTTGAGCAATGGTAGATTGCTGGAATTAGAAAATAATTTTCCAGCATGATCACTATAGAGGGTAACATTCATTTAGCTGTCTATGTTCTGGCATATTTGTTTAAAGTGAACATTCTGAGAGTTAGAACTTATTTTTAAAAAGGAATATCATTCTTACAAAAAAGAAAAAAAGAATTTTATTCCTTTAAAACATCACTGTCAAAGTAAGTACTATGCAAGTGTTTTGTTAGAAACTAGTTCTCCTTACTTTATCAATAAAGACTACTTTAAAAAACCTGAAAGCAAATAACGAACTTACTTGCTCCCAGGCTTTTTAAAACCATTAACTGAAGATAAAATAATTTGAAATTTCTAAGGTACTAAAAAACAAAACAAAAACCCCAAATGTAATAAAAACACATCAAGAACCAAACTACAATTTCTGAGCTGCACTGTTTATTTTGCTGCTTGAAACCTAAGTGACAGTATGCCACTATAATTATGGGGTTTCATCTAAACCTTTACTACACTGCAGGTACAGAAATATACGGACACATTTTTGGAGAATTGACATTTTGCAAAATGCAGCAAACATTTTAATTTATACATGAGAAAAGGAAGTGTTCAAAAGGGTATGCATTTCAAGTTATTGCAGGTTATTTGTGAGAGAATTTCTGCAGGTAAAACACGTTTAAATTTAACCAACAGTAACATGTCAGTGTATTTAAAATCATGACAAAAATCTTCTCTCTGGTCATGTTGCCCATGACAAATTACTATGATGTTGTATATTTAGGGCAAGATGTCAATACAGCATAAATCCCATGGCATTTTGGTTTTCTTCTGGAGATTAAAGCTGTTTTTTCTTGGGATAAATGCAGCAGCAAAACACAAACCAGTTGATCAAAAAAAGCACTTCTGCCATAACTCCAATAATTTTCAGGACACATCAACCGACAGTAGTTTTGCCATTCCCAGTTCTTTTAAGGATTACATCTCTGCACTGTTGCATTAAGTACGTCTGTGAAAGCTTGTTCTCTGTTAAGCCAGTTTACTGACTACAGCCTGGTTGAGAGAATTTAGTTGGTTGGTCCATTTATCTAATGCAGTATATCGGGCACCACCCCTCTTCTGATGATCCAATTCAAGGAGTTGGTTGACTTGATCAATTCGGCCATGAATAGTGCTGGAAATAAATAAAAGACATGTCTACAAACCATTTTCAGTGACTGTAATTTTTAGACTAATGTTTCATAAAATATGTATAAAGTCAATAAATGCAAAAGAAGAAACTGCTGCCTCTTAGTGACCCAATTCAGGATTACTTATTTCATTCACTGCCTTACTAAAACTCTACACAGAAACTGGATTTCAGCCACCTTTTATCAATTTCACTAAAAGAATCACTAGGCAGAGACTTACCCAATTACTCGGGCAAATGTAAGCTTGTGAAGCTTTGAATACCACACTGCTTTTAAGAAACATGTAATTTTAGAACTATGACATACCATACCTTATACTTTAAAAACAACAACAAAAAAAAAAAACCCAAAACCAACCCCCTATTCATTAAATAATTCTCTAGCTGGATATGGGACACATAAAGAATGAGAAATCTTTCTGAAAACCATTTACAACTTTTTCAGAGATCAAGGGCTTAATATGCTCACTCACCCACAAAAAGCTACCATGCATACATATATATCTCTTTTAATAAAAAATTATAGCCAGAGGGTGCTTTTTGTGAAAAATCAAGAATTCCACTGCTACCTCTGCTTCCAGTATTCAAATGTTATGGTCCTAAACATTTTGTGTTAAGAAACAGCCAAGTACTTACTTATCCAATATGCACTGCACCAGCAAGCTCTCCACATCAGCTACATCTATGTTTAACTCCTAAGACAAAAGACTTATTATAATTCTAGTAATTAACTTCTTTAAATACTTTATGATAAGGAATAATTATTCTGACTTTAGATTCATTCCCACCACTTAAAGGAAATTTGGTGTGAAGAAATTTAAGACAAATTTCATTATCATCTCAAAATATTTCTGAGGACACAGGTCTGACCAAATTTAACTTTGTAATCTTTAAAGTATATTCTTAGCACAATTTTATTGTGGTTGGGTTAACACTACATCAATTACATATTTTACTCACTACTCTGTCTTCTACAATGTTCTTTGAGGCTGAAGGAATCTTTAAAAAGAAATGTAATGATTCTTTATTTCTCTTTACTGTTAATTTACTCCAAGAAAACACAGAATAATTTATGTTAGAAGGAAAGCCCTAAGCTATGCTGTATTTTGCAAATGCAGTATCAAATGTTACCAAAAATAACTTTTAAATACATTGCATTTATAACTACAAATTTAGTATTAAGATCCATGAATATAAGTACCTTAGAAATAAAAGGAATATGTATTCTTGTGTAAGGCTTAATTAATTTTATGAGCACTTGTGTTCTGATGTTTCGCAAAAGCTCTGAAAGACAAAAGTGAAAATAAATTTAATAGTCTGTATATCTGCATGAAACATTATGTACTGCTAAATCAATTAATTAATAATAATTAATTAATTATATCAATTATTTTCTCAAAGTCTTTCTGCCTGGCAAGGACATAATGCATTTGTGGGTTTTTTTTTTCGGTTTAAGCAAGCTCTATGCCCAACATGGGGCTCGAACTCCTCACCTCAAGATCAAGAGTAACATGCTCTACTGACTGAGCCAATCATGTGCCCCAGACATAAGGTATTTGGAGCTAAAAATATTTGGGTCCAAGAGACGTACAGTAAATTAGAGGCTGACTTTCCCATAATTTTTCTTGTTCCCTCCTCCCTGATTTTGCTTATGTTGTGATGCTACCTAAAATACCCTTTGCCTTTTCAATAAGACTCTACACTGCTCATCTCTTCTTTATAGTTAACATCTTTCAGGAAGCTCTGATTCATGCCTTATTTTATGTTCTCTCAAAATCTAAAGTATTATATTTTATACAATGATTTATATTTTATACAATGATTGTGCAATTTTCTCCCATTTCTTCATAGACCAGCGTCTTAAAACAACAACAACAACAACAACAAAAAACTAGACTGGAGTTCATGCATAAGGCTTCTAAAATTTTCTATATCCACCAAGTGTAGTACCACTCTAGCTTCATACAAGAACTTTTAAAATGTCTGCTGAATGAAAGAGAAAGGAAGGTGGGGAAAAAAGAACATTACTTCCAAAGTATTCTTCGGATTTTCCTGATGCATCTGGAATTTAAGTATTTGAATGAGTTGTTCCAAATGGTCATTTAAAAACCCTCAAATAGCTCCATAACAGGTGGGAACACTGGAGGTACAAAAGAGGCCCCAGAACAAGGAATGATTTTTGTCTTTGTTAATCCAACAAAACTTACTAAAAAATCTCATACACTTACTGGTACATTAGCCACCCTTCAAAGTAATGCATCTCTGCATCATCTACAGCAGACTATTTTTAAGGTTTTTGTTACTTGTCCAAAAATCTTAAAAATGAACTTTGAACCTAAGTATTAGTAATAAACATGCAACAATATCTAAATTAGAATAAAAAGGACAGACAGCCACGTTAAATGAATTGCACATCATATAAGAATTTGATTATGTTAATAAATAGCGGGGAACTGGTAGATGATTTCTTTAAAACAGCTTTTTAACTTTAAGTAATATCCTATTCCATGACCGCATTTAGAAACATTTCTATACTCGGCAATACACAGAGGAAAACTGGTTTAATTCCGTGCCGCTCCCTCAAGAAACACTGATTGACAGTGGCAAAGAAGGTAATTGAATTCAGTTAGCAGAAAGAATATACCTTCAATGTGTTCCCTAATGAAAGGATCATCCATGATGTTGCTGTGATTTGTTTTCAGAATCTTTTCAAATTCAGTGATGTCATTATTCTGATAGGCACTAAAAGGAAAAGTACAAAGCTTGTCAAACACGGAGAAGTCATGTATTAACTCAGATAATCCAAAAGCCTAATTTTTTTTGCAATAATCTAAGTTACGTTATAGTTTTTTATATGCAATAATCTAAATTACATTACAGTTTGTCAAAGAAATCAGTTATATACACACATCCTTCTGCAAATAAAATTAATTTCTTTTTTAATGTTTTTGGTTTTATAAAGATTAAATAAATCTTTTGGGGTCAAATATTATATTTATATATATTCATTAAAATCTCAAAATCTTAACACTGTTAAAAATTTACAAATTTAAAAACTGTTTAATGCTTGATACTTCCAAGTTAAATTGTGCATTTATCATTTAATCCCTAAGAAATTAGGTTTCATACATACTACTATATGGAGGAGTTTGGCCTTGTCTTTGAAATAAGATACTACATTCTCTCTGAAGATTATCCAGAAATGCAGCTTCCTAATTTTTATCTTCTAGAAAGCTACCAGCAATTGCCAGAACTCTGCAAAGGGAACATTTGATTCTAAATTTTCTCTAGCCTTAAAAGTCCCACTGAGTTATATAGCAGAAATATCAGTGGCAGGTAGTTAGTGCCAGATGGGACACACACACAAAGGAGAATGTGATGGACACTGCTGCAGAAGGCCAAAGGCTGATTTATGTTCATAATTCTCTGAGGTGTCTAGTATCTGCTCTTAAAATAACTCTGTAGGACACTATGGGGATTGCTAAAGGTGCTGAGAAGGAAGAAGCCAACCTTCTGGATATGGCACCACTGCCTGCTTTATATGTAAGACATATCATCAGCCATTCTGCACGCCCTCTGCTGTGCTTCCATCTGTTGGGTCCCAATGTAACTTCATGTTAGGGGCAGGTGATTCAAGTGCTTCAACAGGAATAATTTTCCTCTAGTCTGCTGGCAACTGACTAGGAAGATAAAATTAGGAAGCATTACTTTTTCACCTACCCCAAATACATTATTGCAAAATATACTACAGGAGGATATATTCAAGTAGTGAAACACTTGCACATGTGTCTATTTTAACCGAGAGACATTCTTCCACTATTTAAGTGACTTAAAAATATATATACAAAATGTGGGACAACACAAGCCACTTGCTTGGGTCGAAATTTACTGTTAAAATAAATTGAGTTCCAATACAGAGGTTTCAGTAGAGTAAATTGTATGATATAGCAAATATTTAAGTATAGCTATTACCACTTAAATTTGACAAATCAGCCCTTTAGTCCATTTTAATGTATTTAACCAATTTAATTTAGATGAAATATTAATGTCTAGTGCAAAACTCTCCTTCAATTTTTAAGAGTTTTAAAAGTTTAGTTGTTGCTCAACAATTTAACTTCATAAACATTTTTCTAAAGTATTATGAAGTGAATCTCTAACCAAATCATCTTCTAGTTAATGTGGCCAAATGCTGAGGAATAAGAAATCTCCTTTCATAACTAAAATCTATTTAATTCAACAAACTGAGAACAAAGAAATAAACAATAAAAGAATATGGTATTTTTTTAAAAGTAGGCTCCACGCCCAGCATGGAACCCAACGTGAGGCCTGAATTCAACCCTGAGATCAAGACCTGAGCTGTAATCAAGAATTGGACATTGTTAACTAACTGAACCACCTAGGAGCCCCAAAGAAACTGATTTTTTAATGTTGCAATTCAGAGTTCTTATCTCCTATCTATTCCTAGTCCCCTTAAAATAAAATCATTCTTATTTTTTACAGCTAAAATTAAAGTTTCCTTAAACAAATCAACCTAGTGATTTGTAAAACCTATAGCCAGATAAAAACAAAGTAAATGAAGACATTTTACATAGGAACTCAAACAGTATCATGTAATAAGCTATTTGCTCCAAGTATATAAAATTTATATATGGGTGACTCATAATTTATAGTCTAACAGTACTTTTAGATCATAAAAGACTATTAAAAGAATGCTTTATCACTTCCAGTATCCACATACATATGCAAAAACTCCACCCTACTATATGTCCCTAATATTCTTCCTGCTTTGGTAGATTTGGCAAGCACAATTTACAACAAAAGACTTGAAAAAACCTATGCTCCATTTATTCCAGCCCAGAGGAAAATTTTTCTTGCTCACTGATTTCTTTGGCAAAAATAGGCCTTCTTTTCTAGGCTTTTCGCTTTATTTTCTGTATCTTATTTAATTGATCATAGCAGATTTTTCAGTTGCTAACCATCATACCACAGAAGTCATCAATAAATCCTTGGGTTTCTTATCAGTATGACCCCTCTGCTCCTCACCTCAGAAAATTAACCAAGGTAAACTTTTTTTAAATGATTTTTTAAACCTTGTTAATTGAGAAAATATGTGAGTAAAGACATTGTCTTACTGAAAATTTTTGATTTGTGTGGACCAATTCATAATTTCATTTTGGATTAAGAGAGGTAGAAACAGCAAACACTGTGAAATTGTTTTAAGATATCTACCATCAGTCTTCTGCTGAAAAATAGCACCACACAAACATGTAGATAATAAAAAAAAAAGCAGCCAATACTATACTACATAAATCAATAGTATATAAAATCTTGGAACTAACAGAAACAGAATAAATGACTTAAAAAAATAAAAACTTCAAAATTTGGAATATTTCTAACCTAAATACAAAAGAGTAAATTTGGTGTATTAACTGAATTCTCAAAATTTCTCTCCCTCTTTTCCCTCTAATTCATTGCTTTAAGGAAATTTACCTTAACCGAAATATAAAATCTTACCTTACTAAATTCGTCATTGCTAGGATTTCTGGGTCATTTTTGTATGGTTTGGCCTAAGGAAAAAAAACAAAAATGAACTATGCTATATGTACAGAGAAAGAATAACATTTATTTCCAGAAAAGACAGGTGACAGAAATGAACAATTAGAACACACACATACCTCTTGTGAGTCAAATGGATTTATTCCCGATTTCATTAGCATATTTGCTAACACCAAATATTTTAAGCAAGTGGTTCGTCTTGGACTTCCCGATTCGTCATAATTCTTGAAGGCTTCAAAAAAATCAGTGTGTGCCTTTTCAAATTCACCTTCTCTCAAGTGCATTTTACCACCACATTCTATAAGAATAAAAACAGGATAAAAGGGCATTTGCAGTTCTATAGTATGATTGAGCACTTTATAAAAATAAAATGAAATCTATGATAGTGGCTTTCCAGTCTTTTAATTCCATAGACTGAATTGTACTAGCCCCAAGGCACTCACTTTTTAATTTTTTTTTTTTTTGGTAGGTGGGGGTGGGGGTAGAAAGGGAGAGAGAGAAAATCTCAAGCAGGATCCATTCTCAGCATGGAGCCGAATGTAGGGCTTGATCTCACAACCTTGTGATCATGACCTGAGTCGAAATCAAGGGTCAGATGCTTAATCAACTAAGTCACACAGGTGCCCCAGTACTCACTTTAATTCCAAAAAGCAAGTCCTTCATTATAAACATCAAACAAGCATCTGCAAATTTTTATTCTTAGTTGATGCAGAAAATAATTTTATGTATATCACTACAATTCAAGAACAGAACTTTTTCCCCCCTCTCCAAACCACCCCCAAGTCTTGAGAATAGAACATGTGATGGTAAATTTTCTATTGAAGTAGTTCACTGATCTAACATTTTATAAGACAAAAAATTCAATTTCTAATTCTAATTTCTTTCCAAGACTACATCATTTCATTGATTTTACTACTTTGCCATTTATTTTCACTAAAACAGAAAAAGCCTTCAGAGTCATTCAGTCATATCCAGTGACACCCTGGTATCTTCCTGTGACAGTGCCCACCCTTCTCCAAACAAAACTTGCCTCTGATGACTCCCATGATCAGTGGATGAGGGATGGCGGACTTGATGTGAAGCGACTGCTCATAGAGAGCTTTAAGTTTTTTGTTATTCTTCTGTGCCGTGTACATTTGAATTTCCAAAGCATATATTTCTAATAACTGTGTACCTTTTTTCAGGTCATCCTCTCCATCATCAGTCTAAGGAAGCAAATAATGAACTTTAGTTAAAATAGAACTCAGTCAACCTAGTAATTTTTATTTGAGTTAGCGTGAGATCCTTATGTTTCTAATACTAATTCTGTGTGAACACACACTACAAATTTTAATTAAGATCTAGAACATTAAGAACACTACCTTTAACAGCCAAAAAGGAATGCACACATCCTTTGTACTTTCTAGTCATTCAATAAGGAAAAAGTGACCAGAAGAATTTTTTAATGTATAAAATGTTATGATGTTTGTTTCTACCTAAGAGATTCTTTATGGTCTTCCCCAAATCTTCACAACTGCTTTATATCCACTGATTTGGTCAAAAAAGCACTTCCAAGTGCCTTCCTAATGCCAGGCACTAGGTCTAACATGGAGAAATACACAGTTAAATAAGCTAATGTTCCTGGCCCCAAAAGTTCACGACCTAGAAGATTAAGCTGTAAACAGATAAATTATAATAATGATTCTATTTGAAGTGCCCAGAAGAATGGAAGAGAAAGTGACTAACTCTGCTGATCAATGTCAAAGGAGTAACAAAGGTGGTAACATTTAGTTCAACTTTGAAAAATAACCAAAAGCCCACAAAATACATGCCATGAAAAATAGCATATAGGTAAGAGGCAGATAATCATAAGTATCAAGCCCTTACACAAAGCCAAAATTTATTATTTATTTGTTCTTCCAAAAAAATTATATTTAGTCATTAAATGAAAATACATGCAGGTGATTAGAACACTTTCCTGATCAACTTTTTCCCCATTCAAAGAAATGACATATACAATTAAAACAGTACCTAGCATAGGAAGAGGTTTAAAAACATTTAAAACAGTATTTCCACTAAGTTTTAAACTAAACTAAAATAACTTATTGATCAAGACAAAAAAGGAAACACAAAATTATAACTGCAGTTAAAAAGTTATGGAGATGCACTGTCCCGATCATGTGGCCATTCAAATTTAAATTAAGTAAAATTAAAAACTCAAACACATTTCAACTGCCTGATGACATGTAGCTGGTGCTATCATATTAGTGCAGACACAGAATATTTCATTTTAGCATCATATGAAGTCCTAATGGACTAGATATGAAATATCTTTATTACATGTCTCTAATGTTCTTTCCGATTTTCACATGGTCTACAACTAAATATGAAAGGCTAATTTTTACTAAGTATTAATGACTAGCCTATTTGTTTATGGATACCTGTGCCTCATTCCACAAAAATAATAATTAAACAGGAAGAAATGTAATACACAGAAAAAAGTAGCTTCTTGGTGTCTTTTTTGCCAAATTTTATTTTGAGGATGAATCCAGAACAAAAACATCCCTAAGTAAAAGCTTCAAATATAATTTTTTTCTTATGCTTTTTGTATTATGAAGAAATATTAAGAAAAAACAAGAGAACGCTACCTGGCAAGACTGATGTAACTGGCGTAAAATTTTTTGAAGCTTTCCATATTCTTCTCGTTCTAAATATAATTTCCCAAGCTGTAAAAGAACATACTTATTAAAATTAAAAGATTTCAACAGGAAAAGGCATGAATTTTTAGGACAGTTTATTAAGGACGCCCTCCCATTCTTCAAAAAAAAAAAAAAGAAAAAAAGGTAATTGTAATTGTTACCTTTGTGTTTGTCTTAAACCACAGTCTATCATTCTTAGCATCTTTCAAAGCTTCCAGTGTTGTTTCATAGAATTCCTGCAGTAAATCCATCTGACATAAAAAATCAGAATTCTATAATTGTAAACAGCAAATTTGTACCTGTTAATAAAGTTAATTTGAACAAACTAAAAGTGCATCTTTGAACTTTAATACACATAAGATACCCTGATTCTGAATGTCTCTGTCAGTCTATTAATTTAACAAAACCTTAGCAAAACAGAGACCAAGTTTACAAAAAGTGCCAAGATCTGTTTTTATGTGAGTTTTTAGAAAGTAAAACCCAGAAAGAACCCAATGCTCTAATAGTATGATTTGTCCTTCCCAATCTAGTAACTCTTTATATTGATGGAAATGTATGACATACACTTTTAACTAGTTGTGCTGTTATTAATACTGTGTATCTTATTCTTGCAACTCTCATTTGGTACCTATGTGGCAAACACTAGGCAAGCAGCTAAAGAAACAAAGAATAAGCTTCCCTCCAAAATTCTTCTACAAATGTAATTAATCAAGTAATCAAACTGCATAGCTCTTAAGTTACTGGTAAACTGCAGAGTTATGTAGAGAGTAAGTCCAGCACAATTTTAGCTGTGTCTAAACACCATCACTTCACCAATCTAGGTGTGACATTTTTTCATAGAAATCATTCTATTTTGCATTGTGATAAGTTCCCTTACCTACCTTCTTCCCCCCACACTGGGCTCTGCCTTTGTTTGAATACCTGATTCTCTCGGTCTCTATTTAACAGAATCAAGAGCTAAGAGGTCCATGCCAACAGGAAAGTTTAATACTTTCAGAAAGGGCTGCCTATCTATTCATCACTGCTGATGGCATACTGAGTGAGTACTGCCCACCTGATATCTATTCTTACTTTCAAAGACAAACAGCGTACATATAAGAGCACAAAGCAAAACACAATCTTGAAGTTTGAAATTAATCCCCCCCACCAACACCTTGTGTAACATTTATAGTGTACAAAAAATGTTTTGATGACACGTGTTCATAAAACTCAGAATATATTTCCCCACATAAGAAAAGCCCCCCAATATGTAACAACTCTATAGTGCCATTACTTGCTAATGTTTTAACAAAACATATACAGTTGGTGCTTGAATAACATGTTTGAACTGTGTGGGTCCACTTATACGTGGATTTTTTCTGATAAGTACCGTACACTACTATAAATGTATTTTCTCACTACCACTTTTTCCCCCTCTAGTTTATTATAAAAATACAGTGAACACATTACATACAAAATATGTTAATCAATTGTTTATGTTATAGGTAAAGCTTCTGGTCAACAGCAGGCTACTAGTAGTTAAGTTTTTGAGGAGTCAGTAGTTATACCACAAATTCTCAACTGCACAGCAGGGGGGCAAAGGGGAAGGGCTACCACTAACCCCCATGTTGTTCAAAGGTCAGTTTTAAGTTTATTTTTTTCTCTATCTCCTTTACATATATTTTAGATAAAAAGAGTAAAAGTAATAAACTACCTTAAGAAATAAAAATTACATCTAGTAGAAAATACAGAATGAGATTCTGAGATGAACATTGTTTATAATAAACATGAAAAATATTAAACATGTTAAGAAATCCTAAATGAATGGAGAATAAATGAGAGGACTTCTTATGCTAAAATATCATGGTTTTAAGAAAGTTATGTTGCTTAAAAGAGTATGAACAGCAATCCAATTAAAAATTATCTTAGCAATACAGTAAAATCATTGCTTTTCTTAATAACCAAAATCTAGAATAACAAAAGCACTATCCTTTCCAAGCTTCATTGTAGTTTCTTTATTTTATCATCTAACAACCATCCATTCTTTGTAAAAGCATTTACTAAACACCTACTGAGGAATGCCAATTACTAATATGAGTACAGGGTCTCCTCTCAAGGACCTTTTAATCAAATCTACACAAATCTAACGGAAGTGATGATGGAGCTTATTGGAACGAACTATGGTAGTAACTATATGGGAGTTTAAACCTGCAAAAGTTGTGTGCAGATTATGTACCTCAAGATAGTTTCTGAAGACACTTAGCTAGTTATTGCCTTTTAATATTGTATGATTAGTACTATAATTAAGAAAATAGTATTTATTATTTTTAAAAGCACATAAATGCCCGGTGTAACTGTTTAACTAGAAATCTCTAGACCTAATTAAGAAAAAAAAAAAAAAGGGAACAAAGTCTTTAGTATAAATAACTTCAGACAGTTGGATAGGTTTGTTATAATAGCATAAGTAATAACACATTGGTAAATACCAAGAGGAAAAACCAGAATCTAACCTGTTTAGAAGTGGAGATATAATCAAGAATAGAATTAATGGATTTTTCAGAATAATTTCTCGTGACTGCACTCCGAATATAGGTCAATAGTTGCTTATATCTATTCATCATTTCTGGAAAGTTTGTCTGTCAGAGAAGAAAAATGCATTATTAGATATGTATTAAGGTGCTGAAACAGCTACATGATTAAGACTATAGCACACACAACTATGTAACTGAAAAATAAAGTTTTATGATGGAGAAAGTATGCATGACAGAAAGACCATAAACATTTTAGCTTAAATTTGGAATTTCTAGATTACTGACACATGAACCAAATTTACAAAGTTACCCTATGAAAAAGTACAATTTACAGATTTTCAAAATTTCAGATACTGGTCTCATTGCATAACAAACATTTACTGAAATCCTAAGAACTACTAAAATATTCACAGATGAGAAAATATAAATCCAATTTTTCAAATGCCTTGGGTACCAACTATGCAGATATCAGCTATATCCTCTCCTGAAGATTTACCCCTTGATGAGAAAGCTCTCTAATAGTGATATGTTTCTTTTTTCCCTATTATTATTGGTTGGCTCAGTGATAAAATGTGAAGTTGAAGGAATCTTTTCAAGCCCAGGTACTCATCCCACTATCAAGAAAAGTCCTCCCACCCAAGGCTCTATTCAATGGTAGATGTAGCTAATGGTGCTATCCCATTGCAGGACTATTTGTACTACTGTGGTTATTCCAGGAAACAGGAGAGGTCTGAGAAATGAAGAACTACCAAATTTTTAAAACTTAAGTATTTTGGTGGATGGTCTATCCTCCCTCAAAGGATATCACATAAGTCAATTTATGAGTCTAACCTGATAACCTGTATCCACACACAGTCCCCACAATCTCCAACTGCTACTAATACTTCTTTTTATTGGGTTCTATTCTACTTTTATCAGGGAGGTGGAGCATTGGTAGATACAGTGCTTTTCTTGACTAATAGAGTATGTGTATTTATGAACCTGAGAAGACTCCCTGAAATCTAAGCAAGAACTGAGTTACAAAAAAGAAAACAATAGTTGGGATAAGTGGGGAAAAATGGACAGAGCAATGGGAAAAGCCTGAGCAATACATGTCAAACTACCTTATTTCCAAGTATGCCAGTACCATTTAAGGGCAGATAATAGGTAATGTCCTATCAATGAACTGTTAAAACCCAAGTTACAGAACATTTCTTATGGCAAAAGGAAAATCAGAAATGGGACTGTCCTAACTTTGAGATTGTGTTTGGATACTGAAATAGGATTTTAGCAAAAAGTTAGTTTTGAATTCATTTTCTTATGCTCTAGTAATCTGAAAGCTCATTTTTCAATAATTCTGTTACTGTATTTAAGATTAAGGGAAGATTAGGTAAATTACAGTGGTGAACACAGAGCAGCTGATAACAAACCCTTTCAATTTTTTTTTTTAAATTTTATTTATTTGACAGAGAGAGATCACAAGCAGGCAGAGGGGAAGGCATAGAGAGAGGGAAGCAGGCTCCCTGCTTGAGCAGAAAGCCTGATGCAGTGCTCCATCCCAGGACCCTGGGACCATGACCTGAGCCAAAAGCCAAGAGGCTTTGGGGCACCTGGGTGGCTCAGTGGCTTAAGCGGCTGCCTTCGGTTCGGGTCATGATCTCAGGGTCCAGGGATCGAGTACCGCATCGGGCACTCTGCTCAGCAGGGAGCCTGCTTCCTCTTCTCTCTCTCTCTGCCTGCCTCTATGCCTACTTGTGATCTCTCTCTGTCAAATAAATAAATAAAATCTTAAAAAAAAAAAATTCTCCAAAAGCCAAGAGACTTTAACCCACTGAGCCATCCAGGTGCCCCCCCTTTCAACTTTTCATTGCTCAAAAGCTTCACACAGCAACATGGGTCCTATTCTGAATCCAACTAGAAAATGAGGGATAGAAGCTGAAACTACTATTCACAGAAGCTGTTTGAGCAAATAAAACAGTGAAGGAAGGAAGGCAAGGTAACACTAACTACAAATAATGCTTTCCCTTACTTACTTCCCACCGTGGCTCAGGGTAAAATGGTAAAATCAAGTCTTATGGGCAGCATATACTTAAATGGGCCCAAAACCTAAACCATTGTTAGTAATGTTAAGACAGCAGTTTTCTATAGTCTTGGTATTATTTCAAATCATAAAATCTTAAGACTTGAAGCCCAATGTTCAAGTCAAGACTAAAATTGTTTAGTCAAAGTCCCTGTCCCTTGAGGTACCTGATGCTTCTCCCACATCCTTCTAAGCGATTAATTTAAATACAGTAGGTGTTTAATATTTTCACAAATAATTAATGGAAAGAAAGCACAAAGGCTTTCTTTGTGCAACGGAGAGGTTCTTTTTGAGAATATCAGAGCAGAATTAGAAAGGGTGAATTCAAGACAGACATTTTCCCTTTAACTATATATAAATGCAATACGAAATATAATTTATGTCCAACATTTTTTGAATAGTCTTGATATTCTGGGGGAAGAATGAGCTAAAATATTTTGCTGATTGGGGCGCCTGGATGGCTCAGTGGGTTAAGCCGCTGCCTTCGGCTCAGGTCATGATCTCAGGGTCCTGGGATCGAGTCCCGCATCGGGCTCTCTGCTCAGCAGGGAGCCTGCTTCCTCCTCTCTCTGCCTGCCTCTCTGCCTAATTGTGATCTCTCTCTGTAAAATAAATAAATAAAATAAAAAAAAATATTTTGTGGATAGTTTCTATAAATGTCATGGAGGGGTCCTTTTGAAGGTAGGTGAGGATGCCAAAGAGTATGTCAAGAACAGGATGAAAATTAGTGCAAGTTAACCAGACAAAGGTAACAGTCAGTCAATTCAGGGAGTTCAAATTCAAATATACGGGATAGAGAGGTTAATAGGGAGAGGGAGGAAACATATGAGAAATATATAGATAAGAGAAAAAAAAGTGGTAATAGACTGCCACCTATCCTTCCATTTGCCATAGAAGCAAGTGCTTACCTCTGCTATCTAAGCTGCACTTTATCTTTTTCTCAAAAATTCCCCTATCCTTAGTGATTTTAAAGTTCTATCTGTCCCTACTCCTCTCATCTTACCATTTATTTTCCCCTCCACCTCTACCCTGCACTCTTGAAGACTAACAATTCTTTGAGAGTACTACGTCAGGACAATGCCAACAACATATTTCAGCACCTACTGAATGCCAGCCACTATTACAGGTGATAGGAATATGAACAGGGAATAAAGTCCAACTCCATGGAGCTTACAACCTATGAGGATGAGGGTAACAGAAAGGCAATAAGTAAATGGATCAAGGGGTGATACAGTCAAAAGAAAAAAAACAGCAGGGTAAGATGAATATAAATGATGATGGGAAGGATGTGATTTTATATAAGGTAGTTAGAGGAAGGCCATCTTGATATATGGTGACCCTGAACAGAGATCCGATCAAATGATGAGAAAAGAGTCACATGGATAATCGAGAGGAGAATTTGGGGCAGAGGAAACAGCAAATCCAAGTGTTTACAAGTAGCAGCATGCTTAGGATGACATGAGGACAGCAAGGAGCCCAGTGAAGGAGAGAACAGAAAATAGTTATCAGAAAGGTAGCAAAGGGTAAGCAGACTTAGGGCCTCCTAGGCTATGGTAAGGATTTGAATTTTATTAAGGAGAGTAGGAACCATTAGAAGATTCAGAGCAAAGGAATGATATAATCTGACTTAACATTTTAAAAGGATCACTCTAAAAACAAAACCAAAAGGATCACTCTGCTGCTTGTGGAGAACAAACTGTTAATAAGGCCAGGATAGAAGGAAGGATACCAGTTAAGAAGCTACTGAAACAATTCAGGTTAAGAGATGAATTTGGCCTGGACTAGACTAACAGACATAAAAATGGTTAAGTAGCACTCATATATGAGATGTATGTTAAAGATATTTAAAGACACCTCAATTTACCAATGGATTATTTGAGGGGAGAGAGACAAAGAGAGGAGTCAAGAATGATGCTAGTTTGGATACTTATCATTGGAAGTGGAACTCCCTGTATTTAAACTCCGAAATAAACACAATAACTTGTGTTATTGTGTTTATTACAGAAAAATCATTATTACAGAAAAATCATTCTGTTAACAGTGCAGCCAGATACTCTCTATATATCTATAGGAAAAGTTCTCTTAAAACAGAAAAGTTTGACTCCTATGTACAATTTTTTTTTACTTAGTATTACTGTAGTCACAAATGAAAAGTAGGCTTAAGTATAGAAATATTATCACCAGAATTATCTTAAAGAAGTAGACAGAATGGCATTTTATTGCCATGAGGTTTTTACCCACAGGATTTATTGTATTATAAGTTTATTTCCCCTCAAAACAAATCTTACCAACTTGAAGTTAATCTTAATCATTTGCTTCAGTGCTTTAAATCCCCATTCTCCTTTTTCACCTTCAAGTTCCAACACCTAAAAAAACAGAAGACATTTTTCATCTAACTTAATGCTAATGTTATTTTCTAGACACCAATGTCTGTTTTGAATTAATTTTACATCAAATGTATGACGAACACTTCCCCCAAAATTCCATTTCTCAATGCTATTTTTAAAAGGCTTTAAAAAAGAAACGTGTCTTAAAATGCTTAAGGATAAGTGAGCTTATTTTGAAGTTTCTTCATCAAAAGATTAAACAAGAACTACTGCTCAATTATTTTACAATCCCAGAAATCCTTTTTCTCCCTCTGAATAATCCATTGGTAAGAACAACCCAAAAGTTTATTAGTCATCAAGAAATCACATTATTTAATAGTGGAACCACACCTGTGTGATCTGGCCTCCAAAAAAGGAACAAAATTGTAGTATTATCCTATAGGTATTATCCCAATAGGTATTATCCTATGATCATCATGGTCGTTTCCTTCTGCCAGAACCATACTAGCTTTCCAGGACAATGGTCCTGCTTTATAGATAGCTTGATTAGAAAAAACAATAGTATACCCTTTTAAAGTATCTGCCTGTATTGCAAAATGCAAACTTATTTACAGGACTAACACTTAGTATCCAAAACACATTTCTGAGGTAAAATTCTGAGACATCATTTGAAAAAATAAACTTTAAGAAACAGAATCAATCAGAAAAAAATATGAACCTTTTGAAAACTGCTTAATGCTGCTTTTGGGTCATCTTCTTTTAGCGCTTTGGAATTATAGTACTGATTTTCCAAATCCACATTTGGTTCGGAGTTACTATCTTCAGAGTATTCCTGTGTGTTAGAAAGAGACACTAAAATGAAAAAGAATTCAACACACTGCCCTGCTAAAAAGTGAGTACTATTAAGATAGAAAAACCATACATTTATACAAAACAACTTTATACACATAGGTAGAATGCCACTGATACTTAATCATTATTTAAAAAACAAGTGAAAGAGCCAAAATCAAGTGAGGAGAATGGAATAATTTCTTTCTTTCAGATCAAAACTACAATTTCCATAGAATTAACAAAAAAGCAAAATGTACAAAATACTCGTTAGTGACACCCAATTTTGCAGTGGTTAATTTTCTGGTGGTCACAGAACCCAAGAAAAACCACCATAAATGTTAATTACTACATAAAAGCTAATTATTCATCTTAAGTTCTGTAATTTAAATTTCTCTACTCCTTAAGTCTATATTTCATTGTTCTAATATGATTTGACTACCTAGGATGGTCATCTATATGTGGCAGAGCAGTTTATTGCTAAATATAATGATACGTTAATAAGAATACTTGTTTTATGTGCACTCCACATATCTATTATTAATGTACTTAAAACTAGCTTCATAACAAATCAAATTAAGAGCAACCGAATTTAAACAATTTTATTTGACTTTCACCACATAAATTCAGTTCTTAGTACTGAAACAATAAGTAGAAAGAAAAACTGGAATAAAGAACTATTTTGTGGGGCGCCTGGGTGGCTCAGTGGGTTAAGCCGCTGCCTTCGGCTCGGGTCATGATCTCAGGGTCCTGGGATCGAGTCCCGCATCGGGCTCTCTGCTCGGCAGGGAGCCTGCTTCCCTCTCTCTCTCTCTGCCTGCCTCTCCATCTACTTGTGATTTCTCTCTGTCAAATAAATAAATAAAATCTTAAAAAAAAAAAGGAACTATTTTGTGAAGCAGTATAAACAAGAATTTAAAATAGTTTATAACAGTTCAAAAGATATTCAACTTAATGATGAGGATTATAAAACATAAATAGCTCAGTAGACTGAAAGTCATTATTTTAGGAAGACACAAAATTATTTCCATCAGCTACAAATCATTACAAAAGGCAAAATGTCAAATTAAGAACGATACCTGGAAGTAATCACAAAAAGACAAGAAGAGTATTACAGAGTTATTTCTAAATCCAAATAGTAATTTTTTCAGAGATATTCATGAAAGATCTATAATATTTCATAAACGCCAAAGAATGAAAAAAAAGCATAGTGAGTACAGTGCTAGAGAGCTCAAAAATACATGAATACAAGATGAGTTTTTTCTGTGATAAGAGATGGAGGAGGATGTTTGATGTTAGTATAAAACCAGTTTTATCTGACCACAGAGGCTTTGTAATGTGCACCCTCTAGAGGACAATTATTTCCTTGTGTAAGGTCATGAAGCACAGATGCAGTATTCTGGATTTGATTGGGAATTCTGTTTAACATGAAAATCCTCTGTAATACTTCTTTTTGGGATGAGATCAAATTCTGGGTAATGAATAAATCTGATAATCAATCATTCACTTCTTGACCCTGTAAGCTAGCTTTGACTATAACTGATCAAACCAGAAAAGCAATTAATAAAGACTTAATAAACAAGCAAACTATATATCAAATAATGCTGTGAGAGTAAAGGCTTCTGAGCTAGGTTCTGTAAGATAAATGGGGGGTTCTGCCTGCTAGAGCAAACAGGAGAGGGGAAAGAGAACAGTAAATACAGAACAGCATCATGGGAGGTGACTAAAGAACTAAAAGCACCGTCACATTGTTGGAACATAAAAAGTCCTTACTGATTCTAACTTCAACATAAGTCTCAAATTCATGCACTTTCCTCCCTCTCCTTTGCTACCACCCTAGTCTATCAAGCCACTTCCATCTCTCCACAGACTATCTGTTATCATTTTTTTTTTAAAGATTTTATTTATTTATTTCACAGACAGAGATCACAAGTAGGCAGAGAGGCAGGTAGAGAGAGGAGGAAATAGGCTCCCTGCTGAGCAGAGAGCCCGATGTGGGGCTCCATTCCAGGACCCTGGGATTATGACCTGAGCCTAAGGCAGGGGCTTTAACCCACCGAGCCACCCAGGCGCCCTGTCTTAAAGGAAATAAATCATGTGCATAGGGATGAAGAAGTGGAATGTGTAACATTTTTTGCATAACTTCAATTCAATTCTTAAATAGTATTGCCAAAATGTCTAAGTACATAAGAACTGATGTTCCTGACTGGCATTCTTATAATCAGGCAGTCCCTTGTTATGATCTGTAACAGCATACTCAAGAGGGTTTGAACCAGCCTCTGTGACATGACTACCCTGTCATATGCAGTTCAATGAATCAGTACAAGCTATGTACTACAGAAAATTCTTCTTCGTTATTAGATATTTTGAGAAATCTTTAGAATAATTCTGTTGTTTAGAGATCTACTGTTAGATACCTATTTAGATACTAAGTGATAAGATCTTCAGCATATACCAGCAATTAAGTGTTGCTCCTGCATATGCAAATTAAATCTTTCCATCAAGCTACTCATGGTCAGGGACAGATATGCAAATGAAACAGCAAGCTCTAACACAATAAAGACACATATTAGGTACACCAGCAGCTCAAAGAAAGGAGTGAATTACATCAAAAAATGGGCAGAAGACAGGAACAGACATTTCTCCAAAGAAGACATACAAATGGCTAACAGACACATGAAAAAATGCTCATCATCATTAGCCATCAGGGAGATGCAAATAAAAAACATATTGAGATAACACTTTACACCAGTTAGAATGGCCAAAATTAACAAGACAGTAAATAACAAGTGTTGGAGAGGATATGGAGAAAGGGGAAGCCTCTTACACTGTTGGTGGGAATACAAGTTGGTGCAGCCACTTTGGCAAACAGTGTGGAGATTTCTTAAGAAATTAAAAATAGAGCTTCCCTATGACCCTGCAATTGCACTACTGGGTATTGACCCCAAAGATACAGATGTGAAAAGAAGGGCCACCTGTACCCCAATGTTCACAGCAACAATGGCTACAGTTGCCAAACTGTGGAAAGAACCCAGATGCCCTTCAATGGACGAATGGATAAAGAAGATATGGTCCATATATACAATGGAATATGTCTTTATCAGAAAGGATGAATACCCATTTTTTGAATCATCATGGACAGGACTAGAAGAGATTATGCTCAGTGAAATAAGTCAAGCAAAGAGAGTCAATTATCACATGGTTTCACTTACTTGTGGAACACAAGAAATAACACAGAGGACACTGGGAGATGGAGAGAACTGAGTTGGGGGAAATCAGAGGGGGAGACAAACATGAGAGACTGTGGACTCTGAGAAATAAACTGAGGGTTTTGGAGGGGAGGCAGGTGGGGGTTATGTGAGGCTGGTGGTGGGTATTGTGGAGGGCACGTATTGCACGGAGCACTGGGTGTCGTGCATAAACAATGAATGCTGGAATACTGAAAAGAAATAAAATTAAATTAAAAAACAAAAGGAGTGAATTAGAAGGAAAAGTTACCTGAAGTAGGTCTAAAAATATGAATAGGAGTTGCCTGGGGATTAGGAAAGGCATCTGAAACAAAGCAGTTAAGGTGTGCAAAGGCATGGAAGCTTGAAATGATACCGCATAATTCAAAGAAGCATGGACAGTCAGACTGGGCTGAAGCACAGGATGTGTACAAAGAACTAGTGAGAAACTAGTTATCAGACAGAGGAACACTACAACAGAATTCTAGCAGGGAGCTTAGATCAAGTGGAGCCACTAAATAATTTCACGGGGAAATAATCAGATTGTGTTTGAGGAAGAGTCATCTGGTAGCAATGAAGTAGCCCGCTGGATAATCTTACGACTGTCTGGCTAAAAGATGATGGAAGGTTGATTCCAAGTAGTAGAATAGGGAGAAAAGGAAGGATATAGAGTAAGTACAGAATATGTCAAGAGACGTTTGGGATGTAAAATAAAAAAGACCCACAACATGGGCACGGGATAAAGGGAAATAAAAGTTATCACTAATGACTGTGGTGCCTGGATGGCTCAGCTCTTTTGAATGACCAGCTCTCAGTTTTGATTTAGGTCATGAACCTTGCATCAGCTCTGCACTCAGCACCGAATCTGCTTGAGATTCTTTTTGTCCCTTTGCCTCAGCTCCTCCCCGTGCTCATGCTCCTTTTCCCACTCTCAAATAAATAAATAAATAAATAAATTCTTAAAGTTATCTCTAATGACTATTGATGACTTGGATATACACAGTTGCTGTTAATGAAAATAGAGACTATATATAAATATAAATATAAAAATATTAAATATTGTTGAACGTAATTCCTTCATGTCAGATGAGGATAGAATTATAATTTGTAAAAGTTTAAGGAAAATGCTTTTAAAAAGAGAAACTGGTATTTCAATATATTAAGAATGTTTTAAGAAACAAAAAAATTAAGCAATATATGAAAAGGCAGCACATGAACATTGTTAAAAGGATTAAAAGCCTACCTAAGTTTTTAAGTTCCACCTATTTATATAATAACTCATGTCTTAATACTCCCCAAAGCAATTTGTGATCCATGCACACACCCAAATTTATTCTTCCTTCCCCACATGTACCACACAACTCAAAATCTCTGTATTGGCATTAACTGTCCTCTCTGCTAGGAATTCTAAATTACCTCCCCTCTTAACAAACTTCCCACTTTTCTCCTATGATGCTTCCCAGTCCTAACAGTCCTGGAAGATGTACTCCAGGCTTACCTTGTGGTTCTTCCTCCAACTTTACTTAGCAAAAGAAATTTTCTCCTTAATCATGCTTTTACAGGACATATATGTCTCTAACATGGAGCCTTGTTGAGTGTTTTGTTCTCACCTCCCCTCACCTTACTACTATGAGCTTCTCAAAAAGCAGAAAGTTTCTCTTCCTTATTTTGGCATCCCCAGAGTCTGTTATAACGCAAACTGCTCAATAAATGTTTGTTTACCTGAAATGAAAAGTGGATGAATGTTCCAAAATAACATATAAGAATAGAACAGCCAGGGGCAATAATGACTCTATGTTGGAATGCACCTACTGCTAAAGGTCAGTTTCACAGCTTCTACTTATTCCTGTGTCCCTTGTCAAAAGAGGCCTTTGAAATGTGCTCTAGAACAAAAGACCCACCATTAACAATGCTTGCCAAGCCTTGATCACATCTTGACAGCTATACTAGATGTTGGGCACAGAGAGGCAAAGGGCAAGGTCTCATTATCCTTAAGGACTAGATATAATAAAATTCCTAAGTAGTCACTTGTGGTTTAGCCATTCATAAAGTTGTCCTAAGTTTTTACAATTTCACTTAAGTTAATGGGTCCTAATTCATCTACAGGGTAAATCAGAAGATTCTTTTATTTGTCCTAAACTTTCAGTCTTCAAATTAAATCATCCAAAGAGAGAAATTATAAATGTCATTAGACCTGGGATATACTTTTGACTCTCCCACTAATTTGTCCTATAAATTAAAGTGAGACACTCAGACATGATGCTTTAGTTTCTCTCTTACCAAATGTGGGGGTTTGAACCTTAGGAACATTCTAATTCCCACTGAAATTCAAGTGTTTGAGATATAACATACAAGTACAAATTCATGCTGCTGGATAGTCACAATTTACAGATTTCATTTATGGGTAAAAAAAAGTCTTAAATTTATCTTACTCTTAGCATGTTAAGAGCTGTCTCCTGTTATTTGTTTTAACCTCTCTAATTTCATTATACAGAGTATACCTATGAGGTAATGCAAGAGGACTTTTTGGAAATACATCGAAACTTATATTCCAAACCAACACTAATCTTTGAAGTAGTAATTTCAAGAGATAGTAAAGTTATTCCACTGACACGGATTATTAAGCAATGTTTCTGAAATTCTGAAGAAAAACTTCACTAGATGTTTCTAATCTAAGAGTATCACCCAGTTTGATGGCCCACCTTGTTTATCAGACATGACTCAGAATATGGTCTTCCACGTCTACAAAAAAAGATAAAACCTATCACTTTAGTTAAAAAAAAAAAAAGCTGCATAGTTTATAACAGCAAAAGGAAACAGGACAAATGCTTATCAAGAGAGAACTGGTTATATAAAGTATGGTACATCCATACAATCAATGCAGCTGTAAAAAGAAAGAAGTGAGCTTTTTGCATACTTACATGGAATAATCTCTAAGGCACATTAAAAACCAAAGCATAGAACAATATATATAATAGGCTATATCCTGGTTTAAAAACAAAGGGGAGGATAAAAACATGTATTTGATTATGTATGGGAAGAATGGGAACTGGGCAAATGGGGAATGAGAATGGAAAGAAAACTTGTATTTTGTTTGAACTATGTGCATGTATCACCTATTTTAAAAAGCTACACGCTTCAGGTTCTTTGAAGAACTCTAAAAATTTTGAGCTATGACAAAATATTATTTGGCCTCTCATGATCAAAGTAAGATTTCTGTTCATCATTTATACCCTAGAACCTGCCCCTCCTCACCTTAGCAATAAAATACAGGTTCACTGAGAAATAAACAAATTTTAGTTTTCCTGTTATTTTTCAGATCTTCCAGACATTTTTTCTCTACTTTCCCACTTAACAAAATTTTTATTTCCACCCACTTAAACTGTAATACATATTACATGTATGTAAATATGTAATACAGATTACATATTTATAGTGTATATGTGTTCACTGTATGCATAGCATTGATGATCAACCCTTACTCTCCCATGTGAGGGTTTTCAATTATAGTGCCCTACCCACAGAGGAGGGCAAGCAATACCATCTCCTTCTCTACAGCTGTTCACAGAGGAGGGCAAGTGATTCCATCTCCCTCTCTACAGCTGTTCACAGAAGGCCACACAGACCTCAGCTGGGTCAATAAAAGTCCTTCCTAGGGCTTTTTGCCTTTGAGGTTATAACACTAGGAAGATGCTGCATTACATCTTGTGATGTAATGTGAAGGCAATTATGCCGACACAGTGAGGAAAGCAGACCAGAATAAAGAAAGAGAAAAATAGCCACCACCATCATCTGAGCCATGAATCCAGCCATATTGATACTTCCTGGTGATGTTTATCAACACATGCTCTTCTTAGTTTAAGCTAGTTTAACAATATTCTTGTCTCTTATGCCCAAGAGTCCTGACCAATACAAGTTATCAAAAGTTTTTCTTATCACTGAATATTGTTCAGAGCATGGTTTGAAATGCTGATATAGCATTCCATCACATGGATATGCCATAATTTATGTGTCATTACCTTATCAGTACTAAAAGGATTAGTATTTTCCTATCTGGAGTTGTTTCCAATCATTTATTTATTTATTTTTAACAGATTTTAATTTATTTATTTGACAGACAGAGATCACAAGTCGACAGAGAGGCAGGCAGAGAGAGAGAGGAAGGGAAGCAGGCTCCCCACTAAGCAGAGAGCCCAATGTGGGGCTCTATCCCAGGACCCTGGGATCATGACCTGAGGTGAAAGCAGAGGCGTTAACCCATTGAGCCACCCAATTATTTATGATCAAACATGTTAAGTTTCTTTTAAAAGCCTCAGCTACAGAATCAAATTTCATCTTCATGAGGAGTACATGCAGAATTCCAAATGTTTGTGCAGCATAGAAAACACTGGCTCAGACCATAAGCAGTATACTGTTTGAAAATCTATAAAGGTCCCCAACATCCTGTCAAATAGTTAAGTTACTGGCACAGCAGTCTCAGAGGGCAATAACCTGTAACTTCCAAACTCCTTATATGCACAATGAATGACAAGTGACATCCCTCATACTAAATACACAAATTCCTAGAGCTATCATTTTTTGCCCTTGTTCTATATCACCACTTCTTTTCAAAGGAGATTATATATTTATTATATAAATATATAATTTGTATATACATATATATAAAATATATAATTTATATTATTTGTAGTAATTCAAAAGTATTTTTTAAAAAACAGAAGTGTTATATTTTCATTTGTTAAGCTATGTTCTAAGATTCTTTATAACACCAGAAAGTGAGTTCAAGCCATTATTTGCTAAATTGTTAAAATGGTGACAAATGAGATTCTATGAGATATACTACGGCTACGACTCATTTCTCTCCCCACAAAAATGCAGATAAAAAAGAAGTAAATGTTTAGAGCATTAAAACAGCAACATATTAAGACCAAAAAACCCCAATGCTAGTAAATATTCATTCACTAATCATAACTGTGAGCCTGGCTAGGGGAAAATGAGTCTCACAGCTTTAATATATTTACCAGAGCTGAATTAGTTTATTTTTTTGACAAATGTTTTCCTTGCAATACATTTAAATTCAAATATACACTGCCCTATCTTATCACAGGATCTACTAAAGAATAATATTTGGAATGAAGTCAGTCTGTCTTAAGTCCTTTCTAAAAAGATTATTAGAAGTCCTAAGCAAAACAAAACAAAAAACAAAACAAAACAAAATAAGCAAAAAAAAAAACAAAAAAAAAACCCTACTAAGGAATTTCATGCTAGAATGGTTGGACTGTAGAATTACAATACAGTTAACATATCAATAGCCTTATTAACTTCATGAATGGTGGTTTAGTTATTACTTAGTATTATCAGTCAAGCAAATAATGAAGACATTTACCAGTATCATCTCCTACTTCTCCATTTACTGCTTTATAAATTCCTATGCTTAGAAAATGCCTGCTTCTGGGGCACCTGGGTGGCTCAGTTAGTTGGGCGGCCGACTCTTCATCTCGGCTCAGGTCTGGATCTCAGAGTTCTAAGTTCAAGTCCCACGTGGGGCTCCATGCTAGGTGTGGAGCCTACTTAAAAGAAAAGGAAAAAAAAACCTGCTTCTGCTTCTAATAAAAAAATAAAATAGATCTTAGAAATAAGAGCTCAAGCAAATTAGATTTCTTTCACACTTGTTTCTTCTTTTTTAAACCAAGCTGGTTCTTTTTTCTTCTAGATCTTGGGGTACACACCATTAATTACTTTCTTATACAAAAACAGTATAGTTTTAGAAAGTTTTACTTTTCCTGGTGGTATCCTAAATACTTATTTCCACTAGATTGGGCAAGTACAAAAAATGATTTAGGGTATTAAAATTTGCCAACAGACAACCCAGAAAAGATATGCTGAATATATCTGTGGTCAGAAATACTCGGGACTTTAACTAATATATATTTTTTTAAGATTTTATTTATTTATTTGTCAGAGAGACAGCACAAGCAGGCAAAGGCAGAGGGAGAAATAGGCTTCCTGCCAGGCAAGAAGCCAGATTCAGGACTCAATCCTAGGACTCTGGGATCATGACCTGTGCCAAAGGAGGATGCTTAACCCACGCGTGCCAGCTTTAGTTAATATTTTGACTAAAATGAAATCACGAATTTTCTAACAAACAGTATTTTTTTTTAATAAAAAAGAAATTTCCCTAAACCAGCAAGTCAATTCTTTTGACACTTTAAATCCCAAGAAACAAGTCTCAGGCAAGTAACTAAGAAAAAACACCCAACTTCTCTCTTGACAACATGTAAGCATGAATGGCAACCAGCCCTCCTAATTTTCTTTTTTTCTTAAGATTCTTATTTTTAAGTAATCTCTATACCCAATGTAGGGCCTGAATCTCAAGATCAAGAGTCCCCATGCTCTACCAACTGAGCCAGTCAGACGCCCCCTCCCTTAGTCTTTGTTTTAGAAACATATAGTGGTTTAATTAACAAACCAAGAAATATTTCACTTTTTTTTTTTAAGATTTTATTTGTTTATTTGACAGACAGAGATCACAAGTAGACAGAGAGGCAGGCAGAGAGAGAGAAAGGGAAGCAGGCTCCCTGCTGAGCAGAGAGCCCGATGTGGGACTCGATCCCAGGACCCTGGGATCATGACCTGAGCCGAAGGCAGCGGCTTAACCCACTGAGCCACCCAGGCGCCCCAACAAACCAAGAAATAAACTGCTAAATAAATTCTATGCCATCAAAAGACTTGAACTCATAGTAAAAAAAGTTTTCACTACTTGATATCTGATTGGGAATCCAGAATGGTATTTTCATAGAACAGATATGGGGGGGTGGGGCGGAGGGAGGACTATTTAACAGAATGCTGGGGGGAAGATTTCATTTAATTATGTAGTAGTGTAAAATCTTACATTTTTTGGTTAAAAAAAAAGTTAAGGGACGCTTGGGTGGCTCAGTTGGTTAAGCAGCTGCCTTCGGCTCAGGTCATGATCCCAGCGTCCTGGGATCGAGTCCCACATCAGGCTCCTTGCTCGGCAGGGAGCCTGCTTCTCCCTCTGCCTCTGCCTGCCACTCTGTCTGCCTGTGCTTGCTTTCTCCCCCTCTCTCTCTGATAAATAAATAAAATCTTTTAAAAAAAAAAAGAAAAAAAAAAAGTTAAAACACCTATATATTAAACTTTATATTCTACATGTAGTGTGGGCCCTAAAAGGCTGGAAAAACCTATCCAAGTTAAAGAATGCATGTTTAAAGTTCTTTCAAAAACTGAATACTTTATGGGACAACAAAATTCTCATTCCCTTTCCTACATTACATTCTCACTGATGATCTTCAAGTTTACCACAGTGCTAATAAGTCATGTACTCAATACTGCTTAGGAAAGATAAGCAGAAACATTTAAGAACAAAAGTCAAAAATATAAACATTTTCAAGAGACACTTCCACAGTTATGAAAATACCTGTAATATAAATAAACATGCAATAAATAAAAACGCACATGATGTCACAAGTAATACAGTCTTAATGCACTGCCTAAAACTGGCCTGATCTGCACAAACTAAAATGTAAAACAGAACTCATTACTATTAGCAAAACTCTACATTCAACTTTAAGAATTATCAAAACCTCTACTTTGATTTTCAGGTAAGAGCAAGCACTTCCCTCTACATTTTGCAAATGTGCCTTCATTTAAAATAGGAAGATTAACTGTAAATGACTATACAAAAGTTTCAGACGAATTCAAGATAATGTATTAGTATCTCAAGAATAAATGGCACTTAAAATACAAGATGAGCCAGATATCCCTAAGCATCTACTTCTTGACAATAAGGCAGAATCACTATAATATACAAGAAACATGCACAAAAACGCCCCCAAAGTAAAAAACAAAGTTGATGCTAATTCCTAGACCGAATTATTTCTTAGTCCGCACAGTTATTGTTCCTTAACAGCAACTGGAAATGGTAGTGAATTTTTCTTGAAAGCTTGTAAATACGTTTAGTTAAACCTTGAATCTTTACAGATCACCGTTCAGCTACCTAAATTCGTTCATTTTTATACTGTTGATATTTTTAACTTTGAATGCTGGGAAATCTCAAAGTCAAAAAAGAAATCCACCGGGTCAATCCCCTTAGCCCCACCCCTCACACCAAAACAAACCAAAAAGCAAAACCTCCCCCCCAGCTTTTATCGAAACAAGTAGTTTAACTACTTTGTTTTGTTTGTTTGTTGCTGTTGTTTAATAGCTATCCTAGCCCTGAACGCTCTGCTGCACCTTTTTACCTTAAACCAAAACGGACCCTGGACTATTATTCTTAAACTGTCTCCAGGAGACCCACAAGAGGCGTTTCGCGGCCAGGCCTGGGAGCAGTAAGGTCCCCTAGTTTTCAGACCCTTCTCTCAGCATTTCTCTCTCGCTCAGTTCCAGGATGAAGAAGAGGGGCCCGGAAAGCTGGGCCCGAAAGGGCAGAGGCAGGGCCTAGACCGCTGCACGATCCCCGAGGCGGCTGGCGCGGTGGGGAGGAGGTAGGAGGCACCGAAAACCGGACGCCGGAGGCCAGGGGTGTCTGTGTAAACGCAGGAGACGGTCAGACTCGAAGCACAAGGCTCGGGACCCCCCTTCGCTGCCTCCTTCACCCTCCCCTCCCCCATGCTGGAGAAGCAGGGCCCGGGCCCGGTGAGGGAAGGGGGAGGAGGTAAACCCGTCCTGTCACTGCACCGGGAGAAACTGGAAGAAGCACATGTTCTACTGGGGGAGGCTGCGGTCGACCCCGCCCCAGTCCCTAAAGCCAGACCCCACCCTTAACCCCAGAGTTCCGTCCCCACCGCCTCACCAAGTCGTAGTCCTCCTCATCATCGCACATGAAATCATCCTCCATGTCAGACATCTTGGCCGGGAGGGGGGGGGGAGAGGGAGGAGAAATTGGAGACAACCTCCTCCCACAATCCTCCACGCCTCAGAGGCGTCACTCCCAGCTGCTCCTCGCCTTCCCGTCGCTCTTAGAGGAGCTGAATGTTTCCTCCCGGAACAAATGCGCTCGGTGTCGAGAGGATTCGCTACGACGCTAAAAGGGAGTGCACCGCCCCGTCTTCCTGCGAGACCGTTGGTGCCTTAGCAACTAAACCTAGCAACTGGGGAATCGCCGAGTGCTGAGGATCTCCGCTGAAGGGCCTTGGAAACCTTGCGCTCGCACTGAGCAGTTTCCAGCCTCCTGGGCAAGGGAACAGTCTCTTCCCTTGCCTGGGACTCTGGAACCATCTCATTCTGGTGAAAGTAGGAGGCACCGTAGGATCACAAGCCTTTCGCGGAGACAAGGCTGACATGCCCGTCCTATTTGACAGGTAGTAGTATTTCTGCCTTGATTACCTATGCGCATTTTGCCCACGTATGGTGGGTGTTCCTGTGATGTTTGGAGACCTTTTCAGCAGTACGGGTTACACATGCTGTTTGTTATGTTGGCACTCGGCAAAATGATGCTGTGGCTCTCCCGAACCAGTTAAGCATCAATCGAGGCGCCTAAAATCCTACCCAGCTTTTCCAACGAATTATAAACTGACCTTTACTGCCCTTAACCAAAATTAAGGTAACGGGTAACGACTGGTTTTTAAAATACGCACTCTTGCTGCACACAATTATTAGCAGAATTCAGAATGAAAAAATGAAAGTGAAATACGGGGGCGGGGGACTGCGTTTTAAACCGCATTTTCCATATAAACTTCCAGTTCTGTTCACTTGAAGCAAATTTTATGTGGTTATAGCACAGATATAATTTCGGATTATTTGTGCACCTAGTTATGTAACAGCATAGGACAATATATACAATATGTTTTGGACAGTGAGAATTTAGTGGTTGTGTAATAATACCTCCATTGAATGTACCAATGCGCCATAATTCACCTAAGCATGCCATTTATAGTGTACACTTAGAATACTATTTTAAACAATTTTGCAACGAATATCTTTGCCACTTTTTTTTTCCTTGGGAAAAAAACCCAAGAGGAGGAATTACAGGCTGCATTTCTTAGCAATCAATTGAATTGCCATCTTTTTGGTCATAGTTCTTAAAAATTATATTTATAACAACAAGACTGCCTACCTATAAACAGTTTTTCCTAAATAGTCTTTTCTTGACAACTTTTTATTATGAGAATTTCAAAAATTCAGAAAAATTGTTATAGTCCAGGGAACATGTGTATACCCACTATCCGTTTTGTGTTTGTGTGTGTATTCCCTGAATCAATTGAAAACAAACTCTTGACACATCACTCTTAGATGCAGGTATGTGTATTTCCTAAAAACAAGGACATTTTCTTATATTATCAGATCATTATTACATCAATAAAATTAATAATTCCCTAATATCATCTAATATAAAGTTTATATTCAAAATTCCCCTATAAAGTATAGGATTTTAGAATTGGAAGAGATTTAATGATATCACCTTAGGGTCCAAGGCTTTCCAAGCATGGCAGTTCATTAGATTATAAACTTCCCAAATCCCACACCAGAGATTCTGATTCAATAGTTCTGGGATATAGCTCGGGAATCTATACTTGTAAACCTTAAAACAAATCAGAATCTCCCTATATCTGGGGTGACTATACATCTCAGTTTCCCTGGGACAGCCCTGATTTAATACTGTTGTCCCAGAGTAATAATTATCAGCATCCATTTCTCTCAGGAGTTTGGGCAGTATATCACATGGTTACTCTACCCCAAATCCGTAATTCTTCAAAAGAGAAAATAGAATTCCAAGGTGGTTAAGAGGTTTATTTTTTCAGAGTAATCGGAACTATATAGTTTTGCATTCTAATCAGTATAGCAATTTTGAGATTTTCTATTAACCTTGTGCATGGTGATTTACATTGAATTTATTGATATAATTTTCTGCTTTTTAATTATTTACTACTATTTAATTATTTACTACTACTACTAAGGGGAAAGAAATAAAGTGAGTTAGTGACTAGGAGCCCAAAGATTGCAAACCTGTAAACATTGCAGGTAAATGTTGAGCATAATATTCTTTTTTTTTTTTTAAGATTTTATTTGTTTATTTGACAGACAGAGACCACAAGCAGGCAGAGAGGCAGGCATAGAGAGAGCAGGGGAAGCAGGCTCCCCACTCAGCAGAGAGCCCGATGCAGGGCTCAATCCCAGGACCCTGGGATCATGACCTGAGCTGAAGGCAGAGGCTTTAACCCACTGAGCCACCCAGGCACCCTGAGCATAATATTCTTAATCATTTCCAAATTTAATCAATCCAGTCTGGAAATTTGCTAAGACAGACCAAAAGGTCTTCACAGTGTTTAGCACACTGCTTGGATACACAAGTTTGTTTATTGAATGAATAAACATGTTAATTTTTCTGTACAAGGAATGCCATTATAGCTATCACTATGTGTCAAAATCTTTTCTGTCCTTAAAAATATGTTTAAATATGTTTAGGTCATTTTACTCACATGACCTATCCTGAACACTTTGTGCAATTATGTGCAATTATGGTATTCTCTTTTTCTTGACATCAATTTTATTCAATGGTAAATAATTTTTTTACTGTAACAGGGAGCATTAATGTGATGTGGTGCCCTTGTAGAAGGTGGATCCTATGTTTAAAAAATACATATCTATAGGAGCACCTGGGTGGCTCAGTAGGGTAAAGCCTCTGCCTTCGGCTCACGTCATGATCTCAGGGTCCTGGGATTGAACCCACATCGGGCTCTCTGCTTAGCAGGGAGCCTGCTTCCCCCTTTCTCTCTGCCTGCTTCTCTGCTTACTTGTGATCTCTGTCTGTCAAATAAATAAATAAAATCTTAAAAAAATATATAAAACTTTATTGAAGTCTAATTTATCAGCTTTACTGAGGTACATTAAGCTGCACATACTTAAAGTGTACAATTCGATTAATTTTGACATATGTATATACCTGTGAAACCATTACCACAACCAAAGTAATGAATATATTTATCATTGCAGAAACTTCCTCATTACCTCTTGGTAATCCTTCCTTTTCAACCCTTTCACTTTTCCCAGGCAACCACCAATCTACTTTTTGTCATATAGATTATTTTTCATTTTCTGGAATTTTATATAAATGAATCATACAGTATGTACTCTGTTTTGTCTGACTTCTTTCACTCCATATAATTACTTTGAGATTCATCAGTGTTGTTTCAATTGGTTTCAATTGATTTTTTCTTTTTATTGTTAAGTGTTCCATTGTATAGATATCTCACAAGATATCTATTCACCTGTTGATGGGTATTTGAGTTTTTTCAGTATTTGGCTAATACAAATAGAGCAGTTGGGCACATATGTGTACACGTTTTTGTGTGGACATATATTTCATTTCTCTTGAGTAATGTGGTGGACAGACAGGTGGTCTTCTTACTAACCATGCTCTTGGATAATCCCCCCTTGAATGTGGGTGGGCTCTGTGACTTACTTCTCTTTTTGTTTGTTTGTTTCAGCTTTAGTGAGGTGTGATTGACAAATAGACGTGACTTGCTTCTAATAAGATACAGCAGAGGTGATATAAGTGATTATGTGAACATAATTACATTGTACAAGATTGGAAACTCATTTTGCTGGGAGAGACTCTATCTCCCTTGCTGCTTTGAGAAAGCAAGTAGCCATGTTATGAAGGATCATGGGGCAATGAGCTGAGGGCCACATCTGGCCAATAGCCAGTAAGAAACCATGGCCTTCACTCTGACAACCCACGAAGAACTGAATACTGTTAACAGTCAGATGATCTTAGGAATGAATCCTTCCCCAGTTTAACCTCAGATAAGACTTTGCGAGACCCTAAAACAGAGGACCCAGCTGAGCCATACCCTGACTCCTGAACCATAGAAACTGTGAGATAATCAATGTGTATTGTTTTATACTGCTATGTTTGTGGTAATATTGTTATGTAGTAATAGATATGAATATAGGTAAATACCTTACAATGGGATGGTTGGTAGGTATATGCTCAACTTTCAAAGAAACTCTCAAATTGTTTCTTTAAGTGGTTTTTGCCACTTTACATATCTACCAGCAATGTATAAGAGTTGTAGTTGCTCCACATCCTCGTCAACACATGGTGTGGTTAGTTGTTTTAATTGTAACCACTCTAGCAGGAGTACAGTAGTAGATCATTGTGTTTTCAGTTGGCATTTCCTTAATGACTAATTTTGAACATCTTTTCATGTGCTTATTTGTCATCCATGTTATCCTCTTTGGTGAAGTATCATTTCAATTCTTGTGCTCATTTTAAAATTGGGTTATTTGTCTCATTACCATTGACTTGTAAGAGCTTTTTGTGCCTTTTTTGTTGTATTTAAAGAATATTTGCCAAAAACAAGGGCACTAAATTTTTTTTAAGTTTTCATCTAAAAGTTTTACAGAGTTTTAACTCTTATACTTAAGAGTTTAATTTCAGGTTTAATTTTTGTATGTAGCATGAGGTAACTGTGGAGGTTTATTTTTTTCTGTGTACAGATATTAAATTATTCTAGCTTTGTCTGTTGAAAAGATGACCCATTCTGTGTTGCATTGTCTTACTACCTGTGTCAAAAATAATTGACATATAATTTCCAACATAATTTGACCCTTTAAAAGTATATTTTTATTTGCTTTGTTACTGTGTATTATGATTATTTTGTGTTCTTTATTAAGCTGAAAGCTCCTTCAGGACACAATTATCTTATTTATCTCTGAATCCCCTGTAACTAAGTGCTTTGCCCATACCAAATGCTCAATGAAAATGTGGTATTTTTTTTTTTTTTTAAGATTTTATTTATTCATCAGAGAGAGAGAGGGGGAGAGAGCGAGCACAGGCAGACAGAATGGCAGGCAGAGGCAGAGGGAGAAGCAGGCTGCCCGCCGAGCAAGGAGCCCGATGTGGGACTCGATCCCAGGACGCCGGGATCATGACCCGAGCTGAAGGCAGCCGCTTAACCAACTGAGCCACCCAGGCGTCCCGAAAATGTGGTATTTTTAAGTAAACTCTGGCATTCATGATCCCTTACTTCTCTGGGTTGAGACATATGGTTACCCCAAATAGGCTCATGATTTAACATCCTTTCACATTGATCATCTTAATTTTTTTTTTACTACATTTATTTAGAGAGGCTGAATACCATAAGTTAGAAGGCAAAAAAGGAGGACTCCTTTTATAATAGTTAAGATCTGGACAGGAAACTCAGGGTGTACTCAGGGGGGTTAATTAAAAATTTAATGAAGCCAGCCTGGCTGGCTCAGTTGGTAGAGCATGAGACTCTTAATTATCAGGGCTGTGAGTTCAAGCCTCACATTAGGCTTAGAGTTTACTTAAAAAACAAAACCAACCAACCAACCAAAAAACAGCTGGATTTAGTAGAAGCTGAGATGGACTTCCCAACAGCAGCCATGGTTGTAGAGAAATGAGAAATGCAGCTACTGTCACAACTGTAGCAAAGGTGTGGTGTGGAGGTGGGGAATGGTGATTAATACTTCAACTTTGGCTGTAGCCTCAACTGTATACTTCACTCAGGGGAGGAATTTTCTCTCCTTCAAAGGCAAATTGACAACTATCTGTTGTTGGAGCATATCCCTTGATTTTACCAACCTAAGTGGCTTATCAAAATGTTATTTCTACCAATTTAATATCCACTCCTTCCTGACAGGAGTTCTGATGAATACAATTTGCATGATTGCATTACATTCCCACCTTGTAAACTAATGGCCTTGCCTACTTACTGCTCCTTTTAATCTGCCTCAGTCTCTTCAGATTAAATAAAATGATATATGTAAATGCATGATGCTTACAAAATACTTAATAAACATATCATCTTTAAATCAATCGACTGTTCATATTGGCCCTTCAGAATACTCTATACTGCAGTTAAGTTTTTTATCTCTAAAATTGCTATAGGAGGAATGTGCAAAAAAAAAAAAAAAGGATGATTAGGCCTGCTGGGACTTTTCATTCTTTATGCTGTCCTTGACCTTGTAAAAATGTCTTTTGTAAAAATGAAATTGCACACTTTTAGCAATATTATTGTTTGCCATTTTGGTATCTCTAATTCTCATTTGTTTTTATCCCCACCCCAAATGGTGACCATACATCCCTAGGTTTATGAAATGTGAACCATCTACTTTTCAGAAGGATGTATGGTATGGAGGCAAAGCAGGGAGCAGACACAATTATATTGTAATTCCAAATTTGTCTTTGTTTCCTTTACTGAAATCTGTAGGTTCTTTATGTTTTGCATTAATCCTCCCATGATTCCCCTGTGAACTAAAGCAGCACTGAAAGTGCTCAGTTGATAATACAAGTTTTTTTTTTTTAATATTTTATTTATTTATTTGACAGAGAGAGATCACAGGTAGGTAGAGAGGCTGGCAGAGAGAGAGAGAGAGAGAGGGAAGCAGGCTCCCCGCGGAGCAGAGAGCCCGATGTGGGACTCAATCCCAGGACCCCGAGATCACGACCTGAGCCGAAGGCAGCAGCCTAACCCACTGAGCCACCCAGGCGCCCCGATAATACAAGTTTTACTACCGATTGACCATGTGACCTTAGGAAGTCACTTCACCTTTCATTTGTTCATTAAGTTCATCTTACCTATTAAGAATCTGCCAGATACTGCCTAGATACACAGTTCCTACCCTCAACTTGCTTACTTTGTAGTGATAGTGATGGTGGAGATGGAGATGGGGAGAAAATACAAAAGAAAAGAAATATGCAGAAGTTACGAGAACCGTGAAGGAAAGAAAACAAATATACTAGAATGATGGGATGGGAATGGTGTGCTCTTTTTGTAGGGCATTTGGGATTTCTCTAGGTAGCTGAAAAATGAAGGCTTTGAACTGGTTGCAAGGGTTCTTGTAGTTTGAAAGACATGTATTTTCTTCTTTTCACTATTAATTGCATTCTGGAAAGGCCCACTGATGCCTTCATTCTGGAAATAAGCAAATATGTTTAAATCAAATGCATCAATTTTATACTGCCTTAAGGGAGTAACTAAACAATTTAGGGTGTATTTGGGGGTGTAGTTGCTGGTCACGAAAGAAAAAAAAGAAACACCCTAACTTGAAGAAAAAAAAAAAAAGAAAGAAAAGAAAAAAAAAGAAAGGAAAAAAGGCAACCTGAGGCGCAAGGTTTAATCGTGTTCTCAGATTTACGCCCCAGGGCACATAAAATAAACTTCCTTAGCTTCTTCGCATGCACCCAGGGAGTCCCTGTGCCCAGAGCTTAGAGCAGCATGGTGGCTGTACCTGACAGCTGCTGGGAGGGCACTAGGCCCTGGAGCCTGGGGAGGAGGAGCCATAGGCGGGACCGACTGGAAACAGCCACCTCAGCAAAGCGGCAGGATTTCCGCAGGGTGAGGGCCGCTGTCGCCCGGAAGAAAAGGTTCCTGTAGCAGATGTCTCGTGATTACCTTGGGAGCTCTGTTTCGCCAGTTGAAACTGCGGAGGAAAGAAGGATCTAGCGAAATATGGCTGCGGAGGGTCCTGCCACGCGTGGAGTGCAAGTGGCAGAACATCCCAGGTGGGGGAGAGGAGATGCCGCGCTTCGGGATCGCCTGGGTAGGCTAGGTGCAGATAGTGTCCAAGATTTCTGGCTCTTCGCTGGCTGCTTCTTTTGCTCCTGGGAATGGACAGAATCCTTAGGATTTTATGAGGCCGCATGGCTGGGCTTTCGAGAAAGACCGCATCTCAAAACACTTTACACCTTGATTCCTACCAAGGGTTGAGGGTTTTTATCCATCCGTGCAAATCCTTCTTCTTTAACCTTTGGTGGAAGATGGTACACTGTTTCTGCTGGGCTTTAGCAGAAGTGCCCAAACTAACTTAGAACCCCTTCTTTCTTTGTCTTGCCTGCCAGTTGGTAGTGCTTTTTAAAAAATCCCCTTTCTAAAATACTTATTGCAAACAAACACACCCAAACCCAACCCCAAACAAACCCCCCTTGCTCTCCGCTTCCCTTTAAACAAACCATAACATCTAGGCACTGTTACTTAGGGAATTAATCTGCTGCAGGTACCTAGTTACAGAATAACTTTAGTGATACCTAGTGGAGGATTCTTTTCATTTGAGGGCATCTTGTAACTAAGTAGAAATACTTAGTTCTGACATAGGAGGGAAATCTCATAGAAGGAAGTCTCTAACCTGCTGCATATTAGCTGTGCAGCTTTTCTAAGGTTGGATTCTCTCCTTCTTTGCTCTAATTTTTACTTTTTCCCTGTTAATTTTTTTCTATAACATTAAGTCTTCAAGCTTTCCCTACTTCCTGATTTTTCACAGTCATGAGGGAGTTGATAATATTATAACTTACTAAAACTTGCAAATGCTTTTTTCACCCTTAAGAAATCAAACAGTGGGTGTTTAGTTACCTGGAAGAAAGGAGAGCAGCAGGGCTTTAGACTACTCGTGTATGTCTCTGGATTTTGGTATATTCTCTGAAGGTCTTTGGGGTGTATTGTTGCCCTTACATACTTGAATGAACTAGGACACATTGTGAAAGACATGCTTCAAATGAAATTCATCAGGAATTTGTTATGTGAAAATAATCTAGCCCCTTGTAGTTTAGTTTTTTTTAAAAAATTTTTTTACATGAAACATATCCATGTATAATTTCTTGTTTCTATTAGTTATGATTTAATTATAATGCTTAATATTTCTATAATTACTGTGTGGGGGAAGGGGAATGGTGGTAACATGTACAGAAACTGAAGAATTATTTACTAGGTTTCCTTAGAGTTGTTTCTTGCCTTTTAGGAATTTCACAGTATTCATTCATGCAACATACATTTATTGTTAACCTTTATCATTCTGTGTTAGCTGCAGAAGAGATCATAATAGTGGTTAGATAATTGTGCTCTGCCATTTTCTTGTTTTTCACTTGTGCATGAAATACAGTAATAGGTTTCAAGCAATGTTTCAGCCACTTACTCATTTTAACAGGGACGAGTTCAATGAAATCTAGGTAGTATATCTATAAGCCCACCTAACTGGTCATATGTTGCAGTAAGCTGAAGGGGAAAAAAATGCATAAGGGCCTCGTGGCCAGACTATCTTCTTTGGAATTCCTACTCTTTCTTTAGAATGCCTCTTCAACTTCACAGGGCACCTGATATTCTAAGTAAAGGCACTAGTCAGTCACATTAAACATTTCAGCAAACATAATTTCTTTTTTATATAAATATCAAATAGAAATAGAAACTCTAATTTTTTTTCTGCATTTCAATCTCACATATTCCCTGTACTATAAGACTACTTCAAATTCCAGTGTTCTAGCTTTCTTAATGCATTCTTAGGAGTAGCTTTCTTAATGCATTCTTGTCTTTGGAATGAACCTTTAAGCTGTTGGATTATTGTTTTTTTTTTTGTAACAGCTTTATTGATATGATATCCACATACTGCAGTTCACCTGTTTAAAGTTTACAATTAAGTGTTTTTTTAGTATATTCACAGGATTGCACAGCCATTGCCATAATCAAAGTTAGAACATCTTCATCATACCCCAAAGAACTCTGTATCCCTCAAACTATCACTCCCACTCCCACCCCACCCTTCTCTACTTTGCCCTAAGCAACCACTAATGTACTTTCTGTCTCTATAAATTTGCTTATTCTGAACATTTCAAATAAATGGCATCATATAATATGTGGGGTTTTTTGGTGACTGGCTTCTTTCACTTAATGTAATGCTTTCAAGGTTCATCTGTGTTGTAACATGTTATCAGTATGTCATTCCTTTTTAATGCTTGAATAATATTCCATTGTATGATATTATCACATTTTGTTTATCTATTCACTGGTTGATGGACATTTGGGTTGTTTCCATCTTTTGACTCGTGAGTAATGATTTTGCATGAATTACATTTTTAATATGAAAGATTTGGATTATTTCAAAATATATTCATTAAAAATTAATATATAAAAATATTCATTAAAGCTTGAAAATTTCACAGTTCCTTTCCTCACTATAGTCTCTGATTGCTATCCTATGCCAGTTCTTACTCCCTTCTTAGAAGTTATCCATTTGGTTAACATTCTTGTAATATCATTTTATCTTTATGGTATCTTTATATCTTTACTGTATCTTTTATATAAAAATATATTTATATATTATATATTTACAAAATATAAATTTTATGTACTTATATCTTTTATATTTTTACTGTATCTTTTTATCATTATTACCATTTTTTATAAAAATAGTATAGTCATAAAAGTGAAATCATATTTATTTTTCTGTTACTTACCTTTTTTCACTTAATAATACTTCTCAGAAATCCTGGCATATCAGTCCATACAGATTTATATCATTGTTTTTTAGGGCTGAGAGTATTTCATAGTATGAATAATGCTATTTATTTAACCACTCAACTGCACCGTACATTTAAGTTTCCAGTTTTTCACTCTCATAAAGTACTTCAGTAAACATCTTTGTACATATATCTTTGGGCATTTTTGATGCTCTTTCTTTAAGCTCATTAATGGAAATGGAATCAGAGTCAAAGTTAATAAGTATTTAAAATTTTGCTAGTTCTTGCCCTGCAAAAAAAAAAAATGATATATTAGATTGTCTATTTGTTGTTAGTTTTTACGAACTCTTTATATATGTATATATTTTTTGTATGAAGGGATATAGTTTTGGATATAAACTATTTGTTGTTTTGTATATATTATATATTGTTCTCAGTCTAGCACTTTCCCTTTAATTTGATGATGCCTTTTGTTGTGTAGATATTTTGTACTTTATGCATTATAGTACATTGTTGAATGATATCATCTTTGTCCTTATTCTGGTATCAATGGGGAAGCTTCCAATATTTTGTCATCATATAAGTTGTTTACTATTTCTGATAAGTAGCCTTTATTAAATTTAGGACATTTCTTTCTTTTCTAGCCTGTCCATGCTTTTTAAATTATTATTATTTTAAATTTTATTTAAAAAATTAGTCATGGTTATTGAATTTTTGTGCATATTTTGAGAGGACCATGGAATTATAAAGTTTTCCCCTTTTATTTGGTTGGAATAGTATGTGTTTAATGAAGAGATTTCCTGGTACTATCTTTATATTCCTAGAATAAATTCTGTTCACAAATATTAAATAATGTGTGTTGGATTAAAATTACCAATATTTGTTTTTTCTCTGTTTTTACAGGGGATAATAACCTGTATTTTGCTTTTGTGGGCTATTGTTGTTTTAGCATCTGGGTTATTCTGGCCTCCTAAAATGAGATAGAAAGCAAACAGGAAAGATGTTAGGGTTCAAAGCTGATGGCCAACAAAAAATTCTTGAGATGTCTTTGGTACAAAATGGTGGTTTTATTAAAGCACTGAGACAGGACCTGGGCAGAAAGATCTGCATTGGAGTTGTGAGGGGCAATGATATACCTTCAAGTTGAGAGGGGAGGTTAGTGTTAGTCTCTAAGGAATTTTGGAAGCAAGGCTTCCAGGATCTTGAGGGGGCTAGCTATTGTTAGGAAGAGGTCATTCATTACTGACCAATAAAACCTTAGTCATGAGACCCTTCAGATCTGTATCAATGGGTCATAAGCTTGGTGATGATTGCTAATAAATACCTTGGGGGATTTAGAGATAAGGAAATTTCCAGAGGAATTTTTATATATTTAAGTGGCTTACAGGATCTTGGGGGTTCAGGCAAAGATTGCCTTTTGCCCTTAGCGAAGTTCCTAGAGGAATGTCACTCTGCCTGTTTCAAGGACTTGTCAATGGACTATAAGGTGTAAGGAAATTTCATTTTTCTTCTGCCTTTGTTTACCACATCAGAAAGGCTTTCTGTAGCTTGTACTGTTAGAACCATTTATGAAAGCAAAGCATCATCTTTATTTAAGGTCTGGCAGAACTAATTTATAACATTTTCTGAGCCTTGTTAAGGAGGTTATTTCTGACTACTTTTTCTGTTTCTCTTCTGTCAATTTTTAGATACATAATGTATATATCTTTATACATGTATATATACATATATATATATCTCTTAAGTCAAAAGCATTCAGAGCACCAGATTCAGCAATTTGTGTGGTGATGTTTTGGCCAATTCTGCATATAACAGTATAATCTTTGTAGGAGCTATTATTTTCTCTCTTTCTTTCTTTTTTTATTCTTTTTATTGTGGTAAAATAAGTATAATATAAAATTTGACATTTTAACCATTTTAGATATAAAATTCAGTGACATTAGTTACATTCACACTGTTGTGTAATAACCACTGCTGCATATTTCTGACATTTTTCATCATCCCAAATAAGCTCTCTATTCATTAAGCAATAACTCCCTATTTTCTCTAACCCTCAGCACGTGGTAACCTCTAATCTACTTTTTGTCTCTATGAATTTGCCTATTTTAGGTATTTTATATAAGTGAAATCACAAGTATTTGTCCTTTTGTGTCTAGTTTATTTCACTTAGCATAATGTTTTCAAGGTTCATCCATATAGAAGCTTGTATCAGACCTTGATTCTTTTCTGTGGATCAATAGAAAATTCATACATACACACATACACACCACATTTTGTTTGTTCATTCATCTGTTGTTGGTTACTTGGCTTGTTTGCACCTTTGGACTATTGTGATTAATGCAGCTGTGAACATTCTTGTGCAAGTGTCTGTTTGAATCCCTGGTTTCAATTCTTTGGACATATACATGGAAGTAGAAATATTGGGTCATATACTACTTCTGTGTTTAACCTTTTGAGGAAACACCAAACTCTTTTCTATTCTGTTGTTTTTAATGCTATTGTAAGTGGAATTGTTTCCTTAATTTCACTAGATCTATTGTTTTGTATCCTGCTTTTTTTTTTTAAATTAACATATAATGTACTATTTGTTTAGGGGTACAGGTATGTCATTAGGGGCTATTATTTTCATATTGAAAATGCTCATTGTACTCTTGGGGAAGGGACATACTTTAAATGACTACATTTTAAGAGATGGAGTCTTGCTGGTGACACCCAGAGCTGTGAAGAACAGTACCCCATTTATAGCCATACTGCTTCATTATTAGAGGATTAGGTATGAAGTTTAGAACAACACTGTACACTTCAGTTCTTTCTATTCTTAGAGAGAAATACTTTTCTTGTTTCCTTTTATAGCTTCCATGCATTTGAATTTCAAAGGGAGGAATGTTGAATGGTAAGTAAGCCTCTGGTGCTGAACACTTAAAAAAGGCATGGACAGACTGCCTTCCTAAGGTAGTGTGGGAAAAGGGCACGTTTGAGAACCCCCAAATCATTTCATTAAAGCACCTTTTAGGAGGCTCATTCTAGCTCTGCTGTTAGCACTTCACTTTGTATTTTCAGCACTCATAAAGGCAAATTAATAAGGATTCAAATTCAGCCGACCTTGAATGTTGTCTGCACATGATTTTCAGCAGAAATAAAAATGAGCCTCTGTGGAGGCTCTGGCTTCCTCTTATGGAAGCCAGAAAACGAGGAGTTACATGCTTCTCCCTCTTTCTCAATTTTTCTCACTTCTAATTGGTCACTAATTCCTATTATGGCTTTGACTTTTTAAATATCACCTTAATTTAATTTTCACCTTTTTCTATCCCCATCACTAACGTACACTTAAACTTTCTCTCTAGGTTTACTGTAAATGGCCACCTATTGGATTTCTTTGTTTTTACCTTGTCTTCCTCCAGCCCATCAATATTTGTAGGATCAATATTTGTAAATATTCCATGCATTCTTTTTATATTTCCCATCAACAGAGTATAATGTTAAGTATATGTACATATCCATAATCTATGAATTTTGTTGTTTGAGTCTTTTTTTTCCCTTTTGTCTACCTGATCTTTTTTTATACTGAGAAAGTTATCTTATAGCCTTTTATTGTTAGTATATTTCTATCTGTATTTCCTTACTTTACATATAGATTTGCCTTATAAAAGTGGTTGTAGTTTCATTTGGGGGCTTTTCTTAAACTATTACCTTTGTTCTGAATTGCAGTCCTCAGCATTAAGAACTTTCCCTGTATGTTCTTTGGCACACATTCTATGATGTCTGATATCAGGATTACTATCTCTGTTTTCTTATTTCCTAAACTCTGCCACCCAGATTATGTTTTTTGAGAATTTGAATTAATGGACACAGACAATTAATTAGATAGTATCGGACACAGGAGCTGTTAAATCTTGTAGAGTTGAGGCCACAGTGTCAAGAAAACTGAAGGTATGGAGGAACAGAAACCAAGATACTCAGAGAGGCAACTGAAATGTGAGCAGCACTGAACAAAGAGAAGTGGAGATGGTGTCTTTGGAGGGATGACAGAATGAGACATGAAAAAGAACCAAAGACACTAATATAAACAGTTTCTGATGACTGCCCGGTTCTTAGGACACCATCTTGAATAACTTCCAAAGATATTCAACATATCTTTCTATCATTATAATTTCCTTTTTATTTGAGCTGTTTTTGGTATGATTTTCTGTTTCTTACAGCAAATTAACCTTTAAGATCAATCAATTAATGAGTATCTTGAATATAGTAGGCTTTAAAAGATATTTATTCTCCTGCAGTTATTATGCAGATACACTATGATGTGGGACTATTAACAGTGGGAGGGTATTCATAGAAGTGCCTTGAGGTGATTGAATGGTATAAAATTATTAAATCTATTTTAAGAATTTTGGATCTATAAGGGAAAATGATTTGCTCCATTGAAATTAGAACCGTGGTCTCCTGATAACTACTCTAGTTTTCTTTTCCTTTCTTTCTTTCTGTCTTTCTCTTTTTTTTTTTTTTTAAAGATTATTTATTTATTTATTTATTTGAGAGAGAGAGAGAATCAGAGAGACAGAGAGAGCACAATCAGGGCAGAGGGAGGACAAGTAGACTCCCTGCTGAGCAGGGAGCCTGATGCGGGACTCTTTCCTAGGACCCTGGGATCGTCGTGACCTGGGCTGAAAGCAGACTCCAACTGACTGAGCCACCCAGGCGTCCCACTCTTGTTTTCAATTGGTTACTTGTATTGGGTTGAATAGTGCCTCCTCACCTGCACCCCATTCATGTCCACCTGGAACCTCAGAATGTAACCTTATTTGGACTAGCATTTCTGTGTACTTAGGTAATCAAGTTAAGATGAGTCATAGTGAATGAAGGTGGGCTCTAATCTGACAAGACTGGTGTCCTTATAAGAAGGAAAAACAGAGACACACGGGGAGAATTCTGTGTGGTGACAGAGACAAAATTTGGATTGATGCAGCTGTAATCCAAGGAATGCCAAGGATCGATGGCTACCACCCGAAACTAAAAAGAGGCAAGAAGGGATTCTCCCCTCCAAGTTTTAGAGGCGCATGGCCCTACTAACACTCTGATTTTGGACTTCAAGTCTCTAGAACCATGAGACAATGAATTTCTATTATTTTAAGCCCCTCCCACTTTATAGTATTTTATTATGATAGCCTTAGGAAACTGAAATACTACCCTGTACGATTTCTTTTAGTATAAAGAGATTCTTCTCTGAATATTTTTCTAGAAAGTTATATTCTTTATAATTGAAGGAAATAATTTTTCCTGTTGAGTACATTAATCTTTTTTTATTCTTCTGTGTGCTTATACTATGTGTCACCTAGGAAGTTACCATACTGTCATATCCTAGGATTTTCAAAGAAGTATGTCAGTGAAAAAATTTTGCTTTTCTTTTTAGAGATAATTAATGGTGGTAGGTATATGAAATATGTTTGTATATCTTATGGATTTTTCTGTTATACAGATATCCTGAAGTATTCTACTTTTGCTTTCAGATTGCTGAAGCTAAAGGAGATGTTTAACTCTAAGTTTGGATCCATTCCCAAGTTTTATGTTCGAGCACCAGGAAGAGTCAACATAATAGGTATTGCTAAAGTTCCTTCTCTTATTTTTTTCTTCCTTTAGTAAGATCTAAATTTTTATTAATATACTTTTTTTTTAACTTTTCTCAAGAGAATTGAAAAAATAGAGTATTTCACATTTATCTCTTATAGCAAGTTAAGCTTTTGCATAAAGAACACACTTTTTTCATCATTCCCAATCCATGTGATTAATGTTAATTTTGTCCATTTATTTTAGAAAATGTATTGAAACTTCATTGTTAATATTGTTTTCATGAGAGATGAGAAGATTTTTTGTGCTGCATGTTAAATTTTTAGATTGTGGTGAATAATCTTGATGGTTTTACATTTACTCATTGGATTAGAAAAATACTGGGAAGCTCTTTTAAAAGTGTGGTGACCCGGAGGGGGCAACTGTGTGGCTCTGTTGTTAAGCGTCTGCCTTTGGCTAAGGTCATGATCCCGGGGTCCTGGGAGGGAGCCCAATGGCAGGCTCCCTGCTCAGTGGGGAGTCTACTTCTCCCTCTCTCCCTGCTTGTGTTCCTTCTCTCAATGTCTCTCTCTGTCAAATAAATAAATAAAATCTAAAAAAAAAAAGGAAAAAAAAAGTGTGGTGGCCTGAAGAGTGAATAGGTTGCATTAAGAGAAAATGGCATGGGGAACTGAGGAAAAATCAGGAGTCAAGGAGAATTAAAAAGAAAACTTTCTATAATGGAAAATATAATCTTACAAAAAAGTCTTTGGAATAATATAATGAACTACCATATACCCAATACCTAGGTTCAATTATTATCGACTTATGTGACTTATTTTATTTTGAAGCAAACAATGGGGGATTTTAAAAAAAAATGGGATGTTTAAGCACAGTTAAGTGAGGGAGGGAGGGGGAATGGTGTAAAGCCTTTGGAGAGAAAGGGATTGTAGATAACTGAGAAGAGAAGAACTGATGGAGCAGATTTCCCGAGAAGGTTAGAGAGGGCATCAGAAGAGGGCACTTTGACTCTTTGAACAGCCAGCAAGAGAAAAAAATGGTGCAGGTTCATGTAGGTAAGTGTGTAACTTTCTACTTGGGAACCACTGTTTTATATTACTATCTTTTTTGAAGGAGGTGAGAAAGACAGCTTTGAAAACCACTTCTCCATCTGTCATTGTCAACCCATTAAAAAAAAACCCTTTTATCAATTCATTTTAAAGGACACATCAATATATGAAGAAAAGTCTTGCTACCTGTAATAATATGTAAAGTAATAATTATTTAAAAACACAGGTATAATTATGCAGTTGAATTGTCTTCCATTCATATTGTGTTTCTTAGCTGGGCAGTGTTTGTCGTAGGAACAATCAGGCATGAAAACCTGTCCTGGGGAAATATAGATGAGCTTGCTTATTGTGCTTATTTCTTTCTTGAATTGTTATTTTGTATTTAAATCTTATGAATAACAACCTTGAGATTAAATAGCAACTTGGAGAAAACATTATGGTACAATAGGAAATAAAATTCCTGCTGATGATTAGAGCTATGCCTAACACACTCAGCACAACTTATCCATGCCAGTCTAATTTGTTAGACATTTATTTAGGCCACAAATATAAATAAAGTGAAGTCCTCAACTTTATGGGTGTGTTGGCTTAATAAGGAAGAGAGTGAAATTCACAAAATGTTAATATAAGGCAGTGTGTGAAAAGCTTCAATTGTTCATAGTTAACAAGGTAATATGAAAGAGCAACAGAGAAAGGAGATATTACTTTTCGGATACTTCATATAACTAGTCACAAAACAAAATACTTGAAGATGATCACATGAATTAGAAAGCAGAAAAAAACTTGTGAAGTTTTAAAGAAATCTAAAAATTAACGGAAACTAATTTATATACTTATTCTCGCAGAAGTTTCTCGGCTCGGATGTCGGGGAGAATAAGAAAACTGAATCATTTTCTGTGCATAGTATTTTTATTTTCTGTTAAAACCTGGCTTGTGGTCAAGTTTTTCCTGTATATCAACCTGATTGAGATTCTCTTGTGTCATATGCTAGCAATATTAAAAATTCTTTATCTTTTTCTCTAGGAGAACATATAGATTATTGTGGATATTCTGTTCTTCCTATGGCTGTAGAACAAGATATGTTAATAGCTGTGGAACCTGTGAAAACACAAACTCTTCAACTAGCCAATACAAATCCCTTATACCCGTGAGTATTTAGGATTGCTACTGTGTATAATGGTGTGTGTTTGTGTGTGTGTGTTTGTGTGTTCTTATCCAAATGAACTCTTTAGAAGCAACCAAATTTGTAATCATTGACTTTATTTAAAATCTGTATCTGACTTCCAAAATAGTCTAAGGCTGCTCTTTAATATTTGTTCCTCCCCCCCCCCTTTTTTTTTTTTCCATTTGCTCATTCATTTAAGAAGCATTTCCCATTTTAGATCCTGGGCTGTACAAAAATGAAAATAACTGTCCTTGTCTAGAAGGTATTTATCACCTGTTTAGGTAGCTGTCTTCAGCAAAGTCAGTGGTGGTGCTTTTCTTATGTTACTAGGGCACCCTCTAATTCTCTCGTCATAACATCTTACCATGCTATAGTACAATTACCTGCTTACTTGCCTGTATTCCCCCAGTAGATAATAAACTCTGTGCATTCAGGAACTGTAGACTCTCCAGTGCTGTGAGGCTTGGTGTCAAACTTCAAGTTTGGTGCTTTATAAAATTAAGGGAATACTTTTTTGTTTCTTGTTGTTTTTGAATTCTTAGTTTGCTAAGATTAAAAGATTAAAAAAATTTGTTAATCTATTAATTGAATTCTATTAAATGTCTATTCAATGAAGAACAGTTTTAAAAAAACATGAATTACACTGATGGATTTTCTAATGTTGAGCTGTTTTTGCTTTCCAGGGATGAGTCCTACTTGCTTATAAGATAGTATGATGGACTTGATTTGCTAATTACAAAAAATAGATTTGGGCATATGATTGGCACCTTTTATTTTTGGCTTATTGTTCATTGGCTAGTTTGTCTGCAATAATGTTTATTCATTGAGTAAATATTTTTTGCATGCCTTTATTAAGGCACAATACGAGGCTGTGTCTGGCTTCTACATTTGAAACCTTTAAAGAAAATTTTACATTGTCTCAAACACAATTTTGTGTCATTATTTGTAAACATTTAAAACTGGCTACGTAGCAATTTGTCATATCGATTTACTCAAATTCACTTAACCATTCCCACCATCATGAATGTATGGTTTCAGTTTCATTTTTTCACAAACACAGAACCTGAAACAGACTTGAATGAAGGTAGAGTATTTGGGTGTGGTACTGAAACAACATGGAGAATGATTCAGGGAACCAGAGAGGAATTACTAAGGTAGGTAGTCCCTGCTGTAGGTAAGGGGATTCATTCTACCAGGACTTCTAGGAGGTATGCAGCATGCCTCCCAGAATTGTCCAATATTGTGTAGCATTCATTGCATGGAGATACTATACTTTATTTACTCACCATTGATGGGCATTTAGATCATTTCTAGCTTCTGGCTATTATGGATAGTGCTGTTGTGGATATTTATAGACAAATCTGTGTGTGGACCTGTATTTCATTTTTCTTGTCAATATCTAGGACTATTTGGTTTACCTTTTTAAGAACTTGCCTGACTGTTTTCCAGAGTGTTTGTACCATTTTTTATTCCTATCACCAGTGTATGAGAGTTCCATTTGCTCTACATTTTTGCTAACATGTCTTTTTAAATTTTAGCCACTTTCATAAATATGTACTAGTACCAAATTGTGGTTTTTAATTTTAATTTCTTTAACTAATGATGTTGAACATCTTTTCATGTACTTGTCATATAGATATCTTCTTTGTTGAAGGGCTTGTTCAAATCTTTTGCTCATTTTTAAGCAGAATTTTCACCTTCTACTATTGACTTATAAGATTATCTTTTATGATGTGGATACAAGCCCTTTGTCAGATTGATTTTTTAAAAAAGATTTTATTTATTTATTTGACAGAGAGAGATCACAAGTAGGCAGAGAAGCAGACAGAGAGAGAGGGGATGCGGGGCTCGATCCCAAGACCCTGGGATCATGACCTGAGCCGAAGGCAAAGGCTTCAACCCACTGAGCCACCCAGGCGCCCCCAGATTAATTTTTTGCATATATTTTCATCTAGTCTGTGCCTTGGATTTTCATTTTTTACTATGCCTTTTGAAGAATAATTTTTAATTTTGATCAAGTGCAATTTATTGATTTTTTTCATGGTATATAGTTTTTCTTTCTTTTTTTTTTTTTAAAGATATAGTTTATTTATTTGATATAGAGAGCTGGAGAGAGAGAGCACTAGTGGAGGGAGAGGGACAGAGGGAGAGGGAGAAGGCTCCCTGCTCAGCTCAGCCCATGAGCTTCACCAGAGCTGAAGGCAGATGCTTAACAAACTGAGCCACTCAGGTACCCCTCATGGTTTATAGTTTTTGACTTTTTAGGAAACTTTTGCCAAACCCAAGGCACTGAAAGTTTTTGTAGTGTTTTCTTCTAGAAATTTTATAATTTTAACACTTAAATTTAGGTCTATGATCCAGTTTGATTTAATTTTTATATGTGGCATGAGATGAAGGTTGAGGATTATTTTTTTGCTCATAGCCATCCAATTGTGTCCTATCATTTGTTGGAAAGATCTTTTTCTATTGAATTATCTTGACAAACTTTGTTGAAAAGCAGGTAGCAATAAATATACGGTTCTGTTTCTGGACTCTATTCTGTTTATTGAGTGTTTTATTTGTCTATCTTTTAAAATAAGATTTATTTCTTTATTAGAGAGTGAGAGCACATGCATGAGCAGCGGGAGAGGCAGAGGGAGAGTGAGAGGAAGAATCTCTCAAGCAGACTTAGCACTGAGCATGGAGCTCCTCTCAGGGCTCAATGTCATGACTTTGAGATCATGACCTGAACTAAAATCAAGAGTGAGACGCTTGATCAACTGAACCACCCAGGCACCCCATGTATTATCTCTATGCCAATATCACACTATCTGAAAACCATAGCTTTTTAAAAAAAATTTTTACTCTTTTTGAGTATAGTTGATATACAATGTCACATTAGTTTTAGGTGTACAACATAGTGATTCAGCTTCCCTATACCTTATGTTATGCTCACAAGTGTGGCTACCATCTGTTACCATACAAGGCTGTTACAGTATCATTGACTATATACCCTATGCTGTGCCTTTTATTCCAGTGACTAAGTCATTCCATAACTGGAAACTTGTATCTCCCACTCTCCTTCACTCATTTTGCCTATCCCCCCTCTCCCTTCCTTCTGGCAACCATCAGTTTATTCTCTGTATTTAGAGATCTGATTCTGCTTTTTGTTTGTTTGTTTATTCATTTGTTCTGTTTTTTAGATCTCACATATAAGTAAAATCATATGGTATTTGTCTTTCTCCGTCTGACTTATTTCACTTATCATAATACTTTCTATGTCCATCCATGGTGTGACAAATGGCAAGATCTCATCTGTTTTATGACTGGTCATATTTTATTGTATATATACTACATTTTCCTTATCTATTGATCTATCTGTGGACAGTTAGGTCACTTCCATATCTTGACTATTGTAAACAGTGCTGCAATAAACATAGGGGTACATATATCTTTTTAATTAGTGTTTTCATTTTCTTTGAGTAAACACCTATTAGTGGAATTACTGCATTGTATGACGTTTCTGTGTTTAATTTTTTGAGGAACTTCCATACTGTTTTCCCCAGTGGCTGTACCATTTTATTTTCCCACCAACAATGCATGAAGGTTCCTTTTTTTCACATCCCCACCTTTTGATTCTAGCCATTCTTACAGATATGTGGTGATATATCATTGTGGTTTTGATTTGCATTTCCCTGATGATTAGTGATGTGGATCATCTTTTCATTTGTCTGTTAGCCATCTGTATGTCTATTTGGATCATCTCCCCAGTTTTTAAAAAAAATTTTACTTATTTATTTGACAGAGATCACAAGTAAGGCAGAGAGGCAGGCAGAGGGAGAGCGTGAAGCAGGCTCCCTGCCGAGCAGAGAGCCCGATGTGGGGCTCGATCCCAGGACCCGGAGATCATGACCCGGGTGGAAGGCAGAGGCTTAACCCACTGAGCCACCCAGGTGCCCCTTCCCATTTTTTAATTGGATTGGGTTTTTTTGGTATTGAGTCATATAATTTCTTTATAGATTTTGAATATTAACCCTTTATCAGATATATCATTTGCAAATATCTTCCTCCATTCAGTGGGTTGCCTTTTTGTTTTGTTGATGGTTTCCTTTGCTATCCAAAAGCTTTTTATTTTGATGTAGTCCCAATAGTTTATTTTTGTTTTCATTTCCCTTGCCTGAGGAGACCTATCTAGAAAAATGTTGCTACTGCTGATGTCAGAAAAATTACTGCCTCTCTTCTCTTATGGATTTTATGGTTTCAGATCCACATTTAGGTTTTTAATCCATTTTGAGTTTATTTTTGTGCATGGTGTTAGAAGTGGTCCAGTTTCATTCTTTTGCATTTAGTTATCTAATTTTTCCCAGCACCATTCATTGAGATACTGTGTTTTCCCTATGGTATATTCTTGCCTCCTTTGTCATAGATTAAATGACAATATATGTGTGGGTTTAATTCCGGGATCTCTACTCCATTCCATTGATCTATGTGTCTGTTTTTGTGGCTAGTTCCATACTGTTTTGATTATTGCAGATTTGTAATATATCTTGAAATCTGAAATTGTGGTACCTCCAGCTTTGCTTTTCTTTCTCAAGATTGCTTTGGGTATTTGGGATCTTTTTTGGTTCCATAAAAATTTTAGGATTATTTGTTATAGTTCTGTGAAAAATGCTTTTGGTGTTTTGATAGGGTTTGCATTGAGTTTGTAGATTCCTTTGGATAGTGTGGACATTTATCAGTATTAATTCCTCCAATGCATGAGCATAGGATATTTTTCCATATGTTTGTATTGTCTTCAGTTTCTTTCATCAATGGTTTATAGTTCAGAGTACACGTCTTTCACCTCCCTGGTTAAGTTACTCTTTTCAGAGCAATTGTAAATGGAATTGTTTTCTTTCTGCTACTTTGTTATTAGTGTATGGAAGTGTTACCAATTTCTGGGTATTAACTTTGTATCCTGCAACTGTACTGAGTTCATCTATTACTTCTAATAGTTTTTTTTTTTAAAGATTTTATTTATTTATCAGAGGGGGGGGGGAGAGCGAGTACAGGCAGACAGAATGGCAGGCAGAGGCAGAGGGAGAAGCAGGCTCCCGGCCGAGCAAGGAGCCTGATGTGGGACTCGATCCCAGGACGCCGGGATCATGACCTGAGCCAAAGGCAGCCGCTTAACCAACTGAGCCACCCAGGCGTCCCTTCTAATAGTTTTTTTGATGGAGTCTTTATGGTTTTCTGTATATGGCATCATGTCATCTGCAAATAGAGACAGTTTAACTTCTTTCTTACCAATATGGATACCTCTTACTTCTCTTTCTTGTCTGATTGCTGTGTCTACGACTTCCAGCTGTATGTTGAATAAAAATCGGGACAGTGGATATCCTTGTCTTGTTCTTGTTCTTAAACAGCTCTCAGTTTTTCACTATTGAGTATGGTGTTAGCTGTGGGTTTTCATTTATAGTCTTTATGATGTTGAGGTATGTTCCCTCAAACCCACTTGACTGAGAGTTGTTATCAGGAACAGATGTTGAATTTTGTCAGATACTTTTTCTGTATCTATTGAGTTGATTGTATAATTTTTATCTTTTGACTTGTTGATGTAGTATATGACATTGATGTGCAAATATTGAACATCTTGCATCCCCAGGATAAATCCTTTTTGATTGTGGTGAATGATCCTTTTTTTACACTTGATCTTAGCCAAAAGGCCGAGAAGCGATTGATTTTTTAAAATTTAAATTCAATTAGCCAACCTATAGTACATCATTAGTTTCAGATATAGAATTCAGTTATTCATCAGTTGATTCATCAGTTTCATATAACACCCAGTGCTCATCACATCACATGCCTTCCTTAATGCCTATCACCCAATTACCATATACCCCCTACCTCCCCTCCAGCAATCTTCAGTTTGTTTCCTATATTTAAGAATCTCTTGTGGTTTGTCTCCCTCTCTGATTTCTTTCCATTCTGATTTCCCTCCCTTTTCCTATGATCCTCTACAGTGTTTTTTATATTGCACATATGAGCGAAACCATATGATAATTGTCTTTCTCTGACTTACTTTGCTCAGCATACTACTGTCTGGTTCCATCCACACTGATGTAAATGGTAAGTATTCATCCTTTCTGATGGCTGAGTAATATTCCATTTTGTGTGTGTGTTTGTGTGTTTGTGTGTGTGTATGTCTGTATATATGTATATAAAGAACACATCTTTATCCATCCATCTGTTGATGGACATCTCGGCTCTTTTCTTAGTTTGGCTATTGTGGACATCCTTTTAATACATTGGTGAATGTGATTTTCTAATTAAAAACCGTAGCTTTATAAGAAGTCCTAGAATCAGGTTGTGTAAATCCTCTAACATTGTTTGTCTTTTTCAAATTTATTTTCACTGTTCTAGATCTTTTGCATTTCCTTATTCATTTTAGAATCAACTATTCAACTAATATGAAAGAGTACATTGGGGTTTTTATTGGGATTGTTGGGTTTATTGGAAAATGTGTAAATCTTAGAAAATGGTAGGGCAGAGAGGCAAGACAGGGATGCTAGAAAAAAACAGGCATGAAATAACTAATCAAAAGAAAGATTTTTGGGGCACCTGGGTGGCTCAGTGGATTAAAACCTCTGCCTTCAGCCCAGGTCATCTAGGGTCCCTGGATCCTGAGCTCTCTGCTCAGCAGGGAGCCTGCCTCCCCTTCTTTCTCTCTCTGCCTGCCTCTCTGCCTACTTGTGATCTCTGTCAAATAAAGAAATAAAATCCTTAAAAACAACACACACAAGGTTTTTTAAAATGACGTTTTTAGGCTATATTTCTAATTCTGTAGGAACTGACACTTTTCAGCTTTGTCTTTTGTATTTCTCATGTAGCTTTGTGCATCTGTACAAATTTCCGCTTCTACCCCTGACTGCTTCCTGGTTTTCTTTTCTTTGTGGTGACTTTCAAGATCTTTGCTTAACTAGGAACAGAACCTGATCAGTGTTGCTAACATAGTTTTATCCACTTTCCAAATTCTGTGGCCTCTTGTTGACTGTGAGCAATATATTTTAACTTGTGTAGGTGACACTAAAATGCTTGTGAGCTGGAGTCATACTGTGTGTTTCCTTGGAGAGTCACTAAACCTCTGTAAGCCACCAGGAAGGCCTCCCCTCTTCACTCTAATATGCTGATTATAGAGATGATGCCCTTTTTGTCTCACATCCCATTCCATATTAAACACCATCACGTGACAGTAGTGTGTGATCATAATTTGTGTTCATGTCGTCTCAGCTAGTTTATGAAAAGATAAGCCCTGTGCCATCTTTCTTTATATTCCTGTAAATGCCTTGCACACTTAAATATTTTTCTTAGGACAGGATGTGTCCATGTTACTGAGTTAAGATAATGTGTGGAGGGCGCCTACTACAGTGACTGGCATATAATAGGTATTTAGTAAACCATGTGAAGAGTATTCAGTCAATATGGGAGATGTTGCTTATTTCCTTACTTTTTATTTGACCCCATCTTCCTCCATTTCATGTTTTTTTGTCCTTTGGCTGATTTAGAAACCTTTTTATCTATTATTCATTTTGAGATAATTTTTGACTTACAAAGAAATAAAAAATAATACAAAGAATTCCCAAAATCAACTGATATGTTCTCAGTTCATGATATCAAGGGGACATATGATGTCCCTTTATTGATGGTGTTAGTTTTGATCATTTTGTTGAGGTGGTGTCTGCCAGATTTCTTTGCCATAAAATTACTATTTTTTTCCCTTTATAATAAGTATCTGATGGAGAAATACTTTGAGTCTATGTAAATGTTTTATTTCTTATCAAACTTTTTCTCCTTAACTTTAGCATCCATTGATGATTCTTTCCTGAAACAATTATCATGGAGTTTGCCACATAGAGATTTTTTTATTTCCACCATTTCTACTTCATCTATTCTTTGACGTTTTACTCTAAGGAAGAGATTTTCCTTCTCCTTCATTTAGGTAGTTTTTCATTTGTTAATTTATATCAGTATAGACTCATGGAATCTTATTTAACAAGTTATGATCCTTTAGAATCATTATTTGTTTTTTCCCCCATCTTCTTCTTAAACTGTGAAGATGGTAAAATTGGATAGGTGGCAAAGAGTGTGGGGAGAGAAGTGTTTGAGTTCTGTTAAAGTTAGAGATATGCCAAACAGCAAACCCCTTGGATAAGCATTTATGTGGTTTATAAATCAGCTTAACAATACCATCATGAAATAAAAGGTGGTGTAGATTATGTTGAAATATATTGGTTCCTCTATGTTTCAGGAATAAAAAGGGTCAATAAGAAGTAGTTTAGTTGTTAAGGTCACCGCAACTTCCCTTACCTTTTAGTGTGTGGGGATGTTTGTTGTTTTTGGTAGACTGTGAAGTACATAGATGAAAATAAATGGAGAATGAAATTTCAGTATCACTCTTATGGCACAAGATGGCAGCAGTCAGCCATGTATTTTGCAGCCTCTAGCCTTAAATTAATGGTGTCTTTTGTTTTTGCAGGGACTTCAGTACTAGTTCTAATAATATTCAGATTGACAAAACCAAGCCTCTGTGGCACAACTATTTCCTATGTGGATTTAAAGGAATTCAGGTAAATTGGTTTATCAGGCAACTACTAGCTGTTGAACTTAAAGTATGTATTATATATCAAGATTTTAAAAAATTTACTATTTATATTTTGTCATCTTTCAAAGCTAATGAATATTTCTATTATTTTATTTTAGAGGATGAGGCAGGTATGACTGTTCACTGGGGTTCACAGGGAGCAGTAATGTCTGTTCATAAATCAGTTGCATCTGATGAAAATCCTCTTTTTTTTTTTTAAAAGATTTTATTTATTTATTTGACAGACAGAGATCACAAGTAGGCAGAGAGAGAGAGGGAAGCAGGCTCCCCGCTGAGCAGAGAGCCTGATGCAGGGCTCGATCCCAGGACCCTGAGATCATGACCTGAGCCGAAGGCAGCGGCTTAACCCACTGAGCAACCCAGGTGCCCCGAAAATCCTCTTTTTAAAAAAATCTTTGTTCAAATTTTCTTTTGAAGGATGCAGTCTATTAATATATTTGTTCTAAAAATATGTAGGTATAGGTGCCTGGGTGGCTCAGTGGGTTAAAGCCTCTGCCCTTGGCTCAGGTCATGATCCCAGGGTCCTGGGATTGAGCCCCGCATCGGGCTCTCTGCTCAGCAGGGAGCCTGCTTCCTCCTCTCTCTCTGCTTGCTGTACTCTGCCTACTTGTGATCTCTCTCTCTGTCAAATAAAAAATAAGATCTTAAAAAATATATATATAGGTATATACTGTAGTAGGATTTAGTCATACAGCCCTAGGTTTGAATCTGAGCTCTGCTCAGCTGTGTTGATTCAGCCTCTTTAAGTGTCAGGTTTGTTATCTGTATAATGATGTCCTTGCTATCCAGCAAAGAGTTGTTACAAGGATTACACAGTGCTTGACACACAGTAGGCATTCAGTAAATAAACAACTAGTATTGTTATTACCATTTTAGATAGGGTAAAAAAAAAGAGGTAGTAAAGTTTATTAGAATAAGTATTTTTCTTAGAAACATTGACTAATTATCAGGAACATCTCTAATGTCATGGACAAGAATAAGAAAATGAAATATTTCTACTTTTTTCTCCAAAATAAAAAAGTGTAAGTCAATTTGATTTGTTAAAATGTTTTAGAGAGCTTGTGTTCCTTGCTGTCTGGTGGTCCTATCTGAAGCTTTGTCACAAGTAGCCTAGGACTCAGTGGCATATTTCACTCCAGGAAAGCATCAGATTTATTTCTGAGATGTAGTCCTACACTCGGATTTTGGTGGTTCTGGTCTTAGAGTTCCTGCATTCCTTTCTTCTCTCCCTTCCTCCTTCTTCCCTCTCTTCCTTTCCTTCATTCTTCTTTCTTTCTTTCTTTTCCTTCCTTCCTCTTTTTTATTTTTCTTTCTTCTTTATCGAGACACATGGTAATAACTTATGGGAATAGATATTGGCAGCTTTTAAATCTTCAAAGTTATCTGGCTTATCAAATGCATTAGAGGGAATTACAGTGTTTGGAAGGATTTGCCTGACAAATGCAATTTGATCTTTCTTATAGCAACATGCTTTTTATAGCATATGGGTAAGTGACCTAAATACTGCTTGTTGCTTTCTGTTTTTGAAAATTTGAGGCCTTAAAGCCTTCTTTTTTGGTTTGACAACTTAATGTGCTAAAGTAGGTTTGTATAGCAAATTTTTGGCAGAGAATTAATTTAAAAGTTAGCCTGTTTAGAAAACTTCAAATTCAAATACTAGGAAATTTCAGAGGTTAATCTGTTTATATTAAATTGAACATGTTATCCTTTTGGGATAGAGCTATTACAAAATTTGGCAAAATCCATTTACGTTTTTGAATCTGTTGTACATTTTAATTTAAACATTGCGTGATAAGTTTGTAAGTATGATTCACATTCAAGATACACTGAGGATCAGTTTATGGTTAAATATATAGCATTCTCCAAGGATTTTTTTTTTTTTTTTAAAACAAGCTGTCTGATGTTCTTTATGAAAGGGCATTGGCAGCAGCAGTGTTTCAATTTATAATTTGTTTGTATTTCTGGAAAGGAAATTTTTAGATGACTTGAAATCAAGAAGAGAAGTACATCCAACAGAATCTCTTTTTTTGTGGTGTGTGAGTTTTGCCAACATAGGAAAAAAGGACAAGAAATTAAGGGGAAAAAAACAGCCTTTAATTTGCAGAGTTTTGTTGTTACTTTGGTTATTCTAACTAGTTTATTGAAATTTCTCCCTAGAATAATATGTATGATGAAATGCATAATTATGTAATATAATAGTATTTTGTACTTTGGTCTTGAGTTTTTTGAGTAATTTGCAAACATGTGGTATTTTTTCTTGAAAATGGGGTAGCCTTGAATTTATTTTTAATCCTAAACCACAAAGGTTATGATATAATATCATCTTAAGTGTCATGCTAGATATTCATCTAAGTATCCTAGAGATTTCCATCTTTAGATCAGAGTCCCATTATTTCTCATTATTTCTTTCTTTCCTAATTGTAGAAATAAGAGTTTCTCTACTCCATTTAGAGTCTGTGTTCTTATTTGTGCTTGAATTCTAATTTGGCTGTCTTGAAAGCTACCATATGGCTTAACTGTATCTATAAACTCTAGTAAAAATCTGGATTTCCTCATATAGCTCACTTACATTAAATCATAGTGACAGTATGCTGGCCCGTGTTACTGACTGCAATGGAGAAGTTCTCAACCAGAAATCAGAGACCTGGGTCCTACCCCTAGCTCCCTATATGCAATGTTGGAAAAAATTTTTAATCTTGGTACATAGGTTTTTCCATAAGTAAAATGGAACTGAAGTTGAGAACACTTTTTCTTCAGAGAAACTTCTGAAGAAATACTCAATAGAAACAAGCTGCTGCTTGATGTTAGACTTTCACAGTCATATTGTGTTGGGCTGTGTTACATGGAGCTTTAATCTGCCTCACTAATATTGTGTATTTCTTATTTTGTTACTTGAGAAGTAGAATTATAATTTTTTAATTAATTTTTACATTTGCTTAAGTCAATTAATGTTCAAGAAAAAGATGTCTCAAGGCAATTTTAGGAAATGGATCAATAGCTTTTTGTTGAACAAAGTAAAAAATAATCTACAGATTACCAAACCCTGTAGCCAAGAACCATTAAATGAAATATCATGTATAGACTCAACTAAACTGAATTGCACAAGTAGTTTCTATAAATAGCATAATAAGTCCATTGATAAATGCTTGCTCTCTGGAGAATGAAAGAATGTTTGCTAGACCTCGAATCTAACACCGAAGTTACTAGCACTGTTTTTTCCTTCTATTCTTAGGAACACTTTGGTCTTAGCAACCTGACTGGAATGAATTGCTTAGTGGATGGAAACATCCCACCAAGTTCTGGACTCTCCAGCTCCAGTGCTTTAGTCTGTTGTGCTGGCTTGGTGACACTCACAGTGCTGGGAATGAACCTATCTAAGGTAACCAACATAAATGTGTTAGCCTCACAGAACTCTCTCCTTGTAAAGCCTTTAATATCTGAATCTCCAAATTATAAAATCTTTCTTCGATTACAAACTTTGTCTTACCTGAAAGGATTCTACACATGGGAATGCACTGTAACCTAAAAATTAATAAGTCCTGCTTGTGATAAACCACTATAAAGTATCTGATACTTTGCAAATAGGGAGCAGCTCTGTGAATATCTGTATTAAAATGCTTTTGTGCTCTTACATTAATTGTGGAGTTTGAGTGCATGGATATCTTTTTGGATCACCTCACTAACAAGTTCAGTTTAGACCAAGAAATTGTAGGCCTCATAGTTGTACCTGCTTATTTTCAACCAAAACCTTAAATTAAATATTTGACAGGCACTGGGTAAAAAGGGTAAAGACCAGGCAATAAAGGAACTGAACAGCATATCTGTTTATACCAGCAGGTTAGTCACTGAAATAAACTTAAAAAAAAAAATTGCATTACAAAGAGGAAATGCTTATTTAAAGGAAACATAAATCCTACAAAAGGTCAGAAAGCCTCAACTTTACAAGTTCACATAAATCTCTAACTTTGCAGTTCAGAGCAGGTGTGCTCAGCTTTAATTAATGCTTTGGAGTTCTGGTTCAAACAAAATGTTATCATAGGTTCTTTTTTATCCCATACACATACCATTTATAGGTGGTTTGGGAAGGGCATCAGGCAGATCAAGAGAAGGTCCGCCACATGCTTGGTCAGCCTGTTTAAATTTTCATTTTGAAAATTTTATATACAAGAGGAAAGAAAAATAAAGGAGAAAGCAAAGGCTCAGACAGAGTTCTCTTGTCTGTCATGTATAAATATACCTTAATTAGTCCTTTGTGAGCCATGGCTTATTTGGTGGGAAGAGCAAATTACTTGTTTTTTGTTTATTGAGAGGAAAGAAAGCAAGGGAAAGAAATCCATATGTGAAATGTGTTTCCAGTAGTATTTTTAATCTGTTGATCTATTTATTTATTCATTTAGTCATCATTCAACATTATTTATTTAGTGGCTACTTTGTACCAGGTAATGTTCAAAGCATTGGAGCTATGATAGGTCCAGTTTTAACCCTCACAGTGCTTATGATCTGAAACGGGAACAGAGACAAGAAACAGACAACTATAGTAGGTTGTGATGAGTGGATAAATGCAGATTTAGAGAGCATGGAATATCTCAACTGAGACACAGGCATTTTTAGATGTTTGTCAAGAAATACTAATAGCATGAAAACACTGGTAACATCAATAGGCATGTATCAGGTGGAGGGAAACTTATGTGGGAATATCTAGAGTAAGAGTGATCATAGATTGTTGGAAGAACTAAAAGGGGCTTAATTTGGCTGGAGTAATTTGGATAACAGAGTAGGAGACCAGATGTTGGGCCTTGTGAGCCATGTTGAGGAATTTGGGCTTTATCTTGATAGCAGTGTAAAACCATTTCAGGCTTTTAGAAAGAGGGTAATATTATCATGCCTATATTTTAGAAAGATCACTCTGGCTCTATTATGAAATCTAGATATGAGGGTAGTAACAATATTGGTAGTAGGGAAATGATTTGGTCTAGAGAAATGGTGGTGATAATGGAGAGACCTGGATCATAGACATCTCAGACAGAATCAATAAGACTTGCTCATTGATTGGGTTTGGGAATGAGGCACAGAGAAGAGTCAAGGATTTTACCCAGGTCTCTGGCTTGGTGTGATTTGTTGGAATAAGGAATGTAGATGAAATTGAAATGTTGATAGGGAGGGGTCTCTGTGGGCATACTGATAGAGTTATATAGTATTTAGTCAGAAACAATATCCTTGAAGATAAGGAGGAGGATCTGAATTGGAGATGGCCCATTTAAGAGTAATTTGTATATAACTGGGTTTTGAAGCTATAGGAGTGGGGGAGAACAACCAGTGGAAGAATGTAGGTAGAAGGACAAGGAAGACTAGGACAAGGTTCTGACAAGCATGAACATTTGAAGGATGGGCTTAAGAAGAAATGTCCACTGAAGAGACTGAGAAATAATCAGGTAGATAGAAGGAAAAAAAAAAAAAGATTTAAAAAAAATACAAAAACTTTTATTTCTCTTTGTAAAATCTAATTTAAAAATTTTTGTGCATGTTTTCTAATTAGAACACTTTGTGAAAATAATACATGCAATAATAAATGCATTTTTGATCTAATTAAAAGTATATAGACACAGAAAAAAAAATAATAATGGTATCCTGATAGGGGCACCTGGGTGGCTAGGTGGGTTAAGCATCTGATTTTTGGTTTGACTCCAGTCATGATCTTGGGGTTGTGGTATTGAGCCCCACATTGGGCTCCACCCTCAGCAGTGTCTGTTTCAAATTCTCTTCCTCTCCTCCTCCTCCACTTGCAATTGTGCATGTGTGCTCCCTTGCTAAAATAAATAAATCTTTAAAAAAAAAAAAGGTAAGGCAACAGCAAAGACAAAAAAGAGACTATTTCATGAAAACAGTGGTGTCAAATGCTGCTGGGATGTCAAGTGAGACAAGGACTAACCTTCATTAGATTTGACATCAGAGAAGTTGAAGAAAACCTTGGCAAGAACAATTTAAAATAGGAATATGTTAAAGTGTCTATGAGAAGTGAGAAAGTGGGAAAGTCCAGTGGATACAAAAATTCTGGCTGTGCCTGGTGAAAGAGATAAAATGATGTCTGTCATGGGGGTAAGGTCAAGAAATTAATTTATTAATAAGAGGATTGGTGAAACTTTTTTTTTTTCACTTTTTTTTTTGGCTTTTTAATGGTATAAATATCTAAGGGAAAAGAAGAAATAATGATGAAGAAAAAAACACTTGAAACTTAGGAATTAATTTTGGCTGCCTCTGTGTTTTCAAAGTAAAAAAATAACAAATGTGTTGACATAAAAAGAGACACATGGATCAATGGAACAGAATTAAGAGCCCAGAAATAAACCCATGCATATATGGTCAATTAACTAATGACAACATATATAAAAAACTTATACAACTCAATAGCATAAAAACAAACAATATAATTAAAAATGGGCAGAGTATCTGAGTCAACATTTTTCCAGAGAAGACATATAGATGGCCAACACACACCTGAAAAGATGTTCAGCATCACTTACCATCAGGGAAATGCAAATCTAAAAGATTTTATTTATTTATTTGACAGAGAGAGAGATCACAAATAGGCAGAGAGACAGACAGAGAGAGAGATGAGGAGAAGCAGGCTCCCTGCTGAGCAGAGAGCCCAATGCGGGACTCGATCCCAGGCCCCTGGGATCATGACCTGAGCCGAAGGTAGAGGCTTAACCCACTGAGCCACCCAGGCGCCCCAGGGAAATGCAAATCTAAACCACAATGAAATATCACCTCACACCTGTCAAAATGGCTAGTATCAAAAGATAAAAAAATAACAATTGTTGGTGAAGATGCAGAGAAAGGGAATGCTTGTACACTGTTGGTGGGAATGTAAATTGGTGCAGCCATTATGGAAAACAGTATGGATATTCCTCACAAAATTAAAAATAGACCATATGCTCCAGCAATTGCATTTTTGGGTATTTATTTGAAGAAATTGAAAACATTAACTTGAAACAATATGTATGCACCCCTATGTACACTGAAGCATTAAAATTTCAATAGTAGAGGTACAGACACAACCTAAGTATCTGTTGATGGATGAATGCATAAAGGAAATATGATATATATATATATATATATATATATATATAATGACATTTTAGTTAACCACAAAAAAGAATGAAGTCTTGCCAATTGCAACAACATGGAGGGAACTTAAGAGCATTGTGCTAAGTGAAATAAGTGTGCAATGTAAAAAATTTTTTTAATGTTTTATTTTATTGTTTTCTCTTAGATAGGGAGAGAGAGGTAGGGGGAGGGGCAGAGGGAGAGAGCAAATCTCAAGCAGACTCCACACCCAATGTGAAGCCCAATGTGAGGTTTGATCTCATAATCCTGAGATCATGACCTGAACTGAAATCAAGAGTTGGATGCTTAACCAGCTGAGCCACACAGGTACTCCTTTTTAAAAAAAAAAAAAACTGGAGCTAATAGATACAGAGAACAAATTAGTTGTTGCCAGAGGTGATTGTTGGGGGATGGGCAAAATGGGTAGAGGGAGTCAAAAGGTACAAACTCCGAGTTATAAAATAAATCATGGGATGTAATGTACAAAATGGTAAATATAGTTAACAGTACTGCATTGCATATTTAAAAGTTGCTAAGAGAATAAATCTTAAAGGTTCTCATCACAAGAAAATAAAATTCTATCACTATGTATGTGATAGATGCTAATTAGACTTATTATGATCATTTCACAATATATACAGATATCAAATCTGTTGTATACATGAAACTAATTATGTTGTATACATGAAACTAATATGTTAGTTATACCTTGATTTAAAAAATGAATAAAAAATAGCAAATATACTTTTATCAGAACTGACTTTATTACCTAAAGGGAACAATATGTATATTCTAGCTTTCCCTGCTCATCTAAGTTGCACTGACAATACTTAATATTTCATAAGGTCTTAGTATCATTATTTAGGAGAGTTTCTTTGCTGTAATGAGATAGAATTTTTTTTTTAAGATTTTATTTATTTATTTGACAGAGAGATCACAAGTAGGCAGAGAGGCAGGCACAGAGAGAGAGAGGAGGAAGCAGACTCCCGGCCCAGCAGAGAGCCCGATGTGGGACTTGATCCCAGGACCCCAGATCATGACCTGAGCCGAAGGCAGTGAGATAGAATCTTAATTGAAAGGAAGCCTGATTTCCTCAGAGTCTTTATAGTTAAGTGCTAATTGTTGACATAGAATGTAAGAACTCAATGGACTTTAGAGATGAGCTAGTTCATATTTTTTTTTTTAACTGATGTATCAGTCAGTGTCTAATAAGAAAGAAATGGCACACAGGGTATAACTGAAGACAGTTTAATAAGGAGACTATTTACATAGATGTGGGTAGGTTCAGGGGAACCAACTAGGAAGATTTCCCTTGTGAAACCAGAAGCTATTGTACTTTAGGAGCTATGACTGTAGAGTAATGTTGCCAGAGATGCAATGAGGTGGGAAAGAGTGAAGTGGGTAGGAATGGCAGTGAGTGGGAATGGACGAGGGGAGTTGTCCATAGAGGTCTGTCTTCTGGGGTACAGAGAAGTATGAGAATGGAGGGCCAGAAAGGCAAATGGAGAATAACCAACCTATCTGATAAGAAAGGTAAGTCCCACAGGAGACTAGTGACTAATTTCTCCCAATTGATGACTAATCCCCTTCCAATTAATATGTATATCCAGTAGTCCCTGTTAAATTGCAGATAATAATTACTGTAAATGAGATATGATAAGTAGATTTGGAATTTGTTAACTCATTAATAAATGAAATGTTTTATGGCTGAAACCACTAAAACAAGATGGCTAATCACCCAGAAATTCTGGAAGATTGAAATTATGAATGAGAAGGAAACTGGAGAAGAGAATATGGTGTAATAAGAAGAGCTATGAAATAGAAAAGCCTAGAGACTTCTGGTTTCAAGACTCCAGAACAAAGAACATTATCTACTTTTTCTTTCTCCAGCCCTCATTTATTTTGCTTTTTCAAAAAAATCATCCCCGAACAATAGGGAAAGCAAGAAAATGGAGGCACAGGTTTCATCTTTGATAAATCAAGGAGACATAAATAACTCTAAACCACAAGATACAAAGATGAAAAGTCAGTGGAAGGGTGGTACATGACTTAGGAGAATGAAGAAAGGTCAGAGCCAAGTGCCTGTGGAAGGAAGTGCAGATGGAAGGCAAATTAATTCACAGATGTCTGGAAAGGCTTAGGAATTAGACGCACCCAGTACCGTAGAAAGTAGGGTGACAATATATGGTTGAACTACATTCTCATGTTAAAATCTAAGGAGGAGAAACCCCCTATGATCATGGTTGATGAAGGCTGAAATGATCAACAGAGAGTTGTGGGCTCGGAGGGCATTCTGTATGCAGTTATCTTTTGGCATTTGTCAAAAATACAATTCATGTTATGTCTGAGTAACTTAGAATATGAATTGGGCATAAAACTTTTCCTTGAGAGTTGCTATCCACTGAAGAAACTGGAGAAGCTCATGGTTAGGCATCAGGAATCCTATTTGTTATTGGGAAGTCTGGAATAACACAAATAACACTGGATTTATGAGGGAGTGCTTCCCAGAGAAGATAGGCTTTTCAGCTACAATATAAACTTCCTATCCTAAGTCTTGGAATTAGCATTCGGTGACATTTATTGTACGCCTACCAGGTGCCAGGCCTTGGTCTAGGCACTAGGGATACAGCTATGAATCGGTGAAGCCCCTGCTTTCATGGGACTTAAGTGCTAGTGTCTGTGGTGATAGTAGGAGATAATGAACAACTATCTAATTAAATGTAGAATATCAGCCAGGGTTATGAAGAAAAATAGGCTGTAGTGAGGGGAAGTTGCTATTTTGGAGGAGTCAGAAGTCTTTTTAAGGAGGAGCCATTTTAACAGAGACTATGGTAAGGAGTCAGCAAAAAAGGGAAGTAGAAGGAACAGCTCATCCAAAAGCCTTAAGGCTAATGCATGTTCCTCACAGCCGAGGAATAGTGGAAGCAGTGCTGGGGGAGTGGGGGGACAAGACTGGGTGGTTTGAGGTAAGCTAAAGAGAGGTGATCAGAGGCCACATTGCCACATTGTATAGAGTCTTCTTTGGATTTCATTCCAAGTATGATAGAAAGCCTTTGGAGAGCTATGAACTGAGGTGTCCAGATGTGATTCACATTGCTTTGAGTTTCTTGCAGTTGGAGTAGTATGTTGTACCCTGTACTGACCAGGGAGAAAATAATCTAAAAAAAAAAAAAAAAAAAAAAAAAAAGAAAAGAAAAGAAAAGGAATGGGAATGGTCAATGCTTTTATGGAATTTAAATGCACATAGAAGGGTACCTCACAAGACTTATTAACTGAGCATCTAGCTCATACAAGATCTGAAGTATTTTATGTGTAAATGGAGAACAGGGTTATAAGAATGGCTGCTTGGTGGTGTTAAATGGGGAAGTTTTTTTTTTTTAAAGATGTTATTTATTTGACAGAGATCAGAAATAGGCAGAGAGGCAGGCAGAGAGAGTGGGGAAGCAGGCTCCCTGCTGAGTGCTGAGCAGAGAGCTGATGCAGGGCTCATCTGACGATGCTAAGATCATGACCTGAGCTGAAGGTGGAGGCTTAACCCACTGAGGCACCCAGGCTCCCCTAAATGGGGAAGTTTTCAAGTGAGTGGTAAGTTCTAAAAAAGCAAGGAGAGGCTGTGTCTTGACACAAAGTACTGGGAGGGGTCCAGGGCATTTCAGGCAGAGTGAACCCTTAAGTGTATTGTAACAGTTCTCTGAGCCAGATTGATAAAAATGTGTCAGCCAAGGCCTAGAAATTCCTATGCTGCCTCATGACATTCCTTTTCAAAATTTTATGTGATGACATACAACTCTTCTAGTTGCTTAAGTCCCTCAACAGGTTTGAATAACTTAATTTCAGGGGCAAGTTACTCGTGTAGACACGATTGATCCTCTTTCAGAGGAGTGTTTTGGTGTTTGAAATCCATATGTACAAGAGACCTTTGAGGTTCAGAAGCAGAGTAAATTAAATGCTCAACATTCTGTGCCAAATATGTCCAAGTTTTCATTTCCTGAGTTTCTTTGAGAAGGTTTAAGGGTGTATTTTTCTCTACATATAGTTACATTTAAGTTAAATATTTCTTGGCTTTCAGAATGAGATCTTGTCCTTAAAAAGTAAAGACAAGATATACAGGAAAATGAAAAGAATCTCACAATTACACAAAAGTTTAAGCTCTGATGAGAATGTTTTAGTAACAGTTTGCTATATGTTATAGGACAATCAGAAAACAATTTGCACTGTCACTAATCATTATGTTTAGAAGTCCATAGAAGGATGTTGTTTCACTTTGCATAGAATAACAAAAACCTCCTCCATATAATGGTTAAGGAAAATAGTAGTTTAAAACAGTCCAGCTGCTTTAACAGTGGACCACTAATGAATTGCAGCAGCATGGCCTCTAAGAAGATGGTAAATCCAGAATACAATCTTTGAAAACAATCTCTTAATTAAGTGTTGGACATGGACTAAAGCCATGTGCTCACTGCCACAAATACCAGGAGGGCTCAGTGTTAGCACTGGGTGGCCTGTGTTTAAAAATGTTTGAAATTTTAGGTTAATATTGTTAATACATAAATATAAAACCATTCACGTAGTTTTATCAATGAAAAAGAACCAAGTTTCTTTCAGTTAGGTGGCATTGTGTTTGTCTCTCATTATATTCTTTTTTAGGAGTAGGATTGGAGACAACATTTATTTAATGGTTTTAAGTAATTTGAATTCACTTGGATGTTGCGACCAAGCTATTTGCAGATTAGGAGGCTTGCTTTGCGGAGGTTGTTTAGGTCACCTCTGGTTTTTTTTTTCTTTCCATTTCCTTTTCTAGGCTAAATACATGTTTACCTTGAGCATAAACTAAGGCAAACAAGACAAACTAGGGAGCAACAGATTGGAGAACTATGGTTCACTGTTTCCGAGTGTCTTCAAATGAAACCACTATTGCTGAAAATTCATGCATATGTCTTTGTTGTGTTTGAACTTTTGCTGTGATCCTTATATCCTTATCATTATTAGGTCACTATGTGTCAAGGCCTCCAAACTTTGACTTGCACTCAGGAGTAAGTTAAATGTGATCTAGTATTTAAAGAATCAACAGGGACAGTCCCCATGATATTAAGTATGCCACACGTGTGCATAGTCCTTACCTACTACATTCACTGTATGCAGAGAAAATAACTAAAAGATGAACATACAAGCTCATTTCTTTTTAAGACTGGATAATATTTCTTTTTTTTTTTTTTAAAGATTTTATTTATTTATTTGATAGAGATCACAAGTAGATGGAGAGGCAGGCAGAGAGAGAGAGAGAGAGAGATGGAAGCAGGCTCCCTGCTGAGCAGAGAGCCCGATGCGGGACTTGATCCCAGGACCCTGAGATCATGACCAGAGCCGAAGGCAGCGGCTTAACCCACTGAGCCACCCAGGCACCCCAAGACTGGATAATATTTCATTGTGTAGATATTACATAGTTTATCCATTCACCTGCTGAAGGACATCTTAGTTGCTTTCAAGTTTTGCCAATTAAGAATAAAGTGGCTATAGACATCGGTGTGCAGGTTTTTGTGTGGGCCTAAGTATCAACTCCTTTGGGTAAATTACAAGGAGTGTGATTGCTGAAATGTATGAAAAGAATATATTAAATTTTGAAAGAAACTATCAAACTATCTTTCAAAGTGGCTGTTATTATTTTGTATTTCCACGAGCAATGAATGAGAGTTCCTGTTACTCCATATTCTCACCAGCATTTGGAGTTCAGATTTTGGCTATTTTAATAGGTGTGTACTAATATCTCATTGTTGTTTTAATTTGCATTTTCCTTATGACATATGATGGGGAGTCTCTTTTCTTTTCTTTTTTTTTTTAAGATTTTATTTATTTATTTGAGAGATTGAGAATGAGAGAGCAAGAACATGAGAGGAGGAAGGTCAGAGGGAGGAGCAGTTCCTGCTGAGCAGGGAGCCAGATGCAGGACTTGATTCCCTGACTCTGGGATCATGACCTGAGCCAAAGAGAGTCACTTAACCAAATGAGCCACACTGGCGCCCCATGGAGCATCTTCTCATTCATATGCATACTTACCATTTGTATATCTTCTTTGGTGAGGTGTCTCTTAAGATCTTTGGCTTGGTTTTTAAACAGGTTGCTTATTTCATACTGTTGAGTTTTAAGAGTTCTTTGTATATTTTGGATGATAGTCCTTTATCAAATATGTCTTTTGCAAATATTTTCTTCGAGATAGTGCTTCTCTTTTTATTCTCTTGATATTATCTTTTGCAGAGCAGAACTATTTAATTTTAATGAAATCCAGATTATTAATTCTTTCTTTTATGAACTGTGCCTTATCTCAGAAGTCATTGCCAAAGCCTAGGTCATTTAGGTTTTCTCCTATGTCATCTTCTAGGAGTTTTATAGTTTTGTTTTACATTTAGGTCTGTGATCCATTTTGGTTTAATTTTTGTAAAGGTGTAAGGTCTGTGTTTAGATGCATTTTTTTTGCATTTGAATGCCCAGTTGTTCTTGTACTATTTCTTGAAAAGACTATCTTTGCTCCATTGCTTTGCTTTTGCTCCTTTGTCAAAGATCAGGCTATATTTGTGTGGATCTATATCTGGGCTCTCTGTTCTGTCACATTGATCTAATTGTCTGTTCTTTTGTGAATACCAAACTATTTTGATTACTGTAGCCTAATATGAAGTCTTGAAGTTGGAAAGGGTCAGTCCTCCAACTTTATTCTCCTTTCATCTTGTGTTGCTATTCTGGATGTTTTGCCTTTCCATATGAACTTTAGAATCCATTGATAACCACAAAATAACTTGCTGGGATTTTGGATGGGATTGCATTGAATCTGGATCAAGTTGGGAAAAATTAACATCTTAACAATATTGAGTCTTCCTATCCATGAACATAGGATATCTCTCCATTTAGTTCTTTGATTTCATTTGAGTTTTATAGTTTTCCTTGTGTAAATCTTTTACATATTTCATGTGATTTATACTTAAGTATTACATTTTTTCAGGTGCTAATGTAAATGGTATTGTATTTTAAATTTCAAATTCCACTTGTTTATTGCTGGTATATAGGAAAGTGATTGACTTTGTATATTAATATAGTATGTTACAACCTTGTTATAATTGCTTGCTAGTTCCAGGAGGTTTTTTTTGCTAATTGCTTTGGATTTTCTACATAGATAACTATGTCATCTGTAAACAAATAATTTTATTTCTTCTTTCTTAATTTGTATATCTTTTATCTCCTTCTATTGTTTGATTACACTAACTAGAACTTCCACATTGATGTTGAAAAGCAGTGGTGATGGACATTCTTGCCTTGTTCCTGATCATTTTACCTTTTGAAATTCATTGTCAAACTGTCATCTAGAAAGATTTTATCAATTAATATGCAACAACATTACATGAGCGTCCATTTCCTCACAGCCTTACCAACAACTTTATCTATCTTTAAAATCATTTCCAATCTTATAGATTCTGTCTTGGGCATATTTTTGATGATTAGACTGCCTAAACATCTTTTCCATGTTTTTTATTGGTCATTTACAGTTTTTGGACTTTGTTATATATTTACTCAGTTCCTATTACTCCATAAGAACTCTATATATTAAGTATTCATATATTATATGTTGCATCCACCCCTTTACTAACCAATTTTCCATTTGACTTCTTTTAAACTGATAATTCTGTTTTTTGTCTTGTTTTATTTTGCTTTTTAAATAAGCTCTATGCTCCGTGTGGGGCTTGAACTCATGACCCTAAGACAACAGTTGTATGCTCCACTGACTGAGCCAACCAGGTGCCCTTAAACTAATAATTTTGTATTTGCTTTTAAAAAAATATCTCATGTATTTATTAGAAAGAGAGAGAGAATGAGCAAGGGGGAGGGGTAGAAGGAAAGGGACAGGCAGACTCCCCACTGAGCAGGAAGCCTTATGTGGGACTTGATCCCAGGACCCTGGCAGACGCCTAACCAACTGAGCCACCTTGGTGCCCTAAACTAATAATATTGAAACAAAAGGCACTTTAGTCATATTTAAGCAAACACATACGATGGGATCATTGTATATACCTTTACTTTTATCTTTCTTGAGTTGAAAATACTATATACCCTTCCATTTCATTTTGAAGTAAAGTACTTGGGCACAAGTCCATTAAATGGACCCCAGGGCTCTCTAATTTACTCCATGTTTGACATAGTATCTTTAGAGGCTTACTCAGAAGAACTAAAATCATAACTGATTTATACTGTAAGCAGGAATATTTTCCAAGTAGCATTTGTTCAGTAAGATACATACTTTTGAATTATGAATAATTCAATTAACATCTGTTTAGCACTTGGTGAAATGCAAAGAACTTTCCCCTCATCCTTTTGCAAGGCCACTTAACTCTGTAAAGTAAGAAGCAACTGCCAGCTTCTCAGAGCCTAGCGCCAGGATTGTGTACTTGGACTTTATGTTTTATCAAAGGAATATGGCAGGTTTTACTTTTAGAACATATTAATATTACTTATACTTCCCCCAAAGGTCTAAAAACATTCAACAAGAACAACAAAAACAGCAGCAGCACCAACAGAACAAAACTGTTTGGAGGGCACCGTCATTATGTGGATGGATCCAGGGTTCAGTCAGCCCTTTTAGGGCTTAGACAAGGCACTGGTAACTGACAATGGAGATTTCTTTTTAATTTTAAAGGACATATAAATCTGTTGAGAATAAAAGAAGGGCAGTCAGTCTGGCAAATGGTAAGTAACCTTAAAAACTTTTCTCTCTCTCTGAGGAAAGAGATGATTATATTATTTTCTTATGAGCAACTTTATAGTGCCTGGCATAAAGGAGACAATTAGTTGGGTTTGATTAAATTAGTGAGTTATTACTGCTACCATCATCTGCATAATAGCCATTTCCCCCTGTTTTTAGTATTGTATTTGGATGAGTTAAACAAAAACATAAAATGAATGATTTGTCCCAAAGACAGTATCTTCCTGGAGAATACATTTATTTTTATTCTCAGAATATGGGACTGAAAAACAGACCTGGGTCTGAATTCTGGTACTGCTACTCTCTAGCTTTATAGCTGAGGGGAAGTCTATCTCTGGGTCTCAGTTTCTTCATTAGTAAAATAAGTGAATTTAGACCACTAAATCTTTGAGGCCCCTTCTAGCACTAAGATTATGTGATCTAAGAGGTAAAGCAATTCTTAAGATCATCAATTTTTGAGGAGTTGCTTAATAATAATTAAACGCTTGCTTATACTGTATCTAAATCTTCTAGTGGATTTTTCAAAATTCTAGATCCTAGTGACAATAAAGTCATTATTGGAAATAAAATTCAACCTTGGGAAAGCTATATCTAAACTTTGGAAAACTGCTGTTTAGGTACCTGTTACAATGTAACAATGTAATATGACTCGGTTGTATTGCTGATTGACAATTCCATCCCTAGGGGTAGGGGAGGACTGTTGCTTTTCTTTCTTACTTTTTGTTTTAGTTACGTTTCTTATAATTACTTTGTTTAATAACTGGCAATCAGGAATTTACGGAATAAAATACACTTTTTTGATCTCAATGTCCACTAGATGGAGATACTGTGGTAACAAAGGTCCTGAACTGACCGCATATATTTTTACTTTGGGTAGTTTGCTCTTAAGTTTTAATTAAAATAAATGAAATAGTAAAAAAAGGAAAAGAAAAAGAAAGGAACAAAACAAGTAAGGGCGAGAACTGAGAGTGAAATTCAGCTTTCCATGGCTCCAAGGAAAGATTCAGATAGACCATAAATCACTGTGAAGCATTTCAAAGCTGTACTGCATATTTCCTGCCATTAAAACTGTGTATTGATCTAATTTGCAAATACCCACACCCCTTGAAATGATTGTGTTTAATTTACTATCTTTGAAAAAATCTAATAAAAACTCATAAGAAAGTTCCATTTATCAAGTTTTCCTGTTTCTCAAATTTAATTTCTACATTTAGTATTTATGGACATAATTTTTATTTTTGTCTTTTGAGCACTTTTTTCCTATTAAATTTTTAGTAGCTCACTCTTAAAAGCATATTGAGCAATTTATAAGTATTACTTTTTCAGAGTTGGGGTACATTTGGTAAGTATATTGTGACTTTTTCAAATGCAATTATTTTAAGGCCTTTGATGATTATAAAAGCAAGAGGCTAGGGTCAAATCCTAGGTGAAAATGCTAGAAGTGAGGCTATAAAACTAATATATTTATGGAATATTTTAGTGAAGGCTGTAGGCAGTGAATAATATAGGCATATAAAAATAATTTAATGATATTTATCCAGGTATGCCCAAAATGAATGAATAAGACAAAGAGTATTTTACAAATTAAATTTTCCTTGGTTACTCAGTATACCGGATACTTTATTTTATCTCCAAGATTTATTAATTCGTTTTAGAAAGAGAGAAAGAGAGAGAGAGAGAGTACGAGAGTGGGGACAGGGACAGGGGAAGAGGAAAAGGGGAAAGCAGATTCCTGAGTACAGAGCCCAGCGCAGAGCAGGGCTTGATGCCAAGACCCTAAGATCAGACCCTGAGATCACGAACTGAGCAGGAACCAAGAGTCAGACACCCAGCCAACTGAGCCACCCCAGCATTTCTACCAGATACTTAAGAAGTACTATTGGAGATTATTTAGAATTTGGATGAATGGATGTAATCCCTTAATTTTAATCCTATCTGAATTGGTAAGGGAGCAGAGGATAGAAAATTAATTTGACCTGATCATAAATACTGTAGGATGGAATTAAAAGATGATTTTAGCTCAGCTTCCTACAGGATGTTATGGTACAAAGAGCATGTCCTTTAGATTCACCATGACACATTGGACTCTAGCTCAAGAGCTATGTGACTTGGCACATTACTTAATCTCTCTGTGTCTTTGTCTGTAAAATTAGGATCATAATATTTACCCAGTAAAGATAGTTGTGAGGATTGGAGTAATTATATAAAGTATAATACCTACCTTACAGTAAGAGGTAAGGATCATTACAGTCATCCTCACTTTATAATAATGGTAATGATGATGATGATGATGATAGTAATAATCTGTAATTCTCATTTAAATTAAAAAAATGTAGATTTTCTCTACTGGGGAGAATCTCTGGAAAATGGTTAGGCTAGTTTTACTGGAAGCCTTTTATTTTTTTTCATTTTAACTCTGAGGTTCAGGGATACCATGAACCCCAAATGGGTTAGGGTAGTAAAAAGAATCTTCCTTTTCATTCCTTTATTTAACAGTGTTTATTCAACTAGGCAATCTTATAGAATTGGGGCTGGAAAAGTAAAGTAGACAAAGAGTTTATATTCTAGAAGGGAGAGACAGATAATAAATAAGTAAATGAGCTATATACTTTCACATAGGGTTAACTTCTATAAGGAGAATGAAGTCTGGCAAAGACGGAGAATGATTTGGAGAAAGGCTACTTTAGATTATGTGATTAGTACAAAGAATCAAAGTAAGAGAGATGAGGAAGAGAAAAAAATGACTAATTAAAACAATTAGTAATTGTAAAATTTAATTAGTAAAATTGAGTATTATTGTGGGCAGCAATAACATGAGGATGTAGGGATTGACATTCAAGCTGAAGTATTATTAAGCATTTAACTGTTAGCTATTCTGAACCTTTCTTCTCTGGATAAAGTTCATCCTGTTGGTCTGCAAAATTTTTCTCTTAAGGGGACTGGTAGCTCTCTTTGGATGCAATCTTGCTGATTCTGCCATGAGAAGCCATTGGTAGCTGCAAAGAGCCAGGGTAGAGTGGGATACTCCAGGGCCCTGGCAGGTTGGGCTTCTTTGCTTTCTGTGGGATATCTAAAGTTAGGTAAAAGTAGAGTCAGTAGGCACCTCTTAAAGGCAACCTTTGTGTTTCTGGATTAGGATCTTCTAGTGGATTTCCAGGCTTTGCTTTGTATATCTCTTTACCCATTTTTCATGGGAGTTCCAGTTGGAGCTGAACATGGTGAACGGTTGAATACCATTTGTCTCACTTTGTTTAGGGAATCTTAGATAGTCGGTATTAGACTTGAAGGGTAAAAAAACAAAATTAAAGAGGAAAAACTGTCTATTAAGTTTTCCAATCAAGTTATTGCTTGGTATTTTAAAGATTCTACCTTTCTATAATTTTGGATCATGAAGCTACTCTTCTGGGGCTGGCCTAAAAAAGTCTCTTGCCTTTGGCACAATACCTAAAAAGTTAGGTATTGTTAATACTGCCAGTTTCCTCAAGTTACCTAATTTTTATTCTCAAATCCTGTTCTGTTGTCTACAGTGTTATAATTTATGCTTTTTAACCCTTATTTCACGATGTCATTATATTCCTTTTGTTATTATTTCACTCTTGTCTGAAGAGATCCCACAATAAATTACTAAAATGAATAATGTAAGCCAGAGTTCCTCTTGTTTTGCTTTTTATGCTTCTTCAAAAGTAAGTATTTTAAGGAATTAAAACTTTTCAAAGAAGGAAGGGTTTTCTTTCTAGGTGTCTCAATGGCAAAGGTAACATTTGCTAAAATTTCATTTCATGTATGCAGACTATTCAACTGGCAGGTTGGCAATTTGACATTTTAAAGTAACATCCATAATTAAATTATTTCCCATGGAATATCATAACTTCTTTGGAGCAATAGTGGGAGCAGGACTGGTGAATCGCATTTCATTTTGTTTCTTACAATGAACTGGGGAAGTTCTTTACATTCATCTTCTAGAAACCCAGGTTGTGTGCTGTTAACACTCTGGTGCCTGCTTTCTATCAACACCAATATACTTTTTTACTAACGACAATATAAGAGGGGGGTGGTTTTTTTGCGTATCAAATGATAGATTTTAATGAGTGCCACCCAGGTTACTCTTTGGCTAATATGCTGATTTAATTATTTTAAGCATGCAAATAAAATATAATTGTTTCAAAGATCTTGGGTAACATCCCACATAAGAAGACATTCTAGACTATTAAACACTTGTTAATTTTCACTGTGTTTATTTAAATCAAGTAGAAGCAGGCCTCTGGGAAACTTTATGTGTGGTCATCAAAGCTCATAATCTCCTATAATTTAAGTAAGCTCAGGGAAGGTAAAATTGGTCATGACTCCTGTGGTTACATGGGGATCCAGAGAATAGTGATTAATGTTTTTTCTTTTGATACAACTTTGGGTGTTTTTATGAAAAATATGCAAAAATCAAGCAATCAGTAAAATTCAAAATTAAAAAAAATTAAATGTGAATTCATTTCATATGCTGTCAAGACCTCTACCTAGCAAAGAGGTGAAAGTACTCCTTTTTATTGTTATAAGTTAGGTTGTGTTTATTTTCATGAAAAAAATGTTCTAATTATCAGATTTTATAAATATTTTAATTCTTCAAATTGGTGCAAAATATTTGTCAGAAAAAATAAAAATAATTTAGGAATAATTCACAGAAGCTTGCAGAAGTTTTCATTGATTACCTTCAATGTTTTTTTAACATTTTTAAGTATGATACACTCTTACTTGTTGACAACAGTGTTAAACATCACATATTGAATTAGATTGATTTTAATGTAGCACTGAAAGCTTTTTTCTCAAGTTTTTATTATAAGGAAGTTTCGATTGTATAGAAAAAGTGCAAGAATAGGCAATGAATACACATTTTATCTAGATCCTTGTAAACATTTTGCAACATTTACTCTTTTTCTCTACTTTTTTCCTGAACCATTGAGTTAATTGCAGACATCACCCTTAAATATTTCAGCGTTTGTTTACTAAGAACAAAGCATTATTCAACATAACCGAATAAATTATCTCATCGATACAATATAATTATCTAACATGCAGTCCATATTCAAATTTCCCAGTTGTCCCCATAATAACATCCTTTACAGCTTTTCTCTGGTTTCTTTTTCTTTCCTTTAAATTTTTTACTGACCCAACCATTACATTTAATTGTCATGTTTCTTTCATTTCTTTTATTCTAGAACTGTTCCCCAGCTTTTTTGCCTTTCATGGCATAAGCATTTTTCAAGAGTCTGGACTAATTTTGTGTGTGTGTGTGTGTGTAAAAGTTTCTCAATTTGGATTCGTCATTATGGTTTTATTGTTATATTGAGATGAACCTTCTTCCACCAGCAATACTCTGTGGGTAATGTCCTTCCCAGTGAATCACATTGTATGATTTCTGTCTATTCTACTTAATTTTTTAATACATATATATAGGTAGAGCTCTGCTACCTATCCAAAAGAATGCCTTAGTTTAGGTATGTAATGTAAATTCCCTTTTTATAAAAGTTATCTTTTTGTTAATAATAGTGTAAACAGAGTTTAAAAAGTCCTTTAAGCATGGAAAAATATACTGTAACATATCTAGCTGTTTATTATGTGTTTTAAACACAACACTCCATGCATATTTGTTGAATGAGTGAACATACTGATGACTTAAAAATCACAAATCCTCAGCTTTGTCAAGGAACTAAAATCCTCTACTGTTCCACTTTTTTTTAAACTATTTTTTATGTTTTCCTTCATTGTTTTGTTTAGGAAACAAAATGTACTAAGCTTGGAATAAACGGTTTGAAATATCTAACATAAAAATAACCCAAGCAAATGTAATTTTAAACTGTCACGGTGTATATAGGGTCACATTATTTCACTTGCAGTCACTCAGGGTTTGTATATATCACATTTCAGTGTAATGACATGGGCCGGCTCCAAAGAAAATACCAGGCAACATGAATTTGGTTTGACTAACAAATATTTACATGTCTCTGTATCTCTAATTATTGTAGTCTTTCAAAAGGTTTATGCTACACAGGCTTGATTCTTGAAAGCTTCTGTTAGATTAAAAGAGGTTGATCAGTAGTATATCTAACTATAAAAATGATACTACAGGCTGTCTAGATAAATGTTGGAATTAAGCCAGAGCTTCTGCAGAGAACAGGTGGACTTGAGTGGCTTGACACAAGCAGACAACTGCCTGTCATGTGCATTCTTTCTTACATGTATCAACTGTTTCTTTATTTTTTAAAAAACTTATTTTATTTAAATTCAGTTATTTAACATATAGTATATCATTAGTTTCAGATGTGGAGTTCAGCGATTCATCAGTTGCATAAAACACTCAATGCTCATTATATCATGTGCCTTCCTTAATGCCCATCACCCAGTTATCCCAACTCCCGACTCCCCTTCCCTATAGCAATCCTCAGTTTGTTTCTAATAGGTAAGAGTTTCTTATGGTTTCTCTCCTTCTCTGATTTCATCTTTATTTTTTCCTTCCTTCCCCTGTGATTCTCTGTTTTATTTCTTAAATTTCACGTATAAGTGAAATCATATGATAATGGTCTTTCTCTGATTGACTTATTTCGCTTAGCATAATACCCTCCAGTTTGATTCATGTCGATGTAATAGTAAGATCTCATCCTTTGTGATGCCTGAAATATTCTATTGTGTATATATACCACATCTTTTTTATCCATTCATCTGTCGATGGACATCTGAACTCTTTCCATAGTTTGGCTATTATGGACATTGCTGCTTTCAACATTGGGGTACCAGAGCCCCTTCAGATCACAACATTTGTGTCTTTTGGTTAAATATCTAGTACTGCAATTTCTGAGTCATAGGGTAGCTCTATTTTTAACTTCTTGAGGAAACTCCGTACTGTTTTCCAGAATGGCTATACCAGCTTACATTCCTACCAGTAGGGTAAGGGGTTTCCCCTTTCTCCTCATCCTCGCCAACATTTGTTGTTTCCTCGCTTGTTCATTTTAGCCATTCCAATCAGTGTGAGGTGGTATTTTGTTGTGGTTTTGATTTGTATTTTCCTAATGATGAGTGATGTTGAGTATTTTTCATGTGTCTGTTGACCATTTGTATGTCTAATTCGGAGAATGTTCTTTATAAACTTGGATACTAGCTCTTTATCTGATAAGACATTAACAAATATCTTCTCCCATTCTGTAGGTGGTCTTTTGGTTTTGTCAACTATTTTCTTTGCTGTGCAAAAGCTTTTTCTCTTGATAAAATCCCAATAGTTTATTTCTGCTTTTATGCAAGAAGTTGCTGTGGCCGATGTTGAAGAGGTTATTGCCTTTGTTCTCCTCTAGGATTTTGATGGATTCCTGTTTCACATTGAGGCCTTTCATCCATTTTGAGTCTATCTTTGTATGTGGTGTAAGGAAATGGTCCAGTTTCGTTCTTTTCTGTGGGGCTGTCCAATTTTCCCAACACCATTTGTTGAACAGACTTTTTCCATTGGCTATTCTTTCCTGCTTTTTTTCCATTGGATAGTCTTTCCTGCTTTGTTGAAGATTAGTTGACCATAGAGTTGAGGGTCCATTTCTGGGTTCTTTTTTTTTTCTTTCCAGGTGAGTAGTGTTGATAGAAGTCAAGGTTGTCATTTCATCTTTTCGGTTTTTCTGGTCAACTAGTTGGTACATTATAGGAAAGAAAAGATAAAACAGTGCTGTCCTGGGCTAGTGAGATTGGTAGTTGGGTAGATGGGTAGTTGTATTGTTGTCTGCAGGACCATTCACATGTGTTTGCCCATTTAGTGCCATCCACGTCAGTGGCATGCTTTTGCTTTCATGAGATGACCAACTGGAAACGTGGGTTGAATCTATAAAACCATATATTGGATTCCCCTCTTAATTAAAGCTCCCGTGTCAATGTGACCTCAATAGAACCTCGAACTTCTCTATAGTGCTTCTCACTTTGTATTGCAAAGATGTTTCCCTTAGACTGTCATGAGTTCTTCAAGCACAGAGACAGACTATTCCTTTTTAAAATCTCTGGATTCTCAGTGTATAGCCTGATGCCTAACTGAATTAAGAAAAAAATGTGTTCTCTTTTGCAATATGATAATTTGCTGGGAATAATGTAAATAATTACTTAGGCTTTTATTTAGGATCAGCACTTGAGATTCTATTAATTTGACAGGCTTAATCCTGAGGATTTATTCATTTATCCACATTTATTAGAGTTACTATATTTAGGTTAGATTGATCCACCATTTCTCTTTCCTCTTCTAGAGCTAATGTCCATTTTGAGTATTTGGAGTCTGTGCGATACTGTTGTTAAAAATGTAACTATCAAAATAAAAAAAGTAACTATCATCTCTGGTTTCAGGCATTTGCAACAGGTGCTGGATTCATCCTACTTGCCAATAGGCTTTGTTTCTCATATACATATATGAAATCATGTCCCATAAATCCAAGCCTGCATATTCATGGAGTTGTCACACTAATGGGACATAAACACTGTCCCTCTTGGGCTTCAATGTGAATTTTCTGAATTTTATCCCCTGCCTCTTAAATTTTCAGGTGAAAGAGTTATTATATAGGGAGCTGTTCACGGAGCAAAAGAGGCAATGAAACTTGACATACTCCTATAATACATGTTTGGTTACCCAAAATGGTGGTGTTTTTACAAGTGCAAATTTCCCTTGATGAATGTGAAAACATCTTTTTTTAATCTCTAATTGTATCCTTTGTACTTGTGTAAATCTCATGCCATCTTTGTTGCTTTATTTTCTGCTTCCTAATTTTCTTTCCACTGGAGAAAGGAAACTTTTGTAAAGTAGTAAAGTAAGAGTTTTTGCTCATTGACCAGGAATTTAAGATCAGTGAAATATTTTATAATTAAAGTATTACAGTAAAATTTGTATGTATTGACTAAAAGTAATGGTGGTAGGAATACAAACAGTTTTCAAGTCTGGGTTTTGGTTTTGAGGGCTTTTTGTGAGTTGCAGGTTCCTAGTCATGAATAGAAGTGGGAAACACAACATATCATCTTAAATGGGTGCAAAGATATTTTTAATAACTCCAGGTTTTTCCTGATTTCATTAGGAATTATTATAGGTTCCTTGAAAGTTATTTTTCTTATTATAAAAGCAATGGATTCTCATTATAGAACAACAGGGTATTTAAAAAATTAAGCAATATTTATTGTGCATTAACTATGTACTAGGCTTTTTAAATATTTATAACAACTCAATCAAGTGGGTAATTATTATAACTCCCATTTTATAGATAAGGAAACTTACATGATTTAGCCACTGTGTTATCCTGATTAAGTGTTATGATAGTGCAGAGAGTCAAAGTCATTTCTAGAAGGTCATGAAAACTTCCTAGAGGAGTTGCTGCTTGAATTTAGTCTCAGTGAAAGAGCAATTACCCATAGTTATGAAGACAAGAAGACCATAGAATTTCTATCTCATTTCTTCACCTGCTCTATTTCTAGAACCTATAACAGTGCCTTGCGCATAGTTGACACTGAATAAATATCTGTTGAATGAATGCAAGCAGATTAGCATTTTCAAAGACATATATGCATAGAGAGTATAATTTCAGGAAATTGAAATTAGTTTGCTTGGACAGGAGCATGGGCTATGTGGTAAAAGTAGCAGGAGCTTATGGTAGAAGAAATAAGCAGGGGTCAGACCATGAATTTACTGTTATGAAAATACAATAGGGTACTTACTTAGTATATATATAATAAAAATTGATAAGCTATAAAGGAGATGATTTGGAATCTGAGAAAGGATAAAATGCAATGGTGTTAATAGTTCCAGATATATGTTTGCTTTTTTGTTTTTTTAAAGATTTTATTTATTTATCTGACAGAGAGAGAGATCACAAGTAGGCAGAGGCAGGCAGAGAGAGAGAGAGGAGGATAAGCAGGCTCCCCACCGAGCAGAGAGCCTGGTGTGGGGCTCGATCCCAAGACCCTGAGATCATGACCTAAGCCGAAGGCAGAGGCTTAACCCACTGAGCCACGCAGGCACCCCATCCAGATATGTGTTTTTAACTCAATGGAACAAAATGTTTAGAACTCTTTGAATGTTTGAATATTCTTTGGGTTTCTGTGATGATAAAATATTTTTATGTGCAAATGTAGATATTAAAACTCTTGCTTGCAGGATAAAAAGCACATTCAAGGAATGTGTCCTGGAATGCAAAGGTGGATTTATTGGTTAGCTTTTGCTGTGTAACCCTCTCCAAACTTAGTGGTTTAAAACAACAACCGTTTGGGCTGGATTCAGCATGACCATGCTTGTGCTTCTCTTGGCTAGGCTCATTCACACATCTGCTCTCAGCTGCTGGACAGCTAGGCACGCTGTTTCTGGGTTGGCTAGTTGTCAGCTGGGATGATAGAGGCAACTGGGCCACATGTCTCATCTTCTGCCTGGCTAGCCCGGGTTTGTTCAAATGGAGATCTCAGGCATCCATGAATGGCAAGAGGGCAAACTCCATGTAGGAGAGCTCTTCTAAGCTGTGTCCCATTTGCCACAGATCCCATTGGTCAAAACAAGTTACATCCTAGATTCAAAAAGTGGAAAAGTAGATTCTACCTTTTTATGGGAGGAGCTGCAAAGTCACATTGCAAGGGATTGGAAATAGGGAGGGGAAGGATTGGTAGCCATTTTGTTGTCTACAGTAATGGATGATAGCTAGGTTTCAGGAATGGACAGAAACCTGAATGTTGCTAGATTTGCTTTGTCACTGCCTTGCTTTCTTGTTGCCTGTCATTCATCTCTATCTTTAGACCAGGTTCCTCTACTTCTCTGGTTCCTGTGGTAAAAAAAAAAAAAAAAAAAAAAAAAAAAAAAAAAAAAAAAAAAAAAATTGCTGACAACCTCTAAGATCATGTAGAAAAGATCTAGATATCCCTGAACTGACTCTTCCTTTCTCCACTGGGAAGATTCCATTGGAGAAGGGGATCTAGAATCTAGAAGGGAATCTGGTTGGTTTTCCTTCAGTAAACTGGATCTGTGAACTGTGGTGGTGGCGGTTTGGTGTTTGTAGGGAGGTGGGAGATGGGGGATTACAGTTTGTGAATCTAGCACTCAAGAGTTATATTACTATAACCTTGTGATAGTTGGGTTGGGGGAAATGAGAAGAAGAAAGGGGATGCTGCCCTCAGAAAACAGTAGATACTGGAAGACATCTCATAGGGGTCCATTACACTGAGCTTTATAAATAATATAGAAAATTCAGGGAACTGAGAATAGTGGCTAAGACCTTGGGGGAAGAGTGTAAGAACTATTTTTATTTACAACACTTCTGACACCAAATATATGGGTTTTTTTCTAACACTAACCAATTCTCCAACTCTCCAGACACCAAATGGGTGTCTTTCAGTTCAATTCAATTCAATTCAATTCAATTTAATTCAATGCCCCTGGAGTTAGCATCAGATTCCATAAGTTAAGGACTCAGTTTTACAAGAATCCCTCCTCCCACCCCACTTCAAATGTCAGTTGCAACTCCCAATTGTACCTCTACTTCTAATCAAATGGCTATAAATTCAGGGTTTTCAGCAACCCTCTTCTCAGTTTCAATAATTTGCTAGAATGACTCATAGAACTCAGGGAAGCCTTTTACTTATTATTACTGGTTTATTATAAATCATATGACTCAGAAACAGTCAAATGAAGAGATGCATAGAAGAAATATGGGATGAAGGGGGTAGCACAGAGCTGCTGTGCCTTCTTTGGGTGTACACCCTGCCAGCACCTTGATATGTTTAGCAACGCAAAGCTTTCTAAGCCCATTCATTTAGGATTTTTTATGGCTGATTGTTTAAATCATTGGTCATTGGTGATTAACTCAATCTCTAGCCTCTCTTATCTCCCCAAAGGGTGTGGGTAGGCTGAAAGTTCCAATCCCCTAACCCATGCCTTGGTCTTTTGTGGGACCAGCCCCCACCCTGAAGTGATCTGGGAGCCCTCAGCCGCATTCATCTCATTAATATACAAAATATACTTCAGAGATTCCAAGAGCTTTAGGAGCTGTGTACCAGGAACTAGGATAAGAATAAAATATTTATTTTTTATTATATCACAAAGGGTAAATTGGGGTGCCCAAATGAGGAAAGAAAGAGTTAAGATTCAATCATAGTTGGAGGGGCTACAAAGGATGGCTAGGAAGAAAAAAAATGCAGATCCATAGGGTCAAATTAAGAAAGGCTATTACAGGGCACCAGGTTAGCTCAGTCGACTGTCTTGTTTCTGGATTTTGGCTCAGGTAATGTTCTCAGGGTCATGATATCAAGCCCTGCATCAGGTTCTGCACTCAGTACAGAGTCTGCTTGAGATTCTCTCCCTCTCCCTTGCCCCTCCTCCAACTTGTGCACGCACACATGCTGTCTCTCTCTCTAAAATAAATAAATAAATCTTTTAAAAAAGGAAAAAAAAGAAAGACTTTACTGGCAAAGACAGATTAAGGAGGAGCTGTGCAGAATCTGTAAGAGGGTAGGTAGGGCCTTCACACTGAAGATATGGCTGCAGTGACCTGACTCTAAGGAGTTAGATTTTTAGCCTCACTAGAAAGGACTGGAGAATCCCAAAGTGGTTTCAGGTTTAAAGCATTAGGAATCAGATTTTCTATGATGATCATAGGCATTTGTTAATATTTAATGAAAAGAAAACTGGATTCATAAATAAGCACTGATCTATAAATTACTTATCTGTAACTTGCTATCTGAGATTTCTGCTACTATTAATTAATTAGTCTAAGTCAAAGTTTCTCAGACTTTTTAACTATGACTCACAGTAAAATAAGTTTTACATTGCAATGTAATGTATAATATAAATGGTCAAACAAGCTGAGAATTTTCACCAAGCAATATGTATCCCCCCTTTTTAAGATCTATTCATTTGTTTGAGAGAGTGCGCAATGGGCAGAGGGAGAGAGGGTCTCAAGAAGACTCTGTGCTGAGTGTGGAGCCTGACATGGGGCTCGAACTCACAACCCTGAGGTCATGACCTGAACCAAAACCAAGAGTCAGACACTCAATTGACTATGCCACTCAGGTGCCCCAATACATACCCTTTCTAACTGTAATTTTTCCATTCCATCCATTCCATTCCATTCCATTTCATTCCCTTTAAAAGGTTTATTTTAAAATGACTAAATTTTAAAATGATCAGTTAAGAGGTTGCTACCAATTGTCTGAAAGCATTATTCTAAGAGATTTACTAAAATTATGATGAGCATAAGATCAGTACGAAGAAGAGGTATAGGGGCAAAGTAAAGGGGTAAAGCTGTTCTGTCTCAAGGCTCATTCTAAGATGGGGAAACACTAATCTCTTTGATAATGGCAGCAGGGAGTTCCCATTAACTTTAAGATTTAAGAGAAGTCTTCTGTTTGGGAATGTCTTAAGTGGTTTTATCACTCCTTCTACATATAGAGTCATTTGTTTGGTAACAAATTATTTTTATTCAGCAGGACCTATTTCTAGGTCCTTTATTTCTTCCTTTTCATGTTGTTGACACTGTAGATATTTTAATAATCACTGATACATTTTCTATGAAATAAATTAGAAAAATGGAAAGAAGTGAAATCTTTCTCTCTTTTATATTGTCAAACGTAGAAGGTGCAAATTATTGAGGATAATGAGTTTTCTGGATTTTTTTCCCCTGTATCTCTGCACATGGAAGTGTAAGGAAGAATAAGCTCTAAATGAAGCAAAAGAAAGAAAGTGGTATTCCGGGGCGCCTGGGTGGCTCAGTGGGTTAAGCCGCTGCCTTCGGCTCAGGTCACGATCTCAGGGTCCTGGGATCGAGTCCCGCATCAGGCTCTCTGCTCAGCAGGGAGCCTGCTTCCCTCTCTCTCTCTCTGCCTGCCTCTCTGTCTGCTTGTGATCTCTGTCTGTCAAATCAACAAATAAAATCTTAAAAAAAAAAAAAAAAAGAAAGTGGTATTCCACTCTACATGATGTGGCAGTGTCAGGCAATGGCTGAGTCATGGGTCATGTATGTTTTTATTTCATACATATTCATTTACTGGGGTATATTTTTGTTTGTTGGTCGGTTTCTTCATTATTATTTTTTTTAGAGAGGGACAAAGGAAAGGGGGAGGGGTAAGGGGAAAGGGAGAGAGAATCTGAAGCAGGCTCCATACCCAGCACAGAGCCCAGCATAGAGCCCAAGGCAGGGCTCAATCTCGCAACCCTGCAATCATGGCCTGTGCCAAAATCAAGAATCAGGCACTTAACTGACTGAGGCACCCAGGGGCTCCTGGGCATATTTCTGTTTCTGAGTATGGTGGATTAGTAAGGGGATGAGGAGTTGACATCATATATTCATTTGTTAATATATTCATTCAATATTCATTTATCAACAAATAGGTTAGGTTTTATAGATACAGGAGTGAACAGACACATGCTCCCTTACCTCATGGAGCTAGACAAATGGGGGAAACCAGTATTGAACAAACATACAAATATCTTCACACATATTATGATAAACTATGATAGGAACAGATTATGAGAAAGAAGAAACAGGAAGGACTCAATTTACATGGGGAGTGATAGTTTTAGGGAAGGTCTTGTGGAGTTGAGATATGGAAGCAAAGTAGGAGATGACAGGCAAAAATGACCTATTATTTAGTGTATGTCCTATGTTGACATAAAGCACAGAGTATTTTAGCATGCTTTGAAGAGCTAAAACTTCAGCTATAGAAATAAGTAATGTACAATTCCTTCAAGGAAGTGGAAGGGAAGACTCAAGGTGAAGAAGGAAAGTGAGCAGAGCTCCTTCCAAGGTTCAGGTGGTCAGGACTGTGGGTTGCAGTCTGCTGATGTTGCAGGTTGCTTTGTGGTCCAATGGCAGAGAGACTGTTACCTACTTTGCAAAGCCACCAGGGCCCATATTTATCAGTATCTCTTGGAAACCATCTTTGTATTTTTCTCACCTTCTCACCTACCACCCCCTCTATAGACAACATTAGTATCTCTTGTTACATGTGTTGGCAGAATGTAAAGTGGTTGTATTTTGTAACAAATTATCTTACCAGTTGGAAACATCTTCTGGTTTAGGTTAGTTCCTCTTCCATTGGAAACTATTTGCCCTTCCTCTGAAACTTTCTGTCAAGGTTTTGCTAAACCATTATCTGGCATTTCTGTATTTACATTCAGGAGAGTGTTTAGGCAATATCATTTCCAATACTGTTTCTGTTTTTATATTGGTCTTTTGCTGAACACAGTATTTATAACGTATAATTTAGGGGAGTGTCAGGAATGACTACACATGGGTACCCAACAAGGAGTGAAAATTAGAGAAAGAGATTGCAGTCAGACATTTATTTTCTAAAGGACCAGTTTTTTTCAGCCAGTTTTTCTGCCTTTTGGATTAGTCTATTCTTGGGCTGATGATTTGCGATAACACTGTCCATTCATGAAAGCAGATCTTGGATGGATTTTGGCACTTCTTTTGGTTTTCCTACAGTGCATGGTATAGAGCTCTATATGCTGTATAAGGGATTCCTGTATAAGAGATTACAGCAACCTGTTCCTAGCTGCCCTTACATAGACTATGATGTGCAGTGCAGAGAGGGGGCCTGGTCGATCACATGATGGGTGAAGGTAAGCTGTTCTGGTGGCCCCAAGCCAGCATGTGCCTGAAAGAGCCTCAGAGAGATGATGAACAATGGACTAGGTATGTGCATGAGAATCCATATTTTGGGATATAAGGTAAAATGGAAATATCCTAGTGTTTTATGAAGTTCTCTCTTCTGTCTCCTGCTCTACAAAGGGCAGGAAATCTCCTCCCTTGGAAAGATTCTGTGAAGCAAGCAGGAGTTCCTTGAGTCACTGCAGAGTGTTTACATTCAGCAGAGTGTTTAGGCAATATCATTTCCAATACTGTTTCTGTTTTTATATTGGTCTTTTGTCAGACAAAATAGTTATAATATTTATAGTCTTTGGGAAGGTGAGGAAATAAGTAGTTTCCACAGCTGAAGTTGTGTTTCTATGTCTGAACCAGAACTCTCAGGGACCCTCTCCTATGTGCCTCGTTATTCTAGTTACCTGCCAACCGGAGCAAAATTCTGCCCTTCAGCATTCATAGGAGACAATTTTCTAACCTCTTCTTGAATATCCCCCGTGATCTAATTGCTTCATGAATTAGCCATTTTCATTCTGGGACCACTTTAGTCTGGAATATTTTTCTTGTATTTAAACACAGCTTATCCTTTCTATCTGAATCCCCAATTTTCTCCTTCTTTTTCTTTTTTCATTCTTGTTTAATGGACTGGCAGAAGACAAGTATCTTCGTTTTTCTTTTTTTATTGATGAATAGGTGACACACAATATCACATTAGTTTCAGGTGTACAACATAGTAGTCAACAACTCTGTGTTATGCTGTGCTCATGACAAGTGAAGCTACCATTTGTCACTATACAACACTGTTACAATACCACTGACTATATTCCCTGTGCTGTACCTTTTATTCCTATGACTTATTATTTCATAACTGGAAGCCTGTATCTCCCACTCTCCTTCACCCACTTTTCCCTTCCTCCCACCCCCTCCCTTCTGCCAACCACCAGTTTGTTCTCTGTATTTATGGGTCTGTTTCTCTTTTTGCTATTAGAGTCTTTCAAAGTTTGAAGGAAGTTCTTCTGGTTCCTCTTACTCTTTCTTTAGGTCATATAGCCACTATTTTTCAACTATTCCTTCTGGAATATGGTTACTGGACCTTATTGCTATTTTTACTTTACCTTCTTAGTATATAATATTGCTTTTCATTGCCCCTCTTGACATGACTATTCCACCAGGTACATGTTATGTCTCAGCTTTTTTCTTTGTTCCAAATGCCTATTTATTTTGAAGAAAATCTTAAGAATTATATGACCAAGAATATATATTCAATAAGGTTAATAAATTAGATACAGAAAACTAGGGCACAGGAAAAAAATGAAAACACACCTTTTAGTGACTGCTAATTACTTAGTGTAATTGTAAAAACTGTTACTTAATGCAATTGGGTTTTATTTAATAGTTTACTGAGATTCCCAGAAGCCAAATTAACAAGGAAACATAGTAAGTTTTGTAGGTCTTGTGACCAGAATAAAGACAACATTTCAGTTCTTCAGAAGAGGCTATGTTTTCCCAGGGGTATTAAATTCTAAAATGTGTTTCTTACATGGATTCTTTATAGCTCGCAGAACATAATGAGAATGACCTTGCCATATGTCTGAAAAATGCAACATGATGTTCACATGACTATTTCTTATACTGACCTTTAGTAGATGCTCTTGGCATAACATTTGAGCACAATTCAGTAAAATCAATTTAACACTCTCCACCATTTCCTGACCCTAAATGTTCTTACCACTTCATGTCACAGTCTGTGAATTGAATATTGTACACATAAAACCCTTTCTCCAAGGCAGATAAATTCAATCCAAATTATGGATTTGGTTGATTTTGATGATGATCCATGGCACTTATATTTTCATCTTTGGTTTGGGTCCATTTCTATATAGCTGGAAAGCTATATAGATAGTAGGAAAACTAACACATATTAATTTTAACAATTATGATTATGTTGGGAGGGGCATGTAAACCATACTTAATGCCCCGGCTTCTTCTCTACCTCCTCCCAGAGAGTCCAGATTGGTCTGCAGAGTTACTGTAGTTAGGACCTGGAGGGTGGGGCAGGCCTCTGCTGCTCAAAAAACTCTGTATGAAAAACCCTCCCCGGAGGAATGGGAGCGTCCCTTTGACCACGGGAAGGGACGTGCAGTTCCAGGAAACATTTGCCAAACCACAGAGATTGCAGGCCTACTGCCCATCCATTATTATCATCATTATTTAATGTCTTTCAAAGGTCAGAGCCAAAATAAATGGTCTGTCAGCCAAGTGAGCGACACCAGCCTTACCACAGGCATTGGAGGCCCTTTTGGTATTTAGTAGCAATGACTTGGGTCATATTCTTGTCTGATTCCATCAGTCTGGCTGGACTTCTGGTTTCTTCTGTCTTGCCACAATTGTTTTTTTTCTGTATTGGCTGTGCCCGCCCCCTGCATTACCCGCCCCCCACCTCCCCACCAAGTAACAGTTACTTGGTATTTGTTTGTTTTCTTTTTTCAGAATTTAAACAATGAAAGGGATTGAATTAATTGTGCTAGTGAGTGATAAAAGTACTCAGGGAAGCTTTCTGGGGGTCCTGAATTTTGGGTTCTGGTCCACCTCTGAAATTCTACTCCCCTTGGGGATAAAGAATAGTATTGTGGTCAAAAGCATAGAGCTAAAACTCTTGAGTTCAAATCCTGATTCTGTCACTTAGTGTCTGAATAATCTTGGGCAATTTACTTAGCCTTTCTATGCTTCAGTTTCTTCATTATAAATTCATTTAGTAATCAAAACCTCCTTCATAAATTTGAAATTTGATAATATATGAAAAGTGCTTGAAGCAGTACTTGTCTCAGTGTGTTAGCTGCTATTATTATTAGGCTGCAGAAATCATACCAAGATATCAGCCTTATATTGAGATCACCCTGGGTTGAGGCTGTTAGGGAAGGAAGTGCTTGGGATTGCCTTTGAAGATGGATAATGGGAAGCATGTCCCTCCCCCACCTACCACACCCCCAGCCCCAGACCATCCAGTGATATGGATATTTTTTTCTCTCTGGGGATAAAATGGAGTGAAATTATGATGACTCAGAAGTGTCTGCATCCTAGGGCTCATGGCCAGCTTCAATGTTCCTTCTAACAGAAGGGATCTTCAGTTCAGGTATCTATAAATTTTGCTCCATCTGCTTACCAGGACCCAGTAACCAAGCACAGGCTCTGTTGCCTGAGACAGGGGAACAAGGTAGCCTCATGGACTTTGAAACAGACCTATCTATCTGGCTCTGAATCTTAGGTTAGCTTGTTGACCTCTTTGAGTCTCAATTTCTTTCTCTATAATACATCAATTATAATTCTGACATTTCAGGGATGTTTTGGAGACTAAATCATATGGCATGTGTAAAATACGGCATTTATCTATCTATTTATTTATTTATTTAGAAAGCCTCAGTGTAGGAAATAGTTGAGAGAAATGCTTTCAAATTTAATGTGGGGTGGGAGGGATCTTGTTAAGCTACAGATTCTGATTCAGCAGGTCTGGGCTGGGGCCTGAGTCTGCGCTTCTCATCAGTCCCCAGGTTACACCAGTGCTGTGTCTGAGGCCCTCGCAGTAGCACAGATCTGTATTTCCTCCCTTTGGATCTCATTATCACCTTTTAGATTCCTGTTAGTCTTTTAATAGTCTTACCAGGGGCACCTGGGTGGCTCAGTGGGTTAAGCCTCTGCCTTTGGCTCAGGTCATGATCCCAGGGGCCTGGCCCCCGCATTGGGCTCTCTGCTCAGCAGGGAGCCTGCTTCTCCTCATCTCTCTGTCTGTCTCTCTGCCTATTTGTGATCTCTCTCTCTGTCAAATAAATAAATAAAATCATAAAAAAAAAGTTTAATAGTCTTACCACACACATATACTTCTAGGATCATCATTTGGAGAAATAGCAAGGGCTATATGTTATCACACCCCTTAGGGTGCTTTCCCTTATGCAGCATAGGCAGCATGGTGGAGGTCTAGGAGAAACCTATCTTAGGCATTTTGTCAGAATTCCCATTGAACCTGGGATCCCAAACTGTTTTCCATAACAACTCCTGTCTGTTGACAGCCTCCTGAATCTGGGTCCCTCTGTGATGTAGATTGCAAGTGAGTTAGTTTGGGGAAGTTTTCTTTGTTTTTCTCTTTAGAGTTTGGAGGGAGTTGACTTGAAGACTGTGCTTCTGCCCTCACTAAGCACCTTTGATATTTTTAGAGCTATGTGTTCCAACTACTAGCCTTCTCTAGGTTCATTAGATTATGTTCTCTCCAATATACACAGATGGAACAGTCTATCTTTGTTCTTTTTTTATTTCATACACATTTGTGAGTGCTTGTGGCATATTCTTTGATTGGTTTTAGATTTTATCAGGTTTTTTAGATTTACTTTTGAGAACCCTCCTCACTGTTGTTTCTCTGTAGCATTTGGATTTTTTTTTTTTTTAAAGATTTTATTTATTTATTTGAGAGAGATCAAGAGAGCTTGAGCAGTGAGGAGAGGGAGAAGCAGGCTCCCTCCTGAGCAGGGAACCTGACCAGGGCTCAATCCCAGGACCCTGAGATTATGACCTGAGCTAAAGGCAGATGCTTAACTGACAGAGGCACCCAGGTGCCCCACATTGGGTCTTTTAAATATTTTAACTTCTTTTTTTCTTTCCTGCATTACTTCCTGGAACTTTTTTTTAGCCTGGACCATCATCAGGGTCAGATGCATCTGCTGTGTGCATTTTGAGAATTGGCCCTCATCATCCTCAGGCAACTTTTCTTGAAGTAAAAAATGCAAAGGTGACTAATCTCTTTGGGTTATATCCCTTTGAACTAGAGATATGAAGAAGAAATAATAGCTTCCTCCTCCTTCTTCTTTAAAAAAAATTATTTTTAAATTAAAGCAAACCCTTTGTTTTAGAACACTCCAAATTGTCTATAAGTTAGAGCTTGGTCATTAGCCATGTTACAAAGCAAAGCAAGTCTACATCAGTCTTTTAGACTTTCCTTGGTCCTATTTCTTGAAGAGTTTCTCCTGCCTGACGGTGCTCTACCTAATAGGCTTGCCAGTTTGGGGAATAATTTGAAAATAGTCCCAGGTGGGGGTGCCTGGGTGGCTCAGTGGGTTAAGCCCCTGCCTTCGGCTCAGGTCATTATCTCGGGGTCCTGGGATCAAGCCCCGCATGGGGCTCTCTGCTCAGCAGGGAGCCTGCTTCCTCCTCTCTCTCTCTCTCTGCCTCTCTGCCTACTTGTGATCTCTCATTAAAAAAAAAAAAAAAGAAAGAAAAGAAAAGAAATAGTCCCAGGTAAGAACCCAGGTATTTTGAAAGTTAAGATGGAGGAGTATTGCAGGGGGAGAAAAATAGGGAAAATATTTGATGCAAAGAAAAGTCAGAGGAGCCATTAGTATTTTCACCTTATCTAGATATATCAGTCAGGGTCATAATAGAAAAACAGCACACTCAATAATAAAGGATAACTTACAAAGGTGGGTGTATGGAAACCCAGGACTACTTATAGCTGAGTTATTGCCCCTGGGCCCAAAAGTGACCTTGGCTGGGAGGAACCTGATCTCACAATTCTTGCCCCACACTTTTAATTTTTCATTTCCAGCCAAAGCTCTCTGTTGGAACAATCCAACAGGAAGGCAGAGTGCACACAGTTCATGCTGGGCAGCCTCCTGCGGCAGATAGCAGGATGAAGACGGGTGGACAGAGGACTGAGAAGGGTAAATAGAAGCTGATTAGCTCACTAGTTTTACACTTTCTTTTGAAAGACTTGTTCACCTGGAGACAATATCAGTATTCAGAACTCCTTGAGGGAAGACACTGGCCTCCCCACTTATATGTGGGACACTGTTTAAAGGATTGTTAAGTGAATGAATGAGACTGCTCATCTTCTTCCATTCTCCTGACTGGCACTTGGGGTGGCCGGGGATAGCTGGGTGCTGCTGTCTTGATGGAACACTTGTGTTGTGAATGCAAGGCACCTCAAAGTCATGGCTAACCCACGCAGAAATTAATACTTCCTGACCATGTAACTATTCTACTTTTAACAGTCTCATTAATAAAACTGCTAAACAAAGTTAGAACCTACTGTATTAATACCTTGAGTCTTTTTGTTTTGTTTTTATAAATAACGAGATTTTGCTGGGCAAGGTATTCATGAATCTTTAGCCCTTCTCAGTGACTTAAAAAAAAAAAAAAAAAGATTTACTTAAATAAATAAATACAGATAAAAAAGATTTACTTATTTATTCTAGAAGGAGAGAGAGAATGGTGGAGAGGGGCAAAGGGAGGGGGATACAAGCATACTCCCTGCTGAGTAGGGAGCCCAAAGCCAGGCTCTATCCCAGGACCCTGAGATCATGATCCGAACCAAAATCAGGAGTATGATGCTTAGCTGAGCCATCCAGGCACCCTCTTTCTGGGTGACTGTTAAATCTAACCCTGTTGTTTCTCCTCTTACTAGTGCCCCACTGGCCAGGAGGTGGGTAAGCTGTATAATTTGGGAACCCATGTGACTTTTGATTCTTTCCCAGGCTGCTTCAAGAGAAGAACACACAAAGGGCTAAATTAGCTTAACTATCTTTAGTAGCTTTAAAAGAAGGCCTATGAATAATGCCAGATTTCTCTTAACTGTCCAGAGAGCAGGAGCTCAAAATATAAATGAGTTTATTATGTATACATTTTGGGAAAGTTCCTCATGCAATCCAATTGTCATCCCTAATGATTCTTGGACATTAGTATTTTGCAGGAAGGGATAGAGCTAAATGCTGCAGGTGACTAGTTTGGAGGCACCTGGGGTTCTGGAAGTACTCAGGTGTAAGGGCAGAAGAAAATACATTGGTGGGGAGGGGCATGAGTCTCTTTTCACTCAGAGCTTCACTATCTGCCTGAGGGATCTCAGGGCTTTTGTGTATCTGTGTGTGTGTGTGTCTGTGTGTGTCTATGTGTGTGTGTATCTGTGATGTGGGGAGATAGGAGAAGTGGGGGAGCCTCAGAATCCTTTAAACCTCCAGGAAAAAAATGACTTTATCCTTTGTTAAATTGAATTGGGTCCTTAAATTCCATTTGATCTTTCTTTCTTTCTTTTTTTTTTTTTTTAAAGATTTTTTATGTATTTATTTGACAGAGAGAAATCACAAGTAGATGGAGAGGCAGGCAGAGAGAGAGAGGGAAGCAGGCTCCCTGCTGAGCAGAGAGCCTGATGCGGGACTCGATCCCAGGACCCTGAGATCATGACCTGAGCCGAAGGCAGTGGTTTAACCCACTGAGCCACCCAGGCGCCCCCTATTTGATCTTTCTTTGAAGTTCTGATAGGTTTCTTTGCATACAGTTTGTTAATGTGTTTTTGAAGATCATATTATTCTCCTAAAAGCTGTTGCTATTTTACATACTTCAAATCCGAATGGAGTATTGATTCAGTTTTTGCAAGGATTATAACTCTTGGAGGCCTTTTTTATAGATCTATTTTCAGGGCCTCCAAAGACAGAATAGGCATGGCTGGCTCACATGTATCCCTCACATTACCCAGAATGACAGGCATTCTCTGCTCCCATTTACACCCCCTGCTGTTAAGGTCCCTCTGTTAATGGGTTTCCAAGTTAGGCTCATGACGTCTCTGGCTAAGGCTCTAGACCTACAAAAGAATGCAATTTTTTTTTTTTTTTTTTTGCTTCATCAGGATTTGAGATTTAAAAAAAGCTTTTGTTTCTAGTTTCTTCACATGTCATAACAATTTTGGATTTGACATTTTTGCTTTTGGTATGGGGGTGAAGGGCTAGGGCCACTGGAAAAGCTACTTGCAGGCCTGCAGTTGAAGTTTCTACTACAAGTATGTTTTGTTTGGCAAGCAGGGACTGCCCCCCTCCAACCCTAGTTATATTAAACTGCTTCACTTGGAGCACGCACATTCCTGTTTGTCTCAGGTTCTGTTACTGCCTATTGTTAAATTAGTTCTCCTGGGGACATCTGGTCTTTTATATTCTGTCTTTTCCTAAACACTTTAAAAAATGGTTGTGTTTTCCAGAATAATTATACCTGTTTTTACTTTTGGCTTGGGACTTAGCTACTTGCGTAAATCAAATGATTCTTTATTTATTATGTACAAATAATAAAATTAACAATTGTATAGTTCTTTAGAGATTATGAGATATTTTTATTTAATTCATTGGATTATCACAATAATCCCATAGCTAGGCAGGGGGTTATTTTTCTCCGTATTATGGATAGGAGGTTATATAACATGGTGATTAAGAGTATAGGCTCTGGAGTTAGACAATTTGTTTGAATTTCACCTTTTGTAATTACTAGCTTAATCTCAGCTAATAAACCTGCTCAGTTCCTCATCTGTAAAATGAGTATATACTACCTATTTTATAGTGTCGTTATAAGATGTAAATAATGAATTCATACAAAGTAATTAGAACAGTGCCTGGCATGTAGTAAGTGCTCAATAAATCTTAACTATTATTATTATTAATAGTATATGAAGAAATGGAAACTTGGAAAAATTAAAAAATCTACAATAGCCAGTTGGCAGGAGCTTTGGGACTTTCACCAAGGTTTAGAGGTGTCTGATACTGTTTTTTTTTCCCCTCCATATTTACTACTGATTTCCATATGTGCTTTCTGGGGACTGTAAGATGAATCATCCTTTCATTTTTTGGCTTCCTTATCTTCATTTTCTTTTGTTTCCTCATATTTAGAACTCTTGGGTATTGTCTGTCCAGCCATGGGCTCCATCTGTCAGAATTCAGCAAAGTGTAGGGACGTCCACATCCCTGCAGGTGGGCTCTCTTTGACACTGAGCTTCTGGGGCTTCTGGGGTCCCTCTGAATTCTATCCAGATAGATAGTCTGGAAAAATTAACATTGCGTTTAAAGTAAAAGTATCCTATTGTTGCCACATGCAAGACATTTTAAAAAATAATAAGCATATATTTCTCAGTGCTTTAGTTTCTTTCCTCTTAAAAGGGAGGATACTTGGGGCGCCTGGGTGGCTCAGTGGGTTAAAGCCTCTGCCTTTGGCTCAGGTCATGGTCCCGGGGTCCTGGGATCGAGCCCCGCATTGGGCTTTCTGCTCAGCGGGGAGCCTGCTTCCTCCTCTCTCTCTCTGTGCCTGCCTCTTTGCCTACTTGTGATCTCCTCTATCAAATAAATAAAAACATTAAAAAAAAAAAGGGAGGATACTTAACTTTTGGTGATCTCATTTGTCGTTTCACATCCCTTGGAGGTAGTGGAAAAAAGGTTATATTATCTCCAGGATTGGGGCCAGGAGAGGAGTAATGAAGTCCAGTGTGAAAAGAGCAAAGGCTATGGAGTCAGGCAGAGGAGGTTCAAATGGCTTTTCCACTTTCTGTTATATGTCTCCAAGTCCCATTTTCCTCATCTGTGTGAGGAGGATAACTTGAGGAGATACTGCTGGCAGAAGAGATCATGCCAGATACTTAGCATGTAAATGTGGCTGCTGTTGATGTTGCTAGGGAGGTGACTTCACACTGGCTGAGGGTGACAGAGAGACTCAGGTCTTAACCGAATGCTTTGTGGATTTCCTCACCTGCATGTATTATTTCTTTACATTTTTAAAATCTAGGTGTTTTGACCTTTTATTTGCTACTTTATTTTTTAAATTCATTTTTTATTATATTATGTTAATCACCACCCAGTACATAGTTAGTTTTTGGTATATTTTTAATGTGCCTGTAATGGGCAGGTCGTTTGGCTGTGTGTTTAGCAAGGCCATTTGCAATGCCCATCACATCAAAGTCCCAAGTTTACCTCATGTCACAAGTGAAGGTAGTGAATCCACATGACCAACAAGGAATGTGACACAGAACTCTCTCATGATATTGGGGCAGCTATTCTCAGAAAGTGAAAGCAGCAGGTATTTATTATTTACTATGTTGCTCAGCATTGTGTGAGGTTGGGAACACAATAGAAACACCAGAGTTTGTCTGTCTCTAATAAGACTGACAATTTTCCAGGGAAAACAGATGTGATCAGAAGCTGACACAGTTAAAGAACGGTAACAAACACCGGGATTTAGTCACAATAGTTAAGTGGGCTCTCATAGACTGGTGGATAAAAAGACAAGTAAACCTACACTTAAAGCATGGTTTGATAAATGAGAATAGAATAATTAGTATACAGGAATGCAGAGGAGGTGTTATGTGGTGTGTGTGCATATAGGTGGTAGTGTGGGTTCCAGGGAGGGACAGTGGTTGAGTTGGTCCTGGTGACTAGTGGGGGATGCTGGAGAGGGGATTATTGAGTAAGGAGGACTGAAAAATGCACTTTGAAAGGGACTGAGAGATGAAAGAGCTTAAGGATGATAAAGAAAAATATTTGTTTGGTATTCCTGGTCCGAACTTAGGGTTTCCAGGGTTAGTGGTAGGAGAGCAGACTGGAGAGGTGAGAGAGGGATGTCATTAAAGACACTGTATCATTATGGACTTAAAGGCATGTTGAGAAATAAGAGCATCAGGGTGTCGGCAACCAGGCAGGCCAGAGATGATTATCAGCTTCAGAATGATCACTCCAGAAGGATCTTCCAGTAAAAATAGGTAAGAAATAATAAGGGCCTGAATCAAGTCTTAGGAGAAAGAAAAAAAATGAATGGATGGATGGATGAATAGTAGAGTGAGTAAATGGATGATCCTAACTGTAATTGTTGTAGAAGTTCAGAGAAAGAGGATGCCTTAGTAAGAACAATATTTGAGGAATACTTTATGAGGAAAGAAGATTTGAGTGGTCAGCCCAGTGACTTATCCATAGTAGGTAGTTGGTAAGCCAGGTATTGACTGGCTATAGGATTTATATGAGAGAAGATAGGGAGTAATACCAGGTTGCACAAATGTGTGAGATGGTCAAGGAGACAAATCTAATTGGAAAAGAGTGGTAGATAATATGATTTCACATGCAAATTGGTTGCACATTTTAGAAGGCTTTGAAATGCCAGATTGAGGAGCTTAAGCTTATTTCATTAATTAGTAGGAAGCCATTGAAGATACTTAAACACATATTTTGACATACTCAGTTTGGATTAGAACTGTGTTTGTGTGTTGGGCCTCTTCATCATGGTTGGAGGAAGATGTGTCTAGGGAGATGATGCTAGTGCATGATCTTTCTTGATGAAAGGGATGTGAAATGACAAGACTTTCATGATGATTTTTATCTTTAATGGAAATGCCATACAGATGGCATTCTTTGGGACTGGAGGATAAAGTTGCATGACCCCACTTTGGCTGTACGGTTACTAGAAAAGTCCACTGTGAGGAAACAAAGAAAGACAAATGAAGGGAGGGATGAGTGAGTACCCATATAAGATTTTTGGTGATACTAGTCTAGAGAGGGATGGAGCAAATAAAAAGATGGAAGAAACTGCTTGCTGTATGGAGTCTTTTATGGAGAGCAAGTACATGGCATGCATAGCCAGTATCTCATTACATTCCACTGGAAACATTAATTCATCATGGTATGTTTTCTTATGGAGCTCAGTGGTAGTCTTAGAATCCTTGTTAACACAGTGCCTCAGGCAGCTTTTGTCAAATGATTAGAGTTAGCACTGGAATTCAAAACTGTCATGCCTAGAGTAAGAAATGAATGAGAAATAAATTATGACTGTACTCATAGTGCAAATCAATTTTCACTTTTTCAGGTGGAACTTGCGGAAATCTGTGCCAAGAGTGAGCGTTATATTGGCACTGAAGGAGGAGGGATGGACCAGTCCATATCATTTCTTGCAGAAGAAGGAACTGTATGTGATACTGAGCTATTTGGAAATATCAACTAGGGAAAGTTCATATGAAGAGGTTCTGGGCAGTCAATTCTATTAGGTTCTATTGTATACGGTATTTACATCTACTTTGTAATTCAGGGCTGCTACCAGTTCATGTAATCTGTTTCACATTGATCACCTCTTCCTCAGGCTTCCAGAATCATACCTCAGATCTGTTTTTCTCTTGTGCCTAGTTATTGCCCCCTTCTTTTTCTCTTCATTGTTAAGATGAGATTTCTCAACTCCCTAGTTTTTGGGACCACCTTTCCCACTCTTGTCCCGAATCACTCATTTCATGGCATTTTCATAATCTCTTATTGGCTTTAAACCCAAATGTTAACTTCTCTTACCACATATATTCACAACCCCTCTTTTTATAATTTACTCTTTGGTATCCCTTTTCTCTGTCAACATTTTTGGGGCTTCAGTGGTGGGGAAAAGAATGTTGACAGGAAGCCAGGGATGAATTCTTTAGCTGGATACCACTTCCCCTTGGCTATCAACTCCCTTAGGCAGGGTAGAGGTTTTGGTTGTTGCCCATAAACTGCCCATTTCCAAAATAGAAGCAGACATTTCTTTAAAGTCTTTTCCTAGATTTTCATCAGATTCCTACAAGCTTGGCTATTTTCTAAGAATACCTGGATATCTTCTTATTAAGAATATTTATTTTTGATTCCTCTAAGCCAAAGACATGAACCATGAGGAAATGTGGTTTAATGTTAAGAAAATACTCTGGGTGTTTTGGATGAGACCTGACAAGCAGACATTGTGGCAAGAGTGCTGATGTTAATGTAAGTTAGCTATAGAGTCTGAACAAAGTCCAAATTCTTTGAGCTTGCAAAGCACGTCACAATCTGGCTCTTGCTTTACCTCTGCATTCTACCCTCTCACCAACTCTCAACCCTCAAACTCTGAGCTCCAGGCAAGTTTCAATACCCAAGGCTTTATTAACACCTCATGTTTCTTTGCCTCCAAACTTGTGTTTGCTTTTCCCTCTTTTGGATATCCTGTTTGGGTCAAGAAATCCTCTGTCTGCTCTACTCTTGCTCAGCCTTTAAGACTCAGTGTAGATTTTCCCTTTTTCAAAGGAGCCTACACTAGGTGATCAGGTGCTTCAACCATGTGTTTATAAAGCAGCGTGGGCTTTTCGACCATTGAAACACAACCTAGGAATGTATTTGTCCATTTGATTGTCTTTCCTGCTGGATAGTAAGCTCTACGAGGACAAGGACAGTGTCTTTCTTCCTCACTGTTATATCTCCAGTGCCTAGTACAGTGCCTGGAAGTCAATAAATAATATTTGAATTGAATGAATGCATTTTTATGAAAAAATTTTGCTACAGTAAATAAATAAATAAATGATTAAACATTTTCTGAATTCTAATACATTATATCTCACCTGTCTTTTTTGTTCCAATAGGCCAAGTTGATAGAATTTAGTCCTCTGAGGGCAACTGATGTGAAACTCCCAAGTGGAGCAGTATTTGTGATTGCCAACAGTTGTGTGGAGATGAATAAGGCAGCAACTTCTCATTTCAATATCAGGGTGATGGAGTGTCGGCTGGCTGCAAAGGTATGAACTTGGCAAACTAGTTAAACTTGGAGTAGGCTTTCTCTTGTCCTTTTTTTTTATTCTCTCTGCTACTCTGTCTCTTTCTCTCAAGTTACAAGCATCATTCTGATTGGAGTACTATTCTAAATGAAGGTCTCTGAGTAGAGAACAATTTGATTCCAAACTCAGGAGATAAATAAACCTACTAGATGTGCCCTGCAACCTTGAGGTAAGGTTCATTGAAGCTAAATGAACTTCACAGTTGAGTCTTCTAGGGTGGCCCTGGGGAGAAGAGGATAGTTTATATCTGTGAAGCATAGGCCATGGGTTAGGTAAGGGTGGAGAAAGATAGTTAGAGGTGATTGAGGGGAAGTGACCATAACTGATCTTGTTACCTTGACAAAAGTGATGGTAGCCTCAACAGCTGGTCCTCTTGGATGTACCATTTTTGTAGTGGGCCATCACTGGTCACTCTAAAAATACAGGCTTAATGTAATACTCCTGTGCCCAAAAGACTTACGTGTGTGCAAAGGAAATAGAAACCTGAAGGGAGTCTTGGCAGTCCTCTGTTCCACAATTTAGAAGACCCTTGCCAGTCAAACCTTCAACCTACATAGGAAGTATTCATTGAATACCTCTTGTATGCCTAGGACCGTGAAGATATACAAAAGGATATAAGACATAAAAATAGAGAGAGTGGAGTGGAGAGTTAAAATTAGAGGATGTGAAGTAGGAAATGGCTAGTATGTGATCAGGTGGTAACAGAAGTGAAATGTTGTGGAGGATCCAGAAAGGTATATGATCTGACCAGAAAGGTAGAGAGAACTAAGGCTAGGAGCCAGAGGTTTCTGGCTTAGGAGCTGTACTGTGCTTTCTCCTAGTTAGAATGGTGGTTTAGAAATTTAAATCTGATCCAATAATTCCCTTGGTTTACACTTTTCAAAACTTTTTTTTATCTCCTTGGAATAAAGTAAAAAGTCCTTGTCATTGCCTAGAAAGCTTTGCAAGATCTGATGGCTGTGCACCTCATCCTCTTCTTGTCTTAGCATCCCCTACTCCCTTTACACTTCAGCCATAATGCTCATTCCCACCCCAGGGACTTTACACATGCCTGTAACACTCTTCCCCTAGCCCACTTTGAAGTCTCAGGCAAAATGTCCCCCAGGAAGCCTTCCTTGACCTCCTTACTCCCAGACTAAGGTAAGTCTCTCTTCTATTTCATAGCTCTTGCACTTTTCAGTTACAGAATTTATCACATTGTTTAATGTCCATTTCCTCCTTTTGATTCAGTTTTATCTGAGAGCCAGGGCTGGGTCCATCTTGCTAACTTTATATCTCTAATGCCTGGCATAGTGTTTAGGCCAAAACAGACTCAGGATAAACATTTGTTGAATAAATGAATGACTACTCCCTGTGTTGCCTGCCCTGTCATATTTATTTTGCCTACTTTTACAATATTGTACAAGTGAATATTGGACTAGTTACTCTGGACATATCTAAGGTGTGGGGTCATCCCTTGTGACTGATTGGCCACTTCACCCTACTTCCATCCCCTGAAGTTGTGAAGTTAAGAAGAGTAAAGATGTGAGGAACCACTAAAATAAAAGTTGTTTTTTTTCTGGAAAATTTTGGTGTTAATATTTTTTTAAAAAATCATGATTTAAATGTTTAAAATTGGAATTTACTCATTCAAATAATTTCTGAAAATTATTTAAAGGAAATGTTTTAATATTAAACTCTTGATGTTATCTGATCAGTTGCATACATGAGAAGTAGTGCAGCAGACTTTAATATCAAGGCTTCAGTGAACTATATTTTCCTTTAGGACAAGCTTCCTCTTTCAGGGGATGGAAGAAATTAGTGTCTTATTTGTTTGAGGGCTTATTCGGGCTGACTTTACTTTGAGATTGATGAGTAGGTGTTGCCCTCCTGAGGAGACTTCAAGCATACACAACATTGTTTTTGAAGTCTTATCACAAAATGAGATAGCCTCTATGAGATCTGTGGGTGAGCTCAGCAAGTATGAGATGGAAATGGGTTCACCTTGTAACTCCTGTCTTCCTGAGATGCAAGGAGAGAGAGGAATACAGTGGTGGTGCTGAATTTCTAGTGAAAGTTGTCAGGATAGGGAAATGGTCAGAGTTGACTGGAAAAAGGGCATCTCTTTTGGGAGCAGTTGTATGTAGAAATTTTAATCCACTGCGGAGCCTCCTCAAGAACCGGAGTTGACAGCTCCCTGGGAGTCTGATAGATACTCTGCTCAGTGAAATTGGCATCTGAACTTTGCTCTTTGCTGCTCACTCCTCCCAGTGGGAACATACTCTGAACTTACCTGTCTTTTAAAATTTGGAAGAAAGTAAAGTGAAAGACTTTATCAAGATGGAAAATGTTTCTTAAATCCTGTTGCTGCAAACTACTAGAATCCAAGGTTCTGTATAATAAATAAAACTAAAATAAAGATAAAACTGCTAATATGATCTTGGTGTTAAGCATACACTTTTGCCTAGGTGGGGCGCCTGGGTGGCTGAGTCATTGAAGCGTCTGACACTTGGTCTCAAGCCCCACATGAGGCTTCATGCTAGGCATGGAGAAAGAAGGAAAGAAGGAAAGAGAAATAAACATTAAAAAAACAATACACTTTTGCCTAAGAACATAGGCTGGAATTCTGCTAAGCATATTTTCCTTCCAATATGGTTCCATTCTTTTATTTACATGTGAATGAATATAATAGTTGTTTGGAAATGATCTCATTAAATTGGGAAATAAACCTCCCATGTAAAAAGGTAAGGAACATTGTTCTAATCTGGACAAACTTTCTATTTTCAGACAGTAGAAATGAAATGTCAGGGCAGAAATGACTAATTAGGAGAGTTTTGAAAACGACACTGATCAAATGGAGGTCTACACAGCAAAACTGTAACAAGTGACACTTATTTTCCCACTCTGCTCCCAGGTCTCCAAGCTCCTCTTATGAAAACGAGTGCCTTTTGTATCTATTTAACACAGGGAAGTGCACCGAACCAAAGAAGATGGTTTTTCTTTGTTTTACTTTCATGTTGATAGTTTCATCTATATCCTCAGGTCTCCTTTCTGTCCCTCTTTCTTTCTCCCTCCTCCTCTCTTTCTAGTAGCTTCCAAAACCTAACTGATGCGGATTCATTGAAAGAGTCTTATAGAGCCATTTCAACTAAAATTAAGAACATTTCAAAGCAAACTCAGTAGAGACTTATAATTATGACTTACGTAAGTGATACTTTTATGTGAAGCACATTTTTATGTTCTTAAATTAACAAAGTGGCCAGAAATCTTTAATGAGCACAAATTTTTCATACTTTACACACATTCAGTGGCTTAAACTTTTCCAGAAATGTTTTATGTCTATGAAAGAGAGTATCCCTTAATTCTATTGGGGGATAAAATGTGTGATGCTGATAATGAGTATTATGGGAAGTCAAAAAGGGAAGAGAAATTATTCCATTGCTTTTGCATACCCTGAACTCTTTGTGGCAACAACTGAAGCAATGAAAGAGAGAGTTTCATGTGGTCCTTTGGCACTTCAAGGAAATTTTATAATGTGATTCTTTACAGAGCCTGTCTAGTCAGGGGTCATCACTCATCCAGTTTTTTTAGCTCCTGCCACTTAATGGTCAATATGGAACTTATTCTCTGGTGACAGAACGTGAGAAGTAGGCATAATGTCAAGGCTTTGGCAGTTTCCTTGAATTTAAATGGGGGAAAACCAGAGACCTAAGAATGTGGCCCATTTTGTTCAGCACTGTTGATTTAGTAGAGCACACTTTGCCAAGACTCTAGTGTGGACTAGGCTCAGCATGGTGGGTCCAAGCTGCAGGGCAGAGGAAGTGCATATGGGGAGATAGGGTCCATGTGTTTAGTGGAGCCAGGTTGTGGCAGGGCCTTCAGTGCTTCACTAAGGATCAACCAGGCTTTGTCCCAGGAGCAGTGGGCAGCTGCTGATGCTGTTAGCAAGGTATTAGACGTATTAACCTGGCAGCAGGAACTTTTGCCTTGGTAGAAGAGAAGTGAGGATGGGATAAAAAGGGAGGGATATGAGAGAAGCTGTGACTGAACCTAGTAAAGGGGGTTGGTTATAAAGCTCTCCATGATTGGGTGTCTGTTCTCCTTTCGCCGTGAAGCTTTCCCACTCTCCTTGTTAAATGTCCTTTTATATGCTCTTACCACCTCCTGTATTTTTCCATTCAAGCAGTTTATCACAATTAGATTAAGTTCTTCACAGTGTAATCGTTATTGAAACACCGGTCTCTTCTGGTAGTCTGCGAGCTCCCTGTGGTCAGGAGCTGCACACTGTTGTTGTGCCCAGGGCCCGGAGAGTCGCATGCAAATATGCATCAGTGAAGGAAAAACACTGAGTTGGTAAGCTGCAGTTTCAAGCTGAAATGATGGGATGGAAAGCATAGTGCTGTCCTTGGTAGGTTTAGAGAAGGTTGGATGGAAGGTGACTGGAAAGTGAGAGGTAGTGATGTTTCCCATGGAGTTTTCTCCTACTGGTTAGGAATACATCTGAAGGCTCTCCCCCATTCCTCACCTATATCTCTGGGCTTGGGGGATAGTCTTCAGGTATATTTGTTTGGAGACAGTAGTTGAAACCAAGAACTAAGTTCAATTTGCTGAGGGAAAGAATGTGGCAAGAAAAGGCCAGAAGGCCAGGGGTTAACCTTGGAAGGTGATTCCAGTTAGGAAGTAGGTAATGAAAGGGGAAAAATGAGTCATGGAGAGAAATGGTACAAGGACCAGAGAGGTGAGAGAGAAACCAGGAAAAGTCAAGGCTACAGAAGCAATAAGACAGAATTGGAAGAAAGTAGGTACTGAAGAGTGCCAGAAGCCATTGCCTTGTTAAGGCTAAAGGACCTAGAAAAATGCAGTGGCTTTGGAAGTGGTTCGGGAAGTAAGGAAAAATCTTTGGGAGGCCACAATCAATAGTGAGAGTGGCTACTGAAGGCCTAGACTGTGGGCCACTGGTAGTTAGTCAAAGAGTGGGAGAGATAAAGAGCAGTAGCTTTAGGATTAAGGATTTTAAGACAGCAGAGATCTGTCTATGTTTGAAAGCATCGAAGAAGGTGTCAGGTGGGTGAGAACTAAAGAGAGAGGGGAATGTGGGGAGGGAGGGAAACTTGCTCTTCACAAAAGTGCCTCTTCTGGGCCACAGATATTTTTCATTGTTAGGCAGTGACCTGTTTTAAGTAAGTGCAGGGGTCCAGGTGTGTCTCCACCCCTGTGCTTTCCATTGTGCCCCATGGGAGTTAGGCGTGTTAGGGAGTTAGATCTAGAGCACAATATCTGGGGACTCCAGGATGTGCTGAGGGTACAGTGAGAACTGTCGTTGATCTGTTCTGTACAGTTGTGCAGGTTTCTTCAGATTTATGCTGTCACCTGAGTGCAGACAGCGGGGATTACTAACATTCAGAAAGGTCAACATTGTGCTGTTTTCATGATCGTGACGAGTAGAACATGCACATGGAAGTCACCAGCTGCTACGGAGAACAGCTCTTTGTAGTTGGGAGGGGGTAAAGGGGATATAAGCAAAAAAATAGTAAGTCTTCATGATAAGAAACAACTATGTATGATCACATCTATATCAAACTTTATGTGTGTAGGTATACAGAAAGTTTGCATAAATATGATATAATAGTATGGTTATAAAAATAGTGGTTGGTGGTTATCTTGGAGTAATTACAGATGATTTACTTTGTATTTTTTTGTGCTTTGAGCTGTTTTGTGCTTTTTGAAAATTTAAAAATATGCATGTGTGACTTATATAACCAGAAACAAAAACAACAGAGCTGCTTTTGTTGTGTGATAAACAGCTTGTTGAATGAATTGTTGTTTTTAGAGGTAAGTCAGAGAAGAGATTAGAAATTTTAGCCTTTGCTGACCAGGGGAAGAGAAGACTGGGTACTTTTCCCATTGCTTTGTTAATATTGCTAAATGCAATGGGAAAGTCAAAGGAGGTGGATTCTGACAGTTAGTTTCCTGAATTAGGGTCCAGATCTTAGCCCTCTCCTAGTACATCACCTCACTGGGAGCTCCAGCAACTGTCCCAGACCGAGGGCTTTTTCTGGCAGGGGCTGAGTTCTGAGTGTGCACCTGAGACGACCTGGAGGTGCTAGGGAGCTAATGTCCTTTGTAGTACCCTCAATGGGGGGATAGATGAGAATGGGCAAATATTTTAGCTTTCTTGCCCACAGGCAGGGCACATTAGAGATTTTTACACATAGGTTCCAGGGGCCCCAGTGGCCCAGCCTCACCTGTCCATGTCCCTGCACCTTGCATTGACTTCTGTTCCTGTCTCACTCTCCACTCCTCTACCAGCATCTTGGAATCATCCTTCTCCCTAAATCCTTGCCTCAGAGCCCATTTCTGAGAGACACCAGCCTGAGACAGGATCCTAACACTATTTATCTGCCTCTTTCCATGTTTGCGGACAAAACACTTACTGCCTGCTTTCTTGCCTATAGAGCATGGAACAGGTTCGGGAACCTCCCAGAAGTGGTATCTGATATGAATACTTAGTATTTGCAGTGGTGAGAAGAAAGTGGTGAATGTTGACAAAGAGCCGCTTTCTCTTATTTCCCCACCCTGCTACAAGTGAGGAGCTTGTGATGAAATGACCCATAGCCCTGACTCATAGCCGTGCTCCACAAATGTGATGTAGGCCATCACCGAGACCTCAAGTGGCAGATTCCTTCATGAAGTTGTCTTTGAGCGACAGTGATCTTACCCACCCACTTCTCTCATCTGCAAGTCATCTTTCTGCTTCCTGAGCCAGATTTCAAAGGGCTTAAGCAGCTTTCCAATTTTACTCACCACAGTGTAGTGTGCTGTTAGTCAGTGGCTCATGGCCTTGCAGCTGTCATTGACGGCGTGGGGTAGATTTCATCCTCCACTGAAGTATAGACCGATTGGCTATGTGGACCCTCCACCTGGGGGCTAAGTGGACCCAACAGCAAACTGGGATATTGCTGGGGTGAATGCTAGCTTTTGTGTGTTAGTGTCTCTGTCTGTGGAAGACAAGCACGCGGGGAGGCTGCCTTTGAAAAACAACCTTGTAGGCAGCAGGCATCCCTCCCAGACTGTCTCCTCATATATCCCTGGCCCAGTTTCCTTGGATCAAGTGCCTGAGGCAGTGTGACTTGTTCAAGTGAGCCTGAGATGGAAACTTGATGGTTGTTGTTGACTTAAGGTTCTTAGGAAAAGCCCAGTCTCATTACTTGGGGACCATTCTTTGGTGTTTTTCCTTTTCCTCCTCCTCCTCCTTCCTTTTTTTCTCTTTCTTTCTTTTTTTTTTTTTTTTTTCCTAAGAGGGAACCCATCTATTGAAGGGTTTTTAAGTCACTAGACTATTCATTTCTATTTTTTTTTAAAGATTTTTTAAGTTTTTCTTTTCTTTTCTTTATTTGACAGCGAGAGAGAGAGAGAGAGAGAGATGGAGATCACAAGCAGGCAGAGAGGCAGGCAGAGAGAGAGGGAGGAAGCAGGCTCCCTGCTGTTAGTCAGTGGCTCATGATGTGGGCGGGGCTTGATCAATCCCAGGACCCTGAGATCATGACCTGAGCCAAAGGCAGAGGCTTTAACCCACTGAGCCACCCAGGTGCCCCTAGACTGGTTCACACAAATCTTAGTTTGTGCTTAGAAATCCATTGGTAGGAATTGAATGGCAATTTGAACTAGTGTGAGCAGAGATGAGATGAGATGGCCTAGATACTAGCTATAACTCACTGAGATTGTGACCTTGGGGAAGCCAGACAGAGTCAGAGGACTGGAGTTCAGTTTCCAGCTCTGTTTCTTACTAGACTTTGGGCAAGTCATCTACTCTTACCACTATTAAATAGAGTAATAATACCTATCTCACAAGGTTGGTGAAGATGAAAATAAATAAGAAGTACATTTTAAATCATACAGCACTACACAGTTGTTAGTTACTTCTCTTTGTTTCATTGCTTATTTCAGCTGGGTTTGGATTGGGGTTTCACGAAAGTATCATTCTAGGAGATTATCAACCTCAGCTCTTTGTATATAAAATAAATATATTGCTTTATATATGTCTTTGTAAGTTATCTGAAATTATTTTTGGAATACATTAGAATATAGACCATGAATGAATGAATTAAATGAACAAGTGAATCTGTGGAGGTCTCAGTCTAGCCCTGCTTGTAAACACTAAGTGTGCTAAGCAGACAAAGTCAGAAGAAAGATCTAGCTTTAGTCCTTGCTTTAAAAATGGCACCATATTCTGTGAAATAATTGAACAGAAAAATATAATTCTTTTTCTCTTTTCCCAGTTCTGCCTTAAAATCATTAATTCCTTTCAAATGTATGAGCCAGAGTTTTAAAAAGAGGATTAATGAATATAAGAACTTCTGTTATTAACATTCTTGAGAAGTGAGTGGCCCTAACCAAAGTTCAATGGTCTTTTGGTAAACCCTGCTTCCTGTCTAAAAGAAAGGAAAATCAAATCATCAGCATAATAAAAGGGTAAATCAGATGCACATTTCCTTGAAGACGAGTTTTCCCTTCTTTTGCTTGTTTCTTTTTGCTGTTTGTACTGTCTGCACCTGCCTCACACCCAGGGAATGAATTTTATAGCCCTCAGGATGAGAATATCTTCACTTCTTCAGGTCACCTGCTCTGAAGGACTCAGTCAGTGGTTTGGGGAGAATGAGAAAAACATTCTGGATTGATGTTCCCATGGGTAGACCTGGTTACAAAGGTTTTGTTTGTACTTAACCCTCTCCATCAGGCTGAGGGATGCCTCAAGATGCAGTTGGAAGCCAAACTCTTTTGAGGGCGGAGAAACATACAGCTCTAGTTCCATCAGCAACCTAATGAAGTGGTTTTTCATAAGGTCACCAATGAGGTTTTCATTTAAAATCTGGGACTTTACTCCAAATGCCCAGATACTTAAATTCATTAGCCGTTTTCAAAGAAGCATGTGGTAAACAGGAAGTGCTCTAATGAAACTGGGCATACAGTGTCCACCTCAGGACCCAGGTCACATGAGAATTGAGTAGTTTTCTGTAGACTTTATAGAGAGTAGGGTAGATGAACTGAATAGGGATAAAAGGACAAAATCATTCAAAGCAATAGCCCTGAGGGAAATTGGTGACAGGCGGAAAAAAAAAAAAACCCAAAGGGAAAAAAAAAAACCAACCAGTGGGATATTAGGTTTTTTAAAGAAAAATGTTTAACTAGCCTGTGAGTGACACACAAGCATGTTTTAATTCCAAACATCTGAACCCAGTGTACATTTGCAAGCAATGGTGGGCAATGTGGATAGGTTGAAAGGAAAAAAGAAAACAGGTTGCATTTGGTTAATTAAAATGGCACATATCGATTTCTGAAATGAAATCTAACCATTACCTTGGTTTGAACTTGCAGCTCCTGGCAAAGTACAGAGGCTTGCAGTGGGGTAAAGTACTACGACTAGAGGAGGTGCAAACCAAACTGGGGGTCAGTCTGGAAGAAATGCTGTGGATCACCGAGGATGCCCTTCATCCCGAGCCCTATAGCCCTGAGGAGGTCTGCAGGTGTCTGGGAATTAGCCTGCAGGAGCTTCGAACCCAAATTCTGAGTCCAAACACTCAAGATGGTGAGTCTGCAGAAGAAAGTGAAGAACATGCTTGTTCCCCTACTCACAGCTGGAAAGATTCTAGTTTTCCCATGAATTTTACTGATTTTGAAGCATACTTGAGGGTATTTGAAGAATGTGTATGTTTTGGCAAACTTAATTCTCTAGATTCTGGGCTTCATTAAATTCATTGATTCATTCATCAATAAACATTTCCTGATCTGCCATATGCCAGGTATTCTGGTGAGGTAAAGGTGGATAAAACATGGTTCCTGCCCTCAAGAAGTTCCCACTTCAAGACGTTTCTCTTTCTTTTCCTCTGTGCATTTTTGTGATTATTATACTACGTGCACAAAAAAGTCTAGGTTGGAGCAGTGCTTATAACTGCTGAGACAACCCTGGAACACCAGGAAATTCACTGCTTAGCTTAGAACTTGTTGCCCACCTTAGCGTGAAAGCTTTTTTCTGTTTGCCTGCTGCTTTCACACGATGTTGTTTTCACAATGATAACATCAGATCCCTGAGATGACGGTAAAGGTTGGAGGTGAGGGATGCAGCCCTGGGGTGGTTTCTCTTCTTAGAAGTAAAAGTTGTGTATCTGTGGGTAGTCACCACTGGGGAGCAGGGGCATCTAGCTAAGATCCAGTTAGTTGTCTCTGGAGGTAGAGTTGGGGTGGGAGCTTGTAAAGGCTGGCCTTCAGTTCAGAGCATTGCCCAAGTTCCTTAACATGGATGCTAGTTTTCTCCTCAGTTGGGCCTAATCCTGTGCTTTCCCTACTCCCTGTTGAGTCCATACAAGCACTCAGACAGTATTATCTTGGTTGAACTATTGTACTACTAATTGCATCTTGGTTGTGCCTCTGGACTTTTAATTCTAAACATCACTGCCCTATTCTGATGGGATCTTTACTCTTTTCTGAATTACAGTTCCTATCTAAAAAGTTCAATAGAATTCTTACCTTTTCCATATCCTTCTCAAACCACAGCTTGTTCTCTTTCTCTGTACCCATGTTCTTTTTTTCTCTGCATCTGCATGTCTTTCCAACCTTTTTTGTTACCATTAAAAAACAACAACAACAAGTTAATTTCCCAGAAAACCTTGGAAAACACGGAAGATACTTTCCTTATCATAGTATATGCATTGCTATTAATGTATATATTTAAGGGTTTCCCCCCCAAAATAATGGTGTCATTGTTTTTATAAAAGCAATGCATGCTTAATCTTACTCCTTCATCTAAAATAACTACTCTACTAACCCACTTGCAATGCTTTCTATAATTTACTTACTTTGTACTTACAAAGTATTCACTTTGTTTATACTCAATAAATCTATGTTGAATGAATGAATCCATTTTATAATTCTGTTATCCTTTAAAGTTTTCTTCCTCTTTTACTGTTGGAATTAGTAAGTTAAAAACCCAACTGTGAACATAAATCAGTCGGTGGAGTTCTAGAATCTCCTAGATTCATGTCACTTGATTTACTTTCTGAATCTAACTTTAGCCAAATTTCCAGCTGAATTCTCTTGGCACTCAGCTTTTACTTTAGGGATCAAGATCCTGTTGTATCTTTGCCTTGTTCCTTCTGAGTTTGTGCTTCGGTCTGTCTAAGACCTCAAGAAAACATTTCTCTTAACCCTTTAGATGGTGCGATTCTTACTAAAGGTGGTGCTGCACTTAGATTGTATGAGCGGGCACAGAGATGACATAGGACCCCAGCAGCAGACTCTGGAGGGTGCCTCCGCTCTTTATCTGGATGCATACACTTTAACACACTTAGTTTCGACTAGAACTAATTTTTCTCATCAGGGAGATCCAGGCCTTTCTCAAAGGGATGTGGAATCCACTGTTCTCTTTCAGCCAAAATTAGTTTCTTTACCTGGTTATGAGTGTACGTTGGGAGATGTGGACCGTGACGTGACAGTGTAGGAAGAGATGTTTACAATCAAACTGTGGCTCACAGCCTTTGCTAAGCCAGCCAGACTTCCAAAGGCTCATGGACAATTGTTGTTTTCTCTTTCCAGATTTCTAATAATTAGATTTGGAAGTGCTCAGAGGCCATTAAAATTAAACACACAAAGGAAAACCCTCAAATCCTTTAGACATTGTTTAGAATGGCCACAGTCCATTGCTAGGAACTGGCGAGGAGTAATTTAAGTAGTAGTTGTCAGGCCTTCCCGACAGGTAGGAAGAATCTAAGGGTGTGATATGGTGTGTGGGTTTCTAGAGGCTCAGGGGCCAGGCTGATTTGAGGGAGGGGAAGGTGTCTCCGAAGGTGTAAACCACGAGGAAAAGACGAAGCTGTGGTCAGAAGCAGGAGAGGTGAGCACATATGGCTGGCACGGGGGTGGGCCTGCTGCTCACATGTGCTGTGCTGGGCTGGACATGAGTCTCAATGCTTAGATTAGTAACTGCCTGGGACCATGGGTGACAAAAGTGCTGGCCAGTTGCCGGCTAATTTGTTTGGATCCTGTGATTTCCAAAGCCATGGGCAATAATCAGGCTTTCGAGCAAGCACAGGGCGCTGACATTGACTGCTCTTTAGGAAGACGTCTAGAGTAAAAAAAAAAAAAAGTGTTGTTACTTGCTTTATGGTTTACATATTCCTCTTCACTTGCATCATATAGTTTGAATTTCACAACAACTCTGGGCCACATGGTTATCTTCATTTCATAGGTGAAGAAAGTAAGGTCAGAGAGGTACAGGATTTGTCAAGATTTACAAGTTAAGTGCTAAAGCCAGATCCCAAATCCTTCTTTTCTGATTTAACCCAGTTCTCTTTTTGCTATTCATTTTTTTTTCTTCTTAGCATATTAATAAGCTGGCCTTAGCAACCCTGCACCGTCAGATAATATTGACTTTATTTTGGTTGGCCCTAATTTTTTTTTTTTCTTGAAACCAGAGAGAGGTGATGAACGTAGGTTACTTTGTGGTTGAAGAGTTTCCTTTTGGCTCTTTCCCATTCTGGTGCTTTGGTCTAGGAGTCTAAGATCATGTGGCATCCAGTAGCTTGCTTAATTTAAGGAGCAAACTCAACTTAACCAGAACGTGCATGAGTTGTATTATAGAAGAACTGCGAGAAGTGCTGTGGAATTTCTCATTTGATAGAAGTGTGGTCCTCATAGATGATCTCAGTAAGGCGTAAGAAAAGTGATTTGTTTTTATGTGATGGAAACATATAAAGGTACTTCATAAAATAAAAACAGTCAGTTGGTCAGTAATCTCATTTTCCAATTAAGTGTTCTCAGATATTAAGGAAATTGATTTTAAAAATAGCTTATAAGCTATCAGGCACTAAATTCTATTACCTCAATGCATTTAATTGTTCTTTAAGAATTTTGGAAGAAAAGTTTTCTATGAAAAGTCTAGAAGAAACGCCAAAGGAAAATATAGACCTTTCTAGAGTTTACAGATATTGGTTGAGCAGAAGTCCTTAAAATCTGGTGATGGACTTCCAATAATGCCAAATAAAATGAATCCTTCAGTTTTGTTTGTTGTTTTCATTTTCACAATATAATAGATTCTTATGAAACAAAGTATTGAAAGGATAAATCAAGTAACTATTTTTGTTATGCACAAAAGATATGCTTTAAGTTGTTTCGGAAATCAAGTGTGGGGAAAATTAGCTTTCACTTAGTCCTTTTCCCTTTCCCTCTCTATCTGGCCTCTCTGTTTGTTGCTCAGTTCCTGTTGACTTCTTGACTATCTGGCCTCAGAGGGCAGGATCATGCCAGGAGTAAAGGGCCTTTATTTTCCTGGAAAATAAAACTTTGATCTCTAATCACTTGGGGATAATGCTTCCTTTGTGGGTTTTCCTCTTCTTTCAACTGTGTGCATTATATACCCCTATTTATTGGTTTGCCTTCCCTTTTTGAATGTTTAAGGAACTAAACATGAATGTGAATATACCTTATATATATGATTTTAAAGACATGACATCTTAAAACTCTCAACTTCTGTAGGAACACCCAGTATCCTTGTGTTGGAGTCACACCAGTGATCTGTGTTGTGTACTAGCCAGTGCCTATGTCACTGACAGGAATTTCCCCCTAATCCTACAAGGCTCCTGAACCACCCTGGAGTCACAAAAGTGGGAGAATTCTGGAATTTTCATCTCCTTGGCATGAGACTTTTAAAAGAGCTAAGAATGAAACAAATTCTGAAGGTACGTTTTGAGGAGCAGTTGACCCTTACAGTAGTCTTAAATATATTTGGCCATCTTCAACTGAGACAGAATGAATCTATGAGCTTGACCACTTCTTCATACTCTGTACCTTCAAACCCTCAAGTTCCCCAAGTATCTCATGTTAATGTGATTTGGGCATGGCTGGTAAGAGAGGATGAAGTGTGATAGAGAGTTGTTAGATCAGCGAGACTAAACATTGACTTCTGTCAGACACTCTGATCTTCTGTGTTGAGGACGAGTGTTTTCCTCTCTCTAGGAAGGTCATCCTTGGGTCCCGAGCCCTTAGATTCAGGGAGACCATACCTGGTATGGGGAAGGCGGAAGGGGACATCTACCTGCCTGACAATAGCAGACCCATGGACTCTGGTGACTTACAGCTATGAAAGCAAGCTGGAAGCAACTTTTCCAGCTTCCTATGAAACTCTCACACAGTAGTTACGAGAGTAGCATTTCCCAGAGATAAACCCTTGAAGAGTCACAGCAACTAAATATGAGCCACGAGGAATCATCTTCTCCGAGGATTTTTGTGCACCTCTGTATTTCCGTAATGACTAGCACATGTTCGCTGAATGAATAAGACTGACTTAAATGAATCTTCTTCTCTCCATATAGAGAAGCAATAGGTGGAGGCCAATTCAAGGAACTCAAAGTCTAAATAAAGGGTGTTATATCTAGCTTTTAAAAAAATTCTGTTCATCCTGTATTAATAGTAATAATGGTATTAACAACATCTAACACTGAGTACTTACTATGTTGTAAGCACTTACACTATCTAAGTTCTTTTAAAATATTTGCTGTACTTGTCCTCCTGTTTAGAGTACCTGCATGAAAGTCCTTTTCCAGGCTGGAAACTGGTATAAACACCTTCAGACACATACATTAAAATCTTGATGCCTTCACCCTTAACATGGTCCACCCCACCCTCCTAATTTGTTCATACTGTTGAGATATGACAATCAAACTCCCCAAATTAGGCAGCTCCTGGGGAACAAATAATTTTTTGGTAGATGTTGTTTTTGTTTGTTTGAAATTCTGTTTAGAAGAGAAATACAAATACATTTTCCATTACAATACAAATTAGGCTTGTGCTCATTGACATAACTGTTAATAATGCTGAATATTCCTTTTTCATTCTATAAACAAAGAGTGATATCAATATTCTGCAGCCAACAGAACATTCTGTCTTGCATCTCAGTGTTTTTGACAGTGGTCTTTGAATTCACACCGGACTTTCCTTAAAACATTTGAAATCTCTGTAAGTGAAATAGAGCACAGGCTACATAGATTCAGTTTAGAGGAACATAAGGGATAAAGATTGGTTTCAGATGTTTTTGCTGCTAGGAACATTTGTATGGTAGGTTTCAAGATTTTGCTATATTACAGATGAGGAAACTGAGGCACAGAATGGTTAACTAGCCCAAGGTCACACAGCTGAAAGTGGCAGAGTTGGGATTCAAGCTCATGCAGTGATTCCTGAGCCCTCCCTCTATGTAAACACTCCCTCTTAACCACTGATGTGGGGCTATATCAGGCTTTTATCAGAGAGAAAGGGTTTTATTATTTAGATCTGACCACATGTAATAGTACGAGCTGTTTAAACAGTACATAAGGAGCTAGAACCTGAAGTGGACAAGAAAGACAGTGAGGCAGTGATGATTGATGTGAAGTGGGGAGCAGTAGGGACAAGCAGGAACCCATGAGGATGAACAGAAACAGGAGTTTCACCACCTCTGGGCCTGCAACTTTGATGATACCAGTGTCCTTCGGGGGAAGCTGAAAATGTACTTGGCCCAAGAGTCAGAGAGGCTGAAAGGAGAGTCAGTGGGATTGGGACGGGGGTGCTGTGGACTGAACTGCTGCTCCATGCCAGTGAGGTGAGCTGGCAGAGAAGTGATAAGGTACTTGAGCTGCTGTTGCACCTGGTGTCCCAGCTTAGACCACTGAGGCATGAAAAAAAAAAGCCTTTCATCTTTCTTAATATATTTTTTTATTTGCTTGTTTCTCCTATAACCACTATCTTTCCTGGTCCTGCCGGCTACCTTCTTCACCCCATCTGCCTCCTTGGCCTTGGCATTGCTGGTGCCCCTGGGCTGCTCAGCCCTGACTACCACCTTGGTCCCAGCCCTGCCAGCCTCCTTGGGCCTGACCTTGTAGTTCCTGGCTACTTCTCAGCCCATATGCCTTTTTGACTCTGGTTTTGTAGGCCATGCCACTCCTGGCTGCCTCAAGGGAAGGGAGAGGGAGGAGAAGAAAGGAAAAAGACAATTTCTAAACTTTTAAATACGTGTTTTTCTTAAGTCTAGGATATGTGACTTGACATTACTCAGTATTCCTTTTGCTTGAATCTATCATGGATGTATCTCTACCTTCAGAGAAGTGAAATCAGCAAGGGGTCAGGTGTGAATTTACTAGACCCTCTGGTTTTTTTTTTTTTAATTTAACTTAATTTTATGTTTTTTTTTTCCCAGTGATCCAAAATTCATTGTTTATGCACCACACCCAGTGCTCCATGCAATATGTACCCTCCTTAATACCCTCTGTTTTGAGAAGAATGAAGCTTCTGTGGGTAGAAGGACAGCTGATGTCTCACTCTGTGCCATGTTGCCCCTCTGCTGCTTTAGATTCAGAAAACAACTTGTATAGTCTTCATCTACCTAAGAGGACAGAATCTTGCCATTCCTCTTTTACTTTTTTGCTATTTAGCTTTCATTTTCACAGTTTTAAGTTTCCATGAAAGTATTTTCTTTGTATTCAAAGCTGCTTTTCTTACAGTTAAATCTGTTTATTTTGGTCAAAGTTACCATTTCCTGTATTGAGGTTTTCAAGCTGATTATGCTCTAGTAACAAGACCAAAATCTCAGTGGCTTGACCCCTGAAAAGTATCTTCTCTCCGCATATTCAACTCAAGGCAGCAGAGGATTCTGTTCATCTGAGACATATAGGGACCCAGCCGTGTCAGGGGGGCAGGGGGAAGGATGGGGGGAGCAGGGGATCTATCTCAATACATTTGTCCATAATTCCTGTGGCCAGAGGAGGGGAATATTGCTAATCACTCACTGGCTTTTAACATCCCCTAGGGAGTGACACCATCACTCCTACACTCATTTCATTGGCTCCAGTAAGGCACGTGGATGTGAAGAACTTCAGTGGGGGTGGGGAAGTGCAGTTTGTTTTAACATGTGTTAGGAGCATGGGGAACATGTTAGAGACATCCCTAATGACAGCCACACTTTCCTGTGCTGTGTAGCTCTGAGTCTCATCCTATCAAATCTTAGTGATGAGAGCCAATTTCCTTGCTCATGTAAAATTATGAAACTGGCCTTTCTTTCCAGACATCTGGGACAATGAATATTGTTCTTGACCAAATTCCAAGTATTTTCACTTAAAAATTAGACATACTGGGGACGCCTGGGTGGCTCAGTTGGTTAAGCAGCTGCCTTCGGCTCAGGTCATGATCCCAGCGTCCTGGGATCGAGTCCCACATCGGGCTCCTTGCTCCGCAGGGAGCCTGCTTCTCCCTCTGACTCTGCCTTCCACTCTGTCTGCCTATGCTCGCTCTCGCTCGCTCTCTCTCTGACAAATAAATAAATAAAAATCTTTAAAAAAAAAAAATTAGACATACTGTGATCTCTTTTTATGTTGCACATTTCTCTCACAGGCATTTTATCTGCACTTTGGTGAAATCCTTCCTAGTTCTTGGCTTGTCACTTTTTCTCTTGTCTAGTGGAGTTCACACAGACTCTTTTCAGAAGACTGTTTTTCTAGAGTCTTAGGGTATGGTCCAGGAAAACATCTCTTGTTTGAAATCAGTTGTGTACCTCCTATGTCTTTGTTATTTTTCAAAGCACCTAGCTTTAGGTGGAAGGAAATGTTCTAATAAGAACTTCTAAGACAAACCATAAGTGACTCTTAATCTCACAAAACAAACTGAGGGTTGCTGGGGGGAGGGGGTTTGGGAGAAGGGGGTGGGATTATGGACATTGGGGAGGGTATGTGCTTTGGTGAGTGCTGTGAAGTGTGTAAACCTGGTGATTCACAGACCTGTACCCCTGGGGATAAAAATATATGTTTATAAAAAATAAAAAATTAAAATTTAAAAAAAAAAGAACTTCTAAATTAGAAACTGTGTACTTCCTCCTTTCCACATGAATTTGTGTCCAGTTTGTTTCCACACAGGTCTAGAGAAGTAACTAGGTATGGATCTAGGGACTTTGAGCAGGTTATTACCAAATTTTAATATTAATGACAACAAAATAATGGCCCATTGTGTCTATCTAGACCTTCATACTTTTAGCCTCATGAAATCTTGATTGATCTTTATTTGTGCTGCAGATTTCCTGATGAGAGCATGACATGGGACCACTTTATGTTCAAGGGCAGAGACATAGCATTGCTTGTTTTTTTTTTTTTCTCTTAACTCTTGAGGAAGCTGGTTCTTCATATTGTCTTCAGGCAGGAATGGGGTGGGAGACAACACAGGAATGAGCACCTGCAGTCCGTTCGTGCTGCTGGGAAGCCTTAATTCTAGCAAGGGCTATTGATGCAGCAAAAAAGACCGGAGACCTCCTCCCTGGGAATAGCAGTAACATTTAGTCTTTTAATGAGAAACTTTAAAATGTTCTAAGAACAAGGAATATAAAATTCTACTCGATTAACCCAAAATAGCAAGATCTATACTTCCTTTCTGTGTTTTAGTCCAACAGGGAAAGGGGGCAGAGAGGATGCAAATCAAAAGGGAGCTGTCAGACAGACAAAGAAAAAGGGAAAAAGAATCTGATAACGGGAGAGAGACTAATGTGTACATGGAGCTGGCTTATGAACAAGTGTGTAAACACAAACACAGAGAGAGCACAGACCCACTCAGGCCTGCGTGCATTTACTCCCCACGCTGGGCCACAGGGGGCTAGCTGCGTAAACATGTGCGTAATCGCGGGCTTCTGTGAACCAGCATCCTCCTCATCTGTCTCTGCTGGATATGACCGGCTATGTTGCAAGCCCCTGGAGAATAGGAACACCTCATGAGATGTTTGTGAGAGTGCGCCCCTTTTCTCTTCCCTAATACCACACCACATTTTGGAAAGCCCAGCTGTAGTGTGGGTCTACTGTCTTCAGTACTTGCCATGAGGAAATTAAGGGGAGGGTCCCATTTAGCCTGCGTTGGAGCTCCCTCACTCTCCTCCTTGTGCCGTGTCCAGGTCACCTTCCTGGTCTGAGCGAGTGCATCCCTGTCAAAAGCAAGCTCTGGGCAGCGGCCCATGCAAGCAGGTGGGTCTTGCATGGTGGGTGACAGAGCTTCTCACTTGCTTAATCTCTTCTAATTTGGCAGACTCCTACTTTTGATCATAATGGCAAATAATGAGTAATATGAGTAAATAGGGGTAAATTTTTATTCCTTTATTCAATAAGTACTCAACTGCAGGGCAACTATCCAAGCACTGTGCTAGGGCCTGTGATCAGTAAGGCCAGCATAACCCAACAATAAGATAAATGCTGAAGTGCTTTGATGAAAATATAGTACTTATTTCTCAGATAAACACAGTTTCCCTTTGCCTCTCCTTGTCCTTTTTGCTCCCTCATGTACCTCCTCCCCCACCCCCCGTAATTCAATTAATAGAAGATAGCAAAGACAAGAGCTCATTTCCATTTATGCTAAAATATTAGGACAGGCCAGCTCTAGGCAAGTGTGACCCTTGTTTTCCATAGTTCTTCATTCAGCTCTGCATTGACCAAGACTCCTTCCCAACTCTGGAGGCCCCTTTTCAAATGCCTTGAAATTGTCTTGTCCTTTCACTTTTTCCAAGAACAAAATTTTAGGGATGTTCTGGGAAGTTCATGGGCAAGTAGTTTGCTCAAGAAAGAGAGGGAAACAAAAATGCAGCTCATCCAGGAACTAGCTTTAGATTCTTTCTTCGTTGATGGGGTGGGAGCCAGAAGTGAACATGTGTTGAGAATTAGTTGAGAATTATTGAGAATTTATTGTTACATTCAAGACTCTTTATTAGGTTCTAGGGTCTGGAGAGGAGAACACACCACTGCTAATGAGTCACAGTGTTTCACTGCTGCTGGGGGTGGGTGCCAGTTTTTGGCTACCTAGGCATCCAGGCCCCTTTCCTAGGGAAATCTCACGTGTGTAGGTTGATGAGAGAGTGGGTCTTGCTTCCTGCCGTAGCAGCTGAATGGTCCGATTTGCCTCTCCCAGGTCGCTTTTCATCTGGGTGTGAGCAAGGGCCTCAGGTTCCTCCTGGTGTTTTGGCATGTGCTTAATTAAGTCTGGGGCTTTGAGTCCACTGGGCACAGGGTCTGTTGTTAAGGTATCTCGAGTCTGATGTCCTATCTAGACTTGTGAAGTGACTGTGACAGTGTTCTTAGCTGCTATAAAGATGAAGACAGCCCAGCCCTTGCCCTTGCCCTCCTAAAGCAGAGTGTGATGACTGTAATTAAAAGGGAACACAGTAATTAGGGGGACTCTGTCGTCATCAGAATGGCCCTGGAATTAACAGGGGCTTTGTGTTTTGCCAGAGTATAAATGCAGGTGTGGGTGACAATAGCAGAGTGAGGCAAAGCCTTCAAGGTCAGAGAAGTAGAGTTTATTATGATGCTGACAATGCTGGCTCTCACTGCTCTTGGAAATCTGAGCAAGGGAAGTTAGAAACATGTGGGATGTCCTTACTCTCCACAGACAAGATGGCATTATGTTGTGGATTTGCAAATATTCACAAATGACTCTTGGAATGTAGTTTTCCATGGATTAATATGGTTTGTGTTGAAAGTGCTTATATATATATATTTTTTTTTTCTCTTCTGTGGTTTTGCTTTTAAAAGCAGGTAAAGATTTTTTTCCTCTTAAATGTAAAATGCTAATGTAATTTAGTGTTTGCAGCATGGGAATGGGATGCTAATGTGGCTGAAAACAGCAGTTCATTTTTTGTGGGTTTGACCATTTCAGAAACTTCACATTTCTGAAAAAATATTATTATTAGGAAAATAAGTTTGAAACCACAGTCCAACTTCAATGAGGAATATATAGTGTTTTTCCATTCTCTTGCTTAAATAGTCCAAAGACTCTATGCCTCAGAGCAGGGACTTATTGTAACTTTGCTGCATAGGAAAACAGAGGACTCCAGAGCAGATTCTGAAGTGGTTTTCCCCATCCACCTCTGGGTTGCTGTTCTTGGAAAACAACTCTTGGGTTAGCCCAGTGGAGCCTTTTGTTTTGAAAAGAAGCTGGCCAGTAGCGTGTAGTTCCATGGGGGTACAAAGGCAACTGAGGACTCAACTGCTTTTAGCTCCTCGCCCAAACACCAGCAAAGTGTTTTGGGGTATGACAGTCTCAGAAAGACTCATTATATACGTACATGAGAAAGATTTCCAGTTCTCGGCGCTCCTCAGACTGACTCCTAGGGCACACTGGGAGAACCACCCTTTTAGCAGGACTGATCAGTGAAGGAGACTTGAAATCCAGTTGTGTGAGGGAAGCTGGGTGGTTGGTCTGTGGAGGAGAAAGCGTCACTGCTAGTAGAGTCACGGTATTTCACCACTGCTGGGTGTGGGTGCCCTAGTTTGGGCTACCTAGCATCAGGTCCAATTTGCCTCTCCTAGGTCGCTTGTCATCTGGGTGTGAGCAAGGGGCTCAGGTTCCTCCTGGTGTCCTGGCATGTGCTTATGTCTCATAGAATTTGTGAGCTCTCCAATATCTTTAAAATAAATTACTTTTTTGGTTAAGTTAGTCCATATCGGTTTCTGTTGTTTACAAACAGAAATCCTGACTGACATAATTGCTAAAAGCCTATAATGGTTTTTTATTTCTAGCTGGAATTTATAACCTGGATCCAAGGATAGCTTTATGCAATCTTGTGTCTGTGTTGTACCATATATAGAATTTTGGATATTTGTGCATTCAGATGGGGGGAAGGTCTCTAGCTTTGATTTGACTCTGGAAAGTTTCTATAATTCTAAAAGGGCCAAGAACCACTTACCTACAGGGTAAAATTTAAATACCTCAATTTAGGGTAACTTACAAAACTTTGATGATCCGGCCTCTGTCTACTGCTTCAGTTTTCTCTTTCATTGAGTTTCCTGTTGCTTCTGCTCTTTGTCCTCATTCCATGCAAGTTACAGCTGAGTACTGTGGATTCTCTAAAAGTACCTCGTGTTTTTTAATCTCCATGTCTTTGTTCATGATGTTCCTTCTGCCTTAAATTCCCAGTGCTTTTCTTGGCTCTTTACCCCACCTTTTAGTGGGTTTTCTGGGTACCTGCTCATCTTTTAAATTCAGCTGGTTTCACCTCTTCTGTGAAGGTCATAATCTCTGTGCTCCTTCCCCATGGCTCACCTGGTTCCAGCTTTGCCAGCAGCCATGTCATGTTAGCAGCTGGTGTGAGCGTGTCTTCATCAGCTTGGGGCATTCTTCAAAGCCACTGAAGGTAGCTGCACTGTACAGGCACGTCTTTGTGGAGAAGTGAACCCCTTTGGGGGCAACAATGGGGATGTCTGTGGACAAATGCCTCAGGCTTCCCATCTGCTGATGGGACTATTCTGATGTACCTTCTGCATGGTTCTCCAGAGAGGCCCCTGAGCAACTGGGCCCTGAGTTGTCCACAGTGGCACTCTGTTTGCCACCCTCCGTTGGCCTTTCTTCTTTCCTATCTCCCTTTCCTTAGTCCTCTGCTCCTGCTTCCTACACTTCTGTTACCTGCACCCAAGGCTTTGTCTTAGCCTCTGCTTTTGGGTCAGTCCATCAGGACAACCTCTTACAGTCATGCCTCTGTGTTAGCTCTGAGGAGATGCCTTAACATCTGTTGCCTTTATTGTCCTTATTTAGTGATTTTTCTCTAGTAAACTATTATGTCTTTTTTATTTAAAAATTTTTAAAAATTATTTTCATTTATTTTTCACTGTGATAAGAACAGTTAACATGAGATCTATCCTTTTAATGCATTTTAAGTGTAATTATTGTTGAATATACGTACATGGTTATACATCTTACTTGATAATCATCTTATTTCGCTGAACTTTATGTCTGTTGATTAGTAAGTCCCCATTTCCCCTTCTTCTGGCCCCCGGTAACTGGTACTCCAGCCTTTGATTTTGTGAATTTAATGACTTTAGCTATTTCCTGTAAGTGGAATCGTGTAGTACTTACCCTTCTTTTGTTGGCTTTTTGTCTTATTTAATTTAACATAATATCCTCAAGGTCCATTCATGTTGCTGTATATTACAGAATTCCCTTCATTTTTAAGGCTGGATAATATTCTTTTATATGTATATACTACATTTTTTAAAGCCATTCATCCACTGGTGGACATTTAGTTTGCTTCTGTATCTTAGCTATTGTGAATAGGGCTGCAATGAAGGTAGGAGTGCTAGCGTCTCTTTGAGATCCTGATTTCAGTTTTTTTGGATGTATACCCAGGAGTGGAATTGCTGTATCATACAGTAGTTCTATTTTTAATTTTTTGAGGAACCTCTGTACTGTTTTCCATGGTGGCTGCACATTTTGCATTCCCATCAACAGTATGCAAGAGTTCTAGTTTCTCCACATCCTCACCAACACTTGTCTTTTGTTAAACTATTACTTCCTGAGGGTAAAGAGCTCATGTTACTCATTAGTGTTCCCTCAGTATTAACAGAGAAAACGGTGTCCTCATCAGTGTGTGAAAAAACATAAGACATGAGAGCTTTTCTCAGAGCTGTGTTTACATGGCTCTCAGGAGCAGAACTAAGACCAATCAGTAGAAGTTACTAGAACACAGAGTTTAGTTCAATATGGAACTATCAGTGCACCCAAAGGGGGGGTATTTGTTAGTAACCATGGCTCCTTATGGCATGGTGACTCACTTGGTTTGCCCACTCTTCCCTCTCTAGCCAAGAATTCCTATAATAGAGAGCTTTATGTTAAAAGAGAACATGCATATACCTATGGGACCAGGCAGGCATGCAAACTAGTGAAGCAATCTGAGTATCAGAAAATTGGGAATGGAGGGAACTGTGTAGAAATAAAGTGTATGTATTCTGTCTAAAAGGGATAGCTGCTCCTCAGCTCCAGCCAATGACATTTGTGCAAGAATATAGGTTCAGTGCTGCCAGGCTTCAGTTTTTCAAGGGAAAGCAGAAATCCAGATTCTTATATTAAAAATTCCCAGTTTGGAAAACAATACGTGGGTCGAGAAGGCATCACTGGGGCTGGATATGGACCATGGGTTGTTAGTTTGCAACCTTTGTGTAGCATATGTAGCAAAGGAAGTTAAAACTTCAGGTGTGAGGACAACCTCCTTGAGAGATTGCCCCAGATTCTGGTCAGTTTGCTCTCTTCAGGTCTGTAAACACACTCTGCCTGTTCCCAGCTCAGGCCTTCGGTCATCCTTTCTTTGTAACAAGGAAGCTCTGTGGTTTGGGCTCTTCTGTGATCCTTCCCATTACTGTTGTGCCTCCCCCAAACCCTGTCATCTTAGTGCACCTTCAGCGGCTCTGGCACTTGCATGTCTCCTGCAGTTCATCACTTGTCAGTGGTCTCAGAGCTTGTTTTCTCTGTTTAACTGAGTTGTTGAGTTCCTCATATCCAGGGCTCCTATTCCACATGTCTTTCCTATCATTTGGAGCATGGTATGCGGCACATAGCAGGTGCTCAATAAGAACTGTTGGTTGACTGATGCTCGATGGCCATCTTGCTCAGGCCTTTTGTCATCACTCTTAGTAGAAGATGAGGTAATAAAAAGTCTTGTAAGTAAAAAAAAAAAAAAATTGAGTTAGATTAAATAAGTGGGACTCTTTTAGAAATTGAATAGGCATGTCCCCCATCTCCTGTTGATCAGCTGCTCTTAGAGCTTTTATGAGGAAATGGTGCCTGGTGTGTTACCTCTACCAGAGACTCTTTCTCATCCTTTCTCACTGAAGAGACAGCAAAAGAACCAATCATCTGTTCCCCTTTTTAGATCCATTGATTAGAGATGGGTTCTGATCATAAGCTATGTGGCCATCCTTTTAAGTAAAAGTGAGCAGCAGACAGCTTTTTGTTACAAAGATTGTCTAACAGAAAAAAATTATCTTAACTAATTTTGATGATCTATTTCTCTTCCTTCCCTTTTATTTGAAACACTTCTTGTATGTTTTAGAAATCTCCTTTCTTCTACATCTGTGAAGCAAAACACAATATAAACAATTTTGTCATCTGTGATAATGCGTATTAGGTACACTTTGGACACGGGAGTTTACTAATTCTCTTTTAATCTTCTTTTAGTCAGCTTTTCCCACTTTTTTTTGGTGAAGTTGCTAGTAAGCATAAACTGCCAAAATAGTAGGTCTTGTCTATTGCATTTGTCCCATAATTGTTTACTTCACCAAGTTTTGCCACGAAGACAAGAAACTGACCATTCCTTCAGTGAACATTTATTGAGCCCCCATGGTATGCCAGACCCTATTTCAGCTGCTGAAGATGCAAAAGTGAAATTCTGTAGACAAGGAAGGCCCTTGCTTTCCCAGGGCTGATCTAGTGGTGAGAAACAAACACAAACTGATGAACAAATATATATAAGCAAGACATTTGGGATGGTAGTAAGTATTGGGAGAATAAAATAGAATCGAGAGAATACATATGCGAGGGAGTTACTCTGGAGTTAAGGGAAGGTCTCCTTGAAGCTGTGACAGCTGAGGCTTGAATGACACGTGGGGCCCAGCCATGTCAAGATCAAGGGGAGGAGCATTCCAGGCTAACAAAACAGCTCATGCCTGGGCCTCCGGCAGGAGCTCATGTGGTGAGTGTACTGACCTAGGAAGTCAGACAGAAGGGGAAGTTTAGAGCTAACAGAATTATTATACAAGTGAATTTATTCAGCGGCTTGTGCAGTTTAAATGTTTATGGTCATGATTATTTAGATAGATCTTAGATTCTGTGTCACGATTTCAGGATTAGACTCAGTCATTATCTAAGATTCACGCTGGAGAAAGTCAATCTTTCAAAGTCTATGTGGTATGTCCTGCTTTGAAGCCTCAAATTTCCTATGATAGGATAGGACATTAATAGTATCTGGTGTTATATTCTTAAATTAAATTTGCCTTGGAAGTCATCACGCATGTGGTGAACATAGTAAGAAACAACTTCCTTCATCTTTTAATATAATAATTGCTCTCAAGGATTGTAAGAACTTATAGACAGTTGGAACATCCGATTTTAAAGTGCACTGGACAGGGAAGAAAGCTATTGTGGATAAAGTTTCAGATTTTCTTGGATTTTTTGGTATCTGAGTAACAAGAGACCCGATGAATTGCCAGCACATAACAAGCCAGAATCCTGGATCCAAAGAGCATTTGTGATGTCCAGCCAACACAGAACTGCTTTTCCTTCCAAAGGGTGGTCTCCAAATCTTTTGTAGCCTGTGGCAAGATTTTTATATACAATTGAAACCAGATGCCCTTTCTGCCCTCTCCCTTGTTGTTGTTGGAGTTACTACCTTTGGTGGGGGGGTGGGTGTGAGCCATGGTGGTCTGTCATGTACCTTCAGAATGCCCTGCCAGAGTCCTCGGCAGATGTGCCTACTCAGAAATCTTGTGTGAAACACTGTGCAATGGAGAATAGATTTGAGAAGGTGCCAGGTTTGTGAGGTTCTGGTCATCTGCTCGGTGCATTCTGAATGTTTCTTGTCACAAAGCAAAACACCAGTCCTAAGGTTTAGTATAAGAGACCTTTCTAGGGGCACCTGGGTGGCTCAGTTGGTAAAGCCAATGCCTTTGGCTCAGGTCATGATCCCAGGGGCCTGGGATTGAGCCCCACATTGGGCTCACTGCTCAGTGGAAGCTGCTTCCTCTTCCTCTGCCCCTTCCCTGCTTGTGCTCTTTCTCTCTCTCAAATAAATAAATAAAATATTAAAAAAAAAAAAAAACACCTTTCTGGATGGTTTCTATTTTAGAATATTTAATCCCAGTGGAAAATATTTCATCCTAAAGGACTATGTAATCCTAAAGAAAAACTAAAGCATACTGTCCCTACTGGACTATATTGAGTTTTATTCCGGGCTATAGCCTTGAAATGTGCCTATATTTTACATACATGACACTGGGAATCCAGACTATCAAAAGTCACTGTGAATTCTTGATTAAAAGGAACTTATTAGATATAACAATGAAACATAATGTGTCCCCTTTGTTCAGATCCTGGTGTAAATCAACTGAAATTTAAACAACTGGGAAAATTTAATATGGACAGAATTTAATGATGGACTGCAAGAGCAGTGTAGAGTCAAGAGCCAGTTTCCAGCTGGCGCCATCATGGCTTCTCTGAGCATAAAAAATTAAAACTGAAACAGGTAAAATTTTGAGAGAAAGGACAGGAAATGATTTTGCTGAGAAGCAAAGAGTGTTTGGGTAAGAGTAGGGGAGTTTGGCTGGAGGGAAGACATCCTGCTGGGATGGAGTGTGCTGAGGGCGGGAATCTGAATTCTGTGAAACACTGGTGAGGCAGAAGGTTTGGGGCAGTAGCTGAGTAAGGCTGTCTGTCAGGAGCTCAGTCTGGCAGCGTCATCCTCAAGGGAGGTTGCAGGGAGGAGAGATTAAGACAGGGATATCAATTTAGAAACTACTGCAAAATAGTTCAAGTGGGAAAAAGGAATAAAAGTGTAAATTTGGGTGATGACAGTGGCAATATAAGGGAGGGATGATTACAAGACATGTTGCAAAAGAACTGACTAGATTTGATGACTGAATTTAGATCCTCTTTGAAAAAGGACAGGAAAATTAATAAGAACTTGCATCATTTCATTAATGCAAGCAGTTAACTATAAGTTTAATTTACCGAATATGACTGAATTGAGAATGTTTGAAAGAAAACTTTGATTTTTTTTTTTTTATTAATTTATAGAAAGGTAGCCACACCCTTACTGAACTTTACACAGATCCTAAGAATGGCTTAGGTTCCTCTAGCCATGGCTGGCTTTTTCTCAGTCTCCAAGAGTTGGACAGTGCTGTGGAAGGGAAAAAAATGTGACCTGAAACTTTTAATAAAATTTATTCGTTTGTAAGAGAACTGTGACAGCACCTCTGAAAAAGTAGTAAAAGTCTAGGAGAGGAAGCTGCAGGCTGACACTGGAGGATCAAGTCATGTAGTATATGTGCTGCCGAAGCGAGCACTCAAGTCATGTAGAAAAGGCCACCTTGAAAGGATGTTCATTGTCCTCCAGTGGAGTGGCAGAACCAGCTGCAAGGAGGGAGCTGGGGAATAAATCCTCTGACCTACTCTCTTCCCTCCCATTTCTCAAGGATCTTCCTTTTCCCTAGTCTACACAGCAAGGGAACCAAGGGGGTATAATCATACTTGTCAGCCTCCTGAGGCAGAGCAGAGAGTAGAACTGAGTGTGCAGACAGGAGGTAATAGTCACGGCATCCTCTTTACAACATCTAACAACATGGGGGAAGGGGAAAGGCTTGGAAGGAGATCTTCATAGAATCATGAAATGTTAGATCCGGAAGTAATTCTCAGCCTCGTTTTAGAGATGGGAAAATAGAACCATGTAGAGGTAGCAACTGGGTACAGCTAATTGTCACAGAGCTGAGAAGAAATGACAGACCTTGTGATTCACAGACCTGGCTCTTTCCAGTAGACTGGGTACACTTCCATATAATCACAAATTCCCCAGGCCCACAGCACCCCCTCAGCCACTTCGGCAAGACTGAAAACGGTAAGAAGGTCCCAGTTGTTATTCAAGGGAGTGTATAATCATTATTAAGCCATCGCAGTAGGATGTGTTGCTGTAACTGAAGTCAGCGTCATTGTGGATAATCTAGAGAGTATAGAAATGTGTTAAGGGAAAAATAAAATCACCCTTAATTACCACAGAGATGACAACTGTTAATATTTTAATGCTTTCTTTGAATTTTTAGAAATTAAGGGCTCCTGGGTGGCTCAGTGGGTTAAGCCTCTGCTTTTGGCTCAGGTCATGATCTCAGAGTCCTGGGATCGAGCCCCGCATTGGGCTCTCTGTTTGGCAGGGAGACTGCTTCCCCCTCTCTCTGCCTGCCTCTCTGCCTACTTGTGACCTCTCTCTCTCAAATAAATAAAATCTTAAAAACAAAGAAATTAAAATTTACATAAATACACATATATGTGAATGCAAAATTAATATCAGTTGTATGTACAGTTGTGTATCTTGTTTTTTCACTTGATAGTGAATAATTTCCCATAAGTAAATTGTCTTAGAATTTGAGTATCTAATAGCGGTAACATTTTTTAATGGATGTAGCTTAATTTTTAAAATGTTCCCTGTTATTAGACATTTAAGTTGTTTCCTATTTTTTGCTATGATAGATAATGCTGTTGTACATGTATATGTGTATGTATACATATGTAAGTAATTGTGCTTATCTCTAGGATACATTTTTATAAATAGAAATGCCAGCATAAGCATTTTCAGTGCTCCTTTCTGGTGGGTCACAGTGGAAGGAATGTGGCCCAGGGATCAGATATCCTTATTGATATTCTGCTTCTCTAGTTTCTGGATGTGTGACCTCAGGCATGTCATTTCAGCCTGCTATCTGTTTAACAAGGATCAGGCTGCCACTCCCCCAGTGCTGTGAGGAGAATGACACGAGACAGTCATGCCTCTAAAGGGTCTGAGGTATAGGTAGTGCCTAGTACAACTCACCTCCCCCTCCCAAGGGGATGAGTTAGTTTGCATGCACATGTGTGCACACGTCTCTGTGTGCAGAATGATGGGAAGAAAGCTTAGTCTCTTTCTCTTCTGAGACTGTATTCCATATCAAGAAAAAAGTAAAACTGACTTGGAAAGGGACAGATGTAGATAAGAAGATTTCTTTTGGTGAAAGAGAGACCTATTTAAAGTCTAAGGTATTGAGAATGAAGATAGAAATGGAAGTCCTCAATGACGACTTTTCCTTGCACTGGGTTGTCCGGTAAATATGTCTCCCCTTGTTCCCTGTCCCTTTTCTTCCTAAGTGCCCATCTTCAAACTCTACCAGCGGGCCAAGCACGTGTACAGCGAGGCCGCGCGGGTGCTCCAGTTTAAGAAGATATGTGAAGAAGCACCTGACGACACGGTCCAGCTGCTGGGAGAGTTAATGAACCAGAGCCATGCGAGTTGCCGGGACATGTACGAGTGCAGCTGCCCCGAGCTGGACCAGCTGGTGGACATCTGTCGGTGAGGCTGAGAGAGCAGCGTGGTGGCGGTGGGGGGATCCTGCCAAAGAAACTGTTAATGGATGAAAACTGCAGTATTTTCATAACCTTCTAAGTGAAAGGCGATCCTTCCCCGCTTCCTCTCTGAGGTGTCGTATATAGGGCTGAACTTGTTCTCTCCTAAATATTTGAGGGAGAAAGATTCCAGAGACCTGACTCCACAGCTTTATGAGGCTGCAGGTTTGGAATCAGTTCTTCCCATGTTTCCATCTTGGGATGACTTGGTATTTCAGGAAGCTTTCCTTAGACAGGGGTCCTGTTGTTGCTTTCTCATCCTATTTTCATCACTACAACGGTGGCCCTGCCAGCATCTTCTGTTTGGTGTCCTGAGTTCGGTAGCTTTATTCAAAAGAAGGCAGAAAACAGAAAGAGGGCCTGAAACCCGTGCAGAGTGTATTCAGGGGCAGGGGAGGTTGCTGAAGGAATTACTCGACAGGCCAGCATGTCCTGCCTTCCAGATTCAGGTTAGGCAATTTGGAGAAATAAGGATTTGACGAAAGCATCTTTTATAAATGTTTGGTTGAGACAGAAATGTAAAGAGGAAAACTCTTTCACAAAGCTTGAGAACAGCTTCCTTATAATTGTTAGAGAATGGGGATAATGGATAGAGTAGAATGGTCACTTTACCCAGAAGGGATTTCATTGACCTTGGGAGAACTGAAAGGGAAATTGGGAGAACACTCAAATGACTAGATGTTATTTCCACTGTGAGAAGATGATACAGAACTGCCTGCAATTAGTCATGAGAATGTAATTAACCACTTGGCGCCTATGGCTTGCTTCACTCGTTGCCACACTCCTAGCCTGAAAAGTTTAAATCAACTAGCTCCAGTGATCACAACTGGCATGTATAACCCAACTTGTAGAGAGATTTGAACATAGCATTGATGAGAATCCTTCTGCTGACGTCAGAGTTTGCTCATTAATTGCCAAAAAGCCTTCCAGAGCTTGTTCCCTTAGAAGTGCTCTTTTCTGAAAGTATCAAGGGCCCAGTAAATGGAAGCGACAAATATTGTTCAGTTCTAGAAATAAGAGGAAGTGGAATGATTTGTGCAGGAATCAGGAAGAAGTGTCTTTGCCTGGAAGGTAGTGGAATAGTTTGAATCCCACCTGAAAGGCAGTGAAAGGGCATTTGTCAGTCTCCTGGAATTCCCTAAAGAACTTTCTCTTCCGGGGATGGCCAATCAGCTCTTGCTCTTTTGGAGCCTACATTCTCATGGGGAAAGAGGGAGGTGACAATGAAAAATAAATTGAGTGGTAGTAATAAGTGCTATGAAAAAAAGCACAGAAGGGATAGAAAGCACCAAGGTTGGGGTGGCTAATCTTTCTAGGAATTAGTTGAAGAAGGCTTCTCTGAGGAGGTGATGTTTGAGCAGAGACCTGAAGGAAGTGAAGAACGGAGATGGCCAGTGCATCGACCCTGGGGTGGGGACATGGCTGCTGCATGTGAGGAACAGCTAGCTAAGCAGTGAGGTTGGAGGGCAGTCAAGGGGAGAGTAGCAGGTGATGAAGTATGAGAGGTAGCATGAGGCATACCACATGGGGCCTCATGGGCCATCAGCCATCAGAAGGACTCTGGCTTTGGGTGGAGAAAGGTAGCAGTGGAAGCGCTAATGGATCTGATGCCAGATGAGCCTGGCAGAAAGATTCAAAACATCACTGTGTGCGTGAAAGACAAGTATCGAGCTGACTCCTGGGTTTTTGGCCTGAGACACAGGGCTCCATCCCAGGACCCAGGAATCATGATCTGAGCCAAAGGCAGCCATGTACCTGATGGAGCCACCCAGGCACTCCAGGTCTATATATTTTTAAAGATTGGGTTCCAGTGAAAGAGTTAGTGGCTGTGTCTTGAAAGGGTTTAGAAGTGCACCTTTTGTTTATTATTTCACTTGTTTTTGAAAGCTCCTTTTTTAATAGCTTAATACTTGAATTTAACACTTAAAGCACTTTATTTCTTAAAATATTTCTGTCTAGCCCATTTTCATCTGCTGTATTGGTTTTCTGAGGGAAATTCGGTTGTGTCTAGTTTAAGGAGCGCACTCCCCTTTTTGTGGTTGTTTATGTTTGGAAAGTCAATTGCTAAGCATCAAAATTAGTTTCTGCTTACTCCATAACCATATAGGGACCAAGTTTCCCATATTGAAAGATTACCTTTTGGCATGTTGTAAATATTGGCCAGAATAGTTGTCTGGTCCTTAAATGTCTTATATAATTATTTTTTCCATTGCTGTCACTTTGACCAGCAGGTATTCCTCAAATGTTCCCATTGCTTCCCAATTCCTTAAAGGTCCTACCTGGCAGAGGAACCTGAGGATAGCCCCCGGGAGCTCTCACTGATGCCATTCCTCCCTTGAGCCAGCAAATACTTTCCGATAGAGCATTTTTGTCTTACGTGACACTGAAGTCTAAGCCCTATTTTCAAGAGCTTTAAAACTTTTTTGTGTGTGGATGGAAGGGGGGAGGGGCAGGAATGCAGAAGAATGAAAAAGATAGTGGCGATGTGGGGTGGTTAAAAGTGGGAGAGAAAGATGGCTAATGGAGAGTAGTAGATGGTAAAAGGATGGGAAGACTCAGTGAAAAATGAGACACATTTAAGCCCTGGTTGCTCCTGAAGCTTTGTGACTGTTTGCTGGGCCAGGCAGAGGCAGTGCTGGGAAGGGCCCTGGCAAGGTACATAACTCAACTTCTGGGAGGGTATTATTTTGTTTAAGAATCCTGATCAGCTCCAAACATCCCTGTCCCTTTAAAAATGTTAACAATCAAAATAATGACAGTAACAATGATGATAATGATAAAAAATAATAAATAAAATAAAAATGTTAACATCAATGGGGAAGGTGTGACCAAGACTGGGCGGCCTGAGAAGGTTGGTTGCCTTTCAGGAGACAGAAGAAGGCAGAAGGCAACTGAAATAGGTGCGAGGAGGAGCAAGGCCAAAGACCATCTTTACTTTCTAGTCCACTTGTGGCACTTCAAAATTCCTTTATTTTCCTGAAGTCCTGCTTGGAAACTATGAGCATGAAAAGACAACTAACTGATGGAGTTAATGCCTAGATACCTAGGGCACTACATACAAGCTAAAATCTTTTAAGTTTAATTTTTAAAAGTTTTTATTAAATTCCAATTAGTTACATACAGTGTAATACTAGTTTCGGGTGTACAATAGAGTGATTGAACACTTGCATACATCACCCTGTGCTCATCACGGCAAGTGCACTCCTCCATCCCCATCGCCTACTTCATCCTCTCCCGGCTCGCTCCCCTCCAATAACCAGCAGTTCGTTCTCTATAGGTAAGAGAGTCTGTTTCTTGGTTTGTCTCCTCTATCTGTCTCTCTCTCAGTCTCTCTCTTTTTCCCTTAGCTCATTTGTTTAGTTTCTTAAATTCCAGAAATCATATGGTATTTGTCTTTCTCTGACTTATTTCACTTAGCATTACACTCTCTACTTCCATCCATGTCATTGAAAATGGCAAGATTTCATTCTTTTCTATGGCTGAATAATATTCCTTAGTGTGTATGTGTGTGTGTGTGTGTGTCCATACATATATATCACATCTTCTTTATCCATTCATCAACCGATGGACAATTTTGCTATTTCCATAACTTGGCTGTTGTTAATAATGCTGCTATAAATATTGGGATGCATGCATCCCTCTGAATTTGTGTTTTTGTATCCTTTGGATACAAAATACCTAGTAGAGTGATTACTGGATTGTAGCTCTATTTTCAACTTTGTGAGGAACCCCCATAATGTTTCCAAGAGTGGCTGTACCAGCTTGCATTCCCACCAACAGTGCCGGAGTGCTCTCCTTTCTCCACATCCTCACCAATACCTATCATACAAGCTGCAATCTTAATGTGATCTAAGCTAGACTATATTCAGAAGGCATCTCTAGGTAGCTGGCCTCTAAGGACCGTGTATAAGAAGCAGCACCGCCTGACCCAAGTGGAGAGAAGATGGGGAGAGAAAGGATATTTTTTCAGTTGAGGCTTTTACTGTTTAAGAGAAAATCAGTTTAGCATCTAAAGAAAAGACGAGGGAGGGAGAAGGAAACTACATTTATGCAGTTAGACTGTTTATTGTTTTTATTAAATTCATGTTAGAAAACCTCAGTCATGTGAAAGTATAACAATGAAAGAAAAAGATGAAGCTTTTCCAATTATAAAATAACTCTACTAAATGAACAACATATAAATTTTAAGACACAGCTAAATTGTAAAGTAGGATTCATTGAGAAACACACAGCAATTTTGAAACCAAGTCAGTTATATGTGAGACAGCTCATTTGTTATTGGTTTTCCTGGTTATACTTAAGAAAAAATAGTTCATGCCTTTTGTTTCTCTTTGACACTTGCTGAAATTAGAGACCTCATCAATACTGCATCATTGTCCAAGCTATTAAGGAAGATGAATGACAAATGTTAATAGGCTAACAAAGATTACAGAAGCTAATTTGCTGTCTTCTTCAGAAGTCTTTTCAAACTTTATTCCACAGCTGTGCTGCTCAGCCTCTTGCACCCATTCTCTTGACCATGTCGGGGAAGAATGAAGTGTAAACCCATATTTGTATGTCCCTTTCCCCATGATCTCAAGGCTCATCTTCACACTCTGCCAGATAAAGGGAGAGGCCCACTTCAGCTGCACTTAGGGGCTCACTTCTCTTTGGGTCTGTCTTCCACTTACTATCCCCCACCCCACCATCATCCATATCTATACCATTTGTAGGAAACAACTCAACTGGTCTTTCAGAGCCTTTAGTGGCTTACATTCCTCATATAGACTTACAGTTATATTTTCCTATACTTTCTCATTTGAACAGTATTTAAAGTTTGTGGTTTCTTGAATCTAAAGCAATCTGAAAGTGTTTTTAACTTGGCTGCAAAAATCATAGAAATTGTTCTGGAAGGTCTGTTTTCCTGAGATTGTAGCCAGAAGATTCTAGGCTTTGAAGCAGAAGCTAGAAGTCTTTCCACATATAGAATACATTACTAACAGCTTATATTTATATATATAACATGCATATGTAAACTGTCTCACATGTAACTGAAAATTGTTTTATGTGCCTTGGAAAGTTCTATTTTATTTTATTTTTTTTTTAAGATTTTATTTATTTGACAGACAGAGATCACAAGTAGGCAGAGAGGCAGACAGAGAGAGGGAAGCAGACACCCTGCCGAGCAGTGAGCCCGATGTGGGACTCGATCCCAGGAGCCTGATCATGACCTGAGCCGAAGGCAGCAGCTTAACCCACTGAGCCACCCAGGTGCCCCAGAAAGTTCTATTTTAAAATTTAGCTATTTCTTGTAAAAATATATTTTGTTCAGGGCCCCCTGGGTGGCTCAGTCGTTAAGTGTCTGCCTTCAGTTCAGGTCATGATCCCAGGGTCCTGAGATTGAGTCCCACATCGGGCTCCCTGCTTAGCGGGGTGTATCTGTTTCTCCCTCTCCTCTGTCTGCTGTTCCTCCCTGCTTGGGCTCTCTCTCTGTCAAATAAACAAGTAAAATCTTTAAAAATATTATATTTTGTTCATTCAAAAGAAATATTTTATAGTTGTTTGGACATCATCTCTTTATTATACTTTGTTTCACATAATTGAGGTTTTCTAACATAAATTTAATAAGAAAATAAACAGCCTGGATTTATATTTTGAGATTTTAAAACAAGCATTTATTAAAAGCCACCAAAATGTCTGGAATTGTGCTGGGCTGGGGCTAGAGAGATATAACCTATCTCTAAATTCAAAATATTCTGAAATAATTAACTTAATATCCATTGGCATGATATATAAATATTTTCAAATGAATAAATTTGGATTGAACCACAAGGCACAACTCCTTGCTGCTTTCTTTTTTTTATAGTTTATAGCAAAGTTGGGTCTTGCTGGATCTCCCTCCACCCCGCTGCATTTGTCTGCGCCATGTATCTTAGTAAGTGCTTTATGGTCCAATCAGTTCATGTAAGTAGGAAACTTTCGTCAGGCTATATTGGGTGCCTAGAAAATTAATTATATGAATGTACTTTTCAGCGATAAAAGGATCAAAGGGAACATTCTTTATAATCTGCATCTCTCATCTGCCCTAGCCTTTGTTTTGTAGGTGTGCTCATAATAAGGCAGAGGCTGCTTTTTTTGTTTTGACTAAGCCTTCCACATTATTTCCAATCTGGTCACCACAAAGAAGTGGTATTTGGGGGATCTAGGGTTTTGGTTTTCATAAGTTTTGTATTACTTCTCTGATGTACAAGACCTCAAGGATCTGTATTTTTAATATCTTACTGTTCTCACAGGAAAAACATGGCTCACCTACTTTTCTTTCTTAATAGAAAGCTTAAATTGGTCTCCTAACTTTTGGATTTCTCCCTGAAGTTCTACGGCATATGCCAAAGGGCACAAAAAGGTCCAGTTTGGAACATTGCAGGGGAGCCTAATGCCTTTTTGAGTGTATATAGCCAGGCAGGCTGCTGACCAGCTACTGGGGCAGCCCCCTGATTTGTGACCACAAGTGCCATCGACTCAGGGGAAGAAGGCTATTGATCATATCATTTATCATCCTCTGTTCGGGAATTAGGAGCCCTGATGAATTCAGACCATGTGATGCAGCCTAGTCCATTTCCATCTGCAGCAGGCAGAGTGGCGACAGAGCAACTCTGGAGAGTCAGAAGTGACTATATTTACCTAGAAAGACTTGTAGCTTCTGCTTTCTGGAGACTGGCAGGGGTCTGAGGAAAATAAGCCTTTTGGCACAATTCCTGTGGGTTTTGTAGTCAGTTAGAAACAACACTCAGTTTGCTTTAGGTTCAGTTTTGAAACCACAATTTTCAGAAACTGTTCAAATGAGAAAGTGTAAGAAAATATGCCTGGAAGTCCATTGACGACCATAAAAGACCTGGTTGGCTTGGGTTCAGCACAATGGCACAGCTTGGATCTTAGAGAATCACATAGGAGGGCACCCTGTTTTCCAGACCATGCCCCAGGTGGCTTTGATGCCCTGATTTTAGGGTCTTCCAGAGATGCCTCAGCGACACCTCCCCCACCTCCCAGCATCTTCCATGGGAAAGATAGTCTGATGTGACTGCATATCACAACTTATTTTTTTGTTTTTTCTTTCAAATCACTAAGTTGCAAAATGACCCTTTGCCAGCCCCAGAACTCAGAATTATCCTAGAATCTCCTAGAATCCCATAGTCAGAGAAGCTTCTCACCCTGGATGACAGGAGTCTGGGCTTAGCTCAGCTACTGGGCTATAAGCTGAATGTCTGGGGGACAGCAGGAGATGAGTAATCTTTATTATTTGGAAGCATCTTGTTTTTCTTCCTTAAACATCTATTTTCATTTGAAAAATATATTTTAATGAATAAAATATGATGAAAAGGAATCAATTAAAAAAATCTTTGAAGGGAAATGAAGTACTGGTACGCCATGAATCTGACGTCCTAGAGGAGGGTTAATATTCTATTGATATTTTCCAGGAAGTAAAGTAGCTTATTTAGATGGAAAAAAGGGGATAAAATTGTGCTAAACTAATTTTGGAGTTTTTAATTTGCTATGAATTTGGAGTAAATTTTATTAGGAAGAATTGGAAGTACATGTTAACTTTTATTATCAGGAGAAATCACATCTTTTAAAGATGAGGGACCCTTGTACTTTGTATAGGGCCTTCTCACTTTGGTACAAATCTTAGGTTTGAAACTGTGCCTGGTTAATGGTGACTAAAATGACCTCTTTTTGTGTGGTGGTATAAATAGGGGTTTCCATCCTGATCACACAGTTTGGCTGATTAAATTCTGAGTCGAGTGGTTAGACCAGCTTCCAAAGTTGCAGGAAAGATGTGTAGGGACCTGTAGAGGCCACCATCCTTTTTGTGGAAAGGTCTGCTTATAACTTCCCATTAGAGATTAAACAGACAAACTGACCTAGAGTTTAATAATATGTTCTTTGTGGATAAATTTATTCAGCACAAATTTAGGCTATCTGTTCTTTCATGTGAAATTCTCTTATGATGGATTTTTTAATGTGGAATAACCAAGCCTTAAGAACACACCTTAAACAGCCACTGGAGGAAGCCTTCACTTGTTTAAGAGTTGTACTTTAAATTTTCATTCGACCTCATTTGGAGCCACCTTCTGATACATAATGTTGATCATGTCGATTATGTCTGTTGCCTATTTGCTTTTAACTCCCTCTTCTTGATCACCTGTAAGTTTGCTATATACAACTGTTTCATGGGTTACTTTATGGGATCAAGACTATTTAGTGGGTTATTGCCAGCTTTCACCCAAGAGTACTGCTAACTTCTCCTGCTTAGAGCCAGAATCATGGTCTAGTTTTAGATACAGTTAAGTTTCAAATCACTTTCTGAAACAGTATAAATTTCTTCATGTCCTAAAATGTTTGGCCACACTGAACTACCCTCCCCTACCCCACAAAGAAACCCACACATACTCTTCTTCGAACTGGGGTGGTCTGTATGTTCTCTATAGGCACAAAGCAAACCACTCTCATTTTCAATCACAGGTTCTAATATGTGTTGTTGTTGTTGTTGTTTTTCTCATTGTTTTAGGAAGTTTGGGGCTGAAGGGTCACGACTTACTGGAGCAGGATGGGGAGGCTGCACAGTATCACTTGTACCTGCTGACAAGCTGACCAGCTTCCTAGCAAACGTGCACCAAGCTTATTACCAGAGGAGCGACCGAAACTTAACATTTGAGAAGCAGAGTTTGTTTGCTACCAAACCTGGAGGCGGGGCTTTGGTTTTCCTTGAGGCCTAAACAATGTAAAAAATCTCAGAGAAACTATTTAGGGCATTTAGGAACTGGCAGAACTTCTTATGCCACAGTAAATTAATCCTCTTTCTGTTTTGTATTATGATGAACGGTTGCTATTATCAAGATGTATTTCCAAAGAAACGGTTGAAAGCTCTCTATGCTTCATAATGATTGTTTTTCCATTTTAAAATATGTTTCTACCAATAAGAGCCAAAATTATGCTTGGACAGATATCTTAAGGATGATTTACTAAGATTTATTGATTTCAAGATTTTTAAAGATGAATGATAAAAGACATTCAATACTGACCTCATGGACCGGAGTTGAATTAAACATACTGCTACAATTAAACAGATACAATTGCATTGTATGCTGTATTCTTAAACATAGTTCATTTCTGGTTTCTCTTGACATTCTTCTTCTTCATAGTTGTAGTCGTCTGTTGATGATGATGATGAGCGAGATGCCAGAAACTCCCTCTTGTTTCGAGCTTCAGAACGCTATAAAATAATATGTCATTAAAGATTCATAAATTTTCCTGGATTCTTGAATGTGAGGTCACACCAATTATCAAGATGAGAAGAATCATTTTTTTCTTTTTTTAAAGCAAGGATGGATTTAGGTTTATTTACTTTTAAAAACTATGTGATATCACATTAATAATCACTTTCAGTTCTTTTGACCCTGAGCTTTCTCTGTCACTTAATAGAGAAACTTAGAAAAAAGACACTTCCATCTTCATCTGTATTTTCCCATTGAAATAGAGAATTATCTGGATGATAATTAAGATAATTCAATTTGTTTATTGAACTTACTTTCTTCCCACTCTATGCTAACTTTTCTCAAATGCTGCTCAGATCCAAAAGGCATGTTTACTGTTCTGGGAAACCCCACCCATGCCCTGTAGCTCTCTGTTGTATGTCTAGCAGCTCTCATATGTATATGGGGACCAGTGGAGGATGGATGTTCAGGCCTGCGGGTTAAGAGTAGGTTCTGGGGGGACGCCTGGGTGGCTCAGTTGGTTAAGCAGCTGCCTTCGGCTCAGGTCATGATCCCAGCGTCCTGGGATCGAGTCCCATATCGGGCTCCTTGCTCCGCAGGGAGCCTGCTTCTCCATCTGACTCTGCCTTCCACTCTGTCTGCCTGTGCTCGCTCTCGCTCGCTCTCTCTGACAAATAAATAAAATCTTTAAAAAAAAAAAAAAAAGAGTAGGTTCTGGGATTGGGTAGAGGTATTGGTGAGTCCTGTAGATGTTTATCAAAAGTGATCAGAAATATTTGGCCATGTGGTGATGGTTAAGTTAAATGGCTTTCTCAGAAGATGGACTTCTTGAGTTATAGGATGATTTAGACCAAAAAACATTTTGCTGATATTATCAGATAATTGAGGCAGCAGCAGTCTTATGGTATGAATTACCCAGAAATTACCAGAGTTTTGTATTATTCTGTGATTGTTTTGCTTGTTAATGTACAGCTTAAAGACTAGACATCATCATTTTGAATCTCAGTTTCAGAAAGGCTAAGGCAAAGCTGGTTCTACTATTTCTCGAAGGACAGCAGTCATATATGAAGTATTTACTTTCATATTTATTTATAATTTTATATTTATTTGCAATTTATTTATATATATTTATATATATTTTCATTCTTTAAAGAAAGGTAAACACTTGAGTTTACCAGTTTAAATCCAATTTGTTGAATTTTGAGTTTTATAACACCTAATAACCCAAAATCTTAATTGATTTTAAATAATTCTTAGTTGTTGCTTTTTAATATTTTAAAATGTATTTGTTTGAGAGAGAGTGAGAGAGACAGCAAGCACAAGCTGGGGTGGGGAAAGGCAGAGGGAGAGGGAGAAGTAGGCTCCCTGCTGAGCAAGAAGCCCCACTTCCACTTTGGCTCAATCCCACAATCATGGCCTAAGTCAAAGGCTGATGCTTAATTAACTGAGCCACCCAAGCACCCCAGATTATATTTCTTTGTTTTTAAATACCTTTCCATTTTCCACAGAAGATCTGCGGTTGGTATATAATTATTTAAAGATACCTGGATTACTGTAAAAAAAACCCAAACCCAAAAAACGTAAAACGTGGTACTTTCCATGCTTTGCTATTCTTTTTAAATTTTTCACCATGAGATTCCTTCTTGCAACAGGTGAGTAAAAATTTCTGTTGTGCCCTCTGCTTTGGAGGACATGGTGTTCTAAGCCAGTGGGCTACTCTGTATTTGTCTTGATGTCTGGCTTGAAGAAAAGAACTATTTTTCAATCAAACCACCAATGTTATTCTAGAAATTATGAGAGATAGCAAACTTTTCTAAAGGAGGGGGCTAGGGCAACTGGATAAAAGCTTCATGAAGAAATGGAATTTGAGCAGGGCCCTAAAGGATGAGTAGAATTGGAAAGCTGGGGAGTAGGCACTGCAGATGGACGAGTATATGAGTATGAGCAAACATGGGGTTTTCAGAAGGCTCAGTGGGGTAAAGGGTTTGCCGTGGGACCCAGTGGAGGAGAAGATAGGCTATACTGGCTGGAGGTAACTTTTGAAGAGCTCAAAAGTCCAACATTTAGAGGAGGGGTTGCAAACCAACAGCCCATAGGCTACCTCTGGTCTACAGTTAGTTTGGTCCCCAGAGTATTGAAAAATTTGGGGTTCTAATCAGGAATTCTACAGAAGACTCTGGGTTCCTGATGGTGGAAGATCTGATTCTCTCTGGGCCTCCACTCCTGGGGGGTGACTGTGAACTAAGAGCTGCACTACAGCTGCTTTGTTTGGGTGAGGCATTTAGAGCCTTCAGTGTGCTGCAGTTTCCACAACTTGTACTTTTCCTGATACTCAGGCCATGAACCATGTACCAGCTGAGGTTCCTTGCCCTTCAACAGCACACTGGCACAGTGGTTTTCCTACACTTCATTAAACTTGTATCCATGTCTCTAGTAGTAGTAGTTAAGGGAGATCAAGAAGAATGGGAGAAAGAATTTTCTGTGCGCAAGTGAAGAATAGTCCTATTTGTTTAATATTAAATAACCAGGTGCCAGGTATTTTACTCCCTTCTCTCACCTTTTGGCTCACACAGGAGTCTGATTTATTTGAACTCTCTTTTTGACATTATACCAGTAGCCAACAAGGATCGTTCTAGATGACATGCTAAAAATAAAAAGCTCTCTTCTGTTTCTGACGTCAAATTGCCCAACCTCCAGATTATCGCACCTTTTTCTCTACATGTTCTTGCCTGCTGGAAGGGAAGAAGAACCTTCTGATTTAACAGAACTGCCCAGAAGTTGAGGAAAGAACAGAGAAAACTGGAAAGATGGAGCTGACTCCCCTCTTCTCTTCCTCTCTCACTTGAGTCCTGTTTAGAACCTTCTAATTTCTGCAGGGACCACTCCTCTAACATGGTCATTAGATTCCAATATATTTTTGTTGAATTCGTAACAGAAAATAAAATATGACTTTTCACACTGATAATTTTCTGTTAGTTTGAAATTTGGAACACATTTGGAGGTTTTTAGTTTCATAAACAGCCTGTGGTTGGAAGCAAGGATAAGGATAAGTGGGTGTGAGGTTGTCATTAATATGAAAAACAGAGATTGTCTTAAATGTGCATGTGGATGATTAAATGACAACAGTGTATTCTACCTTGCCTCTGTAACTTGGATGTGAAACCATATGTTGCTTATTAAATACTGTCCAGGACATATAACAGAAGCTACCTAGAGGATACTCCGTTATCTTCAAAACGGAAACATACCAGTTTATGGAGAAAGTTCTCAAAGTCATTCTTAACTTCGTAAGGTTTTTTGGCAGCCTTTGCCTGGAGTCTAATAAAAAAATAACAACAAAAAATCAGTAGCCAAACCAATTGTTTTTATACTGACAGACACTAACCGAGAGCTAACATTTACACAAAATTTAATATGCTGGGCGTTTGCCAGCATTTTACATATATTCATTCAATTACCCTTACAACAATGTTATCAAGTAGGTACTACTATTATCCAGTATTATGAGGAAAAAGGCTCAGGTAGTTAATGAACCTGCCCAGTCATACAGCCAGCAAGTAATACAGGATTTGAACCCAAGCAGGGTGACTCAAGCCTTCAATTCAACCACCTGAAGGAAGCATTCTCTTCAGTGAGGTGGTCTGCACAGTATCTGTGAACTGATTTCGCCTGCCTGGCTCTGGCACAGACTTTAAGGAGTGTCCGTGGGGACCGAAGAGTACAAGGGACCAGCACAGGGAAGATCTGGGGGGAAAGAGATGGACCAGTCTGGAAGCTCATGGGACGCAGGAATCCAGGAAGCTATCCTGATTTTTGTCACCAAGCACTCATTCAAGAAATATTTAAGAAGGAGTTGATAGCTGGATTCAGGAGGCAGCAGGAACCTTTCCAGAGATCTGTGGATGAGTGGAGAGGCTGGGGTAGGCAAAGACTAGGATGGGTAAGAACTGGGGAAGAGGGAGGAACATTAGCAAGAGAAACAAAAATGAAAAGAGGGGTATATGGTTATTAATTCACCAGCAATTTTCAAGTGTGACATTTAAAAAATATTTTTCCTGGGGCGCCTGGGTGGCTTAGTGGGTTAAGCCTCTGCCTTTGGCTCAGGTGGTGATCCCAGGGTCCTGGGATCCAGCCCTGCATCGGGCTCTCTGCTCCGCAGGAAGCCTGCTTCCCCCTCTCTCTCTCTGCCTGCCTCTCTGCCTACTTGTGATCTCTCGCTGTCGAATAAATAAAATCTTTAAAAAAAAAAATTTCCTGCATGGGATTTGTAGGAAGTAAACATTTCTGAAAATTGCAAATATACTTTGCTAAATAAAGCATGAAGTTTGGATTAGCCCCCGGCAAAGCCACCTCTGGGTCTCTTTAGCATTTAGTGTTGGGCACCCTGGGGGCATAGCAGGGCTAGCTCTTGAGGGCCTCCTGCTTTCCTTTGTGCTCTGCCACGGGCATGCCCCTCGCTCACTCTCTGCTTAGCCTCTGCCCATTTTCTCCCTCCACTGCCTTTTCTCCTCACTTAGGGTCACCCTCTGGGTCTCTCTCCTCCTGCCTTTCTCCTCTAGCTCCCACGGTTTGGGTCTCTTTCTCACAGGTCTATTTAAACACACTCCAAAATGTCCCTGCGGCCCTTCCTCAGTAACGCTCTCCCGAATCTCCTCGAGATGCGCATCATGTTCAGACTCAGGCTCATCTCACTCTTAAAATTGAGCCATTTTCCGATTCACACTTTTAATTTACAGTGCCCCCTTTCTTTTTTTAAATGAAATATGTCTCATATTTAAAGAGAGCAGATCAGTGGTGTTCTTAGACTTGCAGTCTCCCCACCACCACTGCCACCTAACCCCCGTCTTTCCTCTCTTCTCCATGAGTATCTCTTTTTTGATGATTAAAGATAGAAACGTGTATGCTGTGCCTGTAGATTTAACAGGCACATGAGATTTAGATATACGAGTATTTTCCCCAACAATGTCCCACTGCATAAAACATATTTGAGTGCTTCTTGCAAACTGCTCTGACTGTCCTACATTCTTCTATTATATCCTCAGTGATGAGAAATCCTCCCCATATAGATTTAATCTTGGGGAACTTGTAAAAGTCACATGGAATCAGGTTTTTTTTTTTTTGTTTGTTTGTTTGTTTGTTTGTTTTTAGCGTGAGAATGCAGGGGTGGAGGAGTGGGGAAAGAGAAAATCCCAAGCAGGCTCCACGCCCAGGATGAGGTCCAACGTGGGGCTTGATCTCAAGACCCTGAGATCATGACCGGAGCCCAAACTGAGAGTCAGACACTTAACCAATTGAGCTACCCAGGTACCCCTGGAATCAGATCTTATAATGTAGGTATTGTGAAGGGGGAAATATGGGTGATAAGATATTTGGTAAAAAGTGAGATAAGATTCCAAAGTAATGGGTTGGATTTTCCCATGTGACTGGGAAACCAGCTTTTTAATTTTTATTTTAATTTACTTTTAAGATTTTGTTTGTAAGTAATCTCTACACCTAATATGGGGCTCAAACTCACAGCCCCAAGATCCAGAGTTGCATGTTCCACTGACTAAGCCAGTCAGGAGCCCAGAAATTAGTTTTTTTTAATTTTGTTTGTTTTTGTTTTTCTTTTTTAAACTGAAGTCTAGCATACGTATAAGGTTATATTAATTTCAGGTGTACAACATAGTGATTTCATACTTCTATAGGAAACTAGCTTTTAAAATTCCAAAATAGTAATTAGAAGATGAATGGCACACAGCTGTGGTCTTGCAAGGCACTTGTCTGAAGGGCTGCACTCATCTGACACATTTTTGTGCATGTGGGTATGCTAGAAGTAGGCTAGTCTCAATACTTTATAGTTTTCCTTTTTATTCTCTAATTTGTAAAATAAATTAAATGTGCCCGAAAAATGTTTGTGTGTGTAGGGACAGAAGGGGAACAAAGAAGTAGCCCAAGGGAGACCAGCTAAATAGGTTGTTTTTCTAGCTTACATCTTCCCTAGGGTAGGGCATGGTTAAGGGTTTAGTTTTAAAAGGTCTTGGGCTTAAGTCCTATAGCTGAAGGAGTAAAAGGAGATGTTCATGTTTAGCAATTAATTAAATTAGCACAGCAGTTGGTTCTGTGGACAAAGAAGTTCAAAGTGTTATTTCAGATGGACAGTTGAGTAGAAAATCTCTTTGCAGATACCTGAGTTGATGTACATTTACATAATAAACCCATTGTAGTTCTAGGTAATACATTCTTTCAGTTAAAATGTTTCATAGAGTTTCTTATAGATTTTTAAACTGATTTTTATTTTATTTTTTTAGATTTTATTTATTTACTTGTCAGAGAGAGAGAGTGAGCACAAGCAGGGGGAGCGGGAGAGGGAGAAGCAAGGTTCCCACTGAGCAGGGAGCCTGATGCAGGGCTTGATCCCAGGACCCCAAGATCATGACCTGAGCCAAAGGTAGATACTTAACCGACTGAGCCACCTGGGTGCCCCTAGATTTATTTATGTATTTATTTGAGAGAACGAGAGAGACAATGGGTGGGAAGGAGAGGGAGAGAATCTGAAGTAGCCTCTGCACTGAGCTCAGAGCCCCACGAGGGATTCCATTCCATGACCGTAAGATCAAGACCTGAGCCAAAACCAAAAGTCGGATGCTTAACTGACTGAACCACTCAGGCACCCCTCAATTAAATGTTTTTAATCACTACAAAGTTGAATAAGGAACAAACCTATCAAGCTCCTTGTCAATTCTTTCCTGCCGCTGTCTTAGGAGTTTTATTTCTTCGTTAATTCTGTGCTTTTCCCTATAAAATCAAAATTTTGGGTTAAGTTTGAAAATAAAGCAGGATTCCTAATTGGGAAAGAATAAATTACCAATTTGCTGACTTCCTCAGGTCAGTAAAAGTTCTTTACACACCAAGCCTTCAGCATCCCCTCCCTATGCACTACTTGGTGTGAGGAATCCCCCAGAACACCCCCTCCTATAAATACATACTGAAGACATCACCCATGACCCCTGAGCATGGTTTGGACTCCACCTTGCTGCTTCCGCAGGGGCCCTCTCACAAAGTGTTCATACCTGTTCTTCCCACTGGGCACAGGAACTCTAAGGGCTCTGTGTGAGCGTGCATGTGTGGAGGGTTGGGAGGCTCTAGCTGGAGGGAGGTGGAAGGGGAATGGGGCCCCTTGGAAAGCAGAGGCCCAAACTTTTGTCCTGCCTGCTGGATAAGACCTGCCTGGCTTCTCTTCCGTCTACCTCTCTTTGCCCTATTGGATGGCTTTCTTCGATGCTGCCCCAACTGCCACCCCAGCTCCAGGGACCTTATGCTGCAACACACCTTTCTCTTCTTCCAGGGCTCATCTTTGTAAACAGTTCCCCAGTCTCTGGTCTCTGGAGCTCTCGTCTGGCCTCTCCATGCTGGGGTGCATCCCTCCAACCTACAGCACAGCAAAGTGTCCTTCCTTCCTTTAATCCCTGACACCTGCCATGGCTCTGTGGCTCCAACGTACATCCTAGACACTTACCGGAAAAGAATCTCCAAGTCTGTTAGACCCTCAGAAGTGACTCTCCTCAATGGTTAAATAAGGAGCTCAGTGTAGATGATTTCTATGATGAGGACTTCCAGCTCAAAAAGAGTTTGAGATTTTCTATTTAACAATAGTATGGCATCCACTTACATTCGAAATTCCTTTTGGTTCCTTGCAAATTGTCTTTTTGCCTCTTTGATAATATCACGGTAAGTTGGAGCAGGTGGTGTGATTGGCTTATGGTCAAGGAAAGATTTTTAATTAGGATCGTTTGGGAGAGGAGGACAGTACCCGGCACAGGGGGACTGAGAGGGCCATCTGGCCTGGGTTTCCCAGTCACGAAGGGTCTCAATTGTGGACATAAATATGACATCTGCAGTTACACTGAGAGGATTGACAGAAGACAGTACCCATTGGACCACGTTAAACCTGTGTCCCATTATCTGGACTACACCACCCACAGTGCACTAGGACTTAACAGTTTCATAAATTCCGTAATTACTTTTTTGTTGTAGTGTTGTGTGTGCGTAAGTGCTTTGTGTGTATGTGTATATGTACATTAAAAGAAGTAATTTGTTAAATGTAAATATTTAAAATGTACCAAAATGTTTGCAACCCTATGTAGGCACTTCTTCATTTCTACATATCCCGAGAGCCGCAAGGTCTCTTCCGGAAGGCTCTGGAAGTGACTGGCAATATAAGTTGGTTGCCTGAGGCTGGTGGCCTCTGCTAACTGCAGGGAAGAAAGACGGTCAGTAGAAGGTGTCAGTGTTCTGTGGATGAGCCTGGGGCTCTGGTCCCATCTGTTTCTGGTACAGCCTGTGGTTGTGCTCCTAACCCTGGTCTTCAACCCACAGTCGTGTCTGACAAAGCAGACACTTCCCTTCTGAGACAACAATTGGCAAATGACTCCAGAGGACAGCCCTCAGTTTGTGTTAAAAGAACTAATAAATCTTTGAACAGTACATCCAAACCTAATGAGGTACTATACAGTGGCTAAATGAAAATAATAATAATTATGATGATGATGATGATGATAAAAGACTAGCCTCACTGGTAAACTAGGAGCTCTTAAACTTCTGCAATCACCAAGATCCGGGGGATGAGACTATCCTTATATGGCCCCCCACTCCCCGTCCTGAAGCACACTCCGATATTATCACTATCTTTCTCTGGATGCAAATTTAGGGTCTCTTTCAAGTCTGCCCTTGATGCTCACTTTAATCTTATTTATCTGGCCTAAGAAAGTTAGGAGAAGCCCAGTGGATGTGGTCCCTGGAGCAGGACCACATAGGTACTTAACTTTATGACCTTAACTTCCTGGGTACTGTATCTCAACTGAGGTAACCAGAAGGAAAACCACGAATGGCTCCAGAACAAGGATGCTCCCAGGAGCTTGAATAAAATTTATGTCTTTCCTATGGTGCTCTAAACTATTGAGGAATTATTTTCAATCACATATAACTTGAACATCAAGATCTTAGAACCTGAGATTCTGTGCATGCCAGACCACTTTCTCAGCAATGCCAGAAGAGACAGATTTTCGGGGCTGGTCCCAGAGCCTATTTAAGCAGGCTTTTAATAAGCATCACGGACTGTGGAGGGAAGCGGTGCTGACAACAGGACATACTCGATCCTACCAGCCGTGGAGTCTGGGAGGGTCTGGGTGGTGACCATATTACTCTAAAACGGATCAAAATTCTCTGAAATACATTTTAGAGAAGTCTATTTATTAATACAGTCCACATTTCTTTTTCCCTTTAATCATATCTGGCTTTTAGAATAAGGTTTTCCTTAAAGAAAGAGATGAGCCTGACTTTTCTGTTTAATGTCATAATGGTATAAGGTTCCTAGACTTATGATTTAATGAAAAGTTGATTTGTACTGTAGGTGACAATCAAATTAGTGCTTGGATAGCATCTGGCCCTGCTGGGAGACAGACCAACAGTGACATGGCATGTATACAGGACAAATAATCATCAACTTCAAGGACTCATTCAAGATACAGCCTGCTTCAGGGCCGCATGAAGCAAATTGGGAAGTCAACAAAGTGTTTCTTCAGTGTGCTTTACTCATCTTCTCCTTTGCTACTTTTCTTTCAGGATCCTCTCAGCCCTTCCTCTCTCCTAGGCTGACACTCACAGGCCATTTCCCAAAGATTATAGACAGAGTGCCATCCTGAAGATTGAGCTCGGTTCTGGTACTGTGTTCAGCACTTGTATCTAGTACCATGGTAGCCAAGGCAGTTAACTAGGCTGACCCTCTTTTTCCTGGTATGTAAGGTGTGGGGGTTTAGTGAGAGGGTCCTGTGGCTCCTGTCCTGTTCTGATTTTCTATAAACTAGAATATGAGCCTATTTAAATTCAGAAGTTTAGACCTATTAGTAAAGTAATGGCAAAACGCTTAAAGAGTATGGTATAGAATTTGAGATTTTGCAAAGGAATGAAGCAGAGTTTGTTTACTAATAGGATGTGGGGGCTGGATGAGATATAGGGAGGAGGAGAGATCCAATGTGGCTAGTATAATGGTGGAGTCATTTTACGGAGATGCGGAAGTCTGCCAATTTGAAGGATGTCCTACAGGGGATGAGAAGGTATTTTAATAATGGGCGTGTTCAATTAGAAACTCTCAGGAAATGCAGATAGAGATCAATGGGAGCCGATATGAAAACGGGACTCTCTTCAGAGGTGATGATTGAAACAATGAGAGTGAAAGAGACTCTGAGGGAGAATGCAGACAGAAAAGAAACGAAAAGAGAGAGCCCTGAGGAAGAGGAGCTTTTAGGGATTAGTGAGCTTTTAGGGATTTTTAGGAGGGCAGGAGCTGGTATAACACAGTGTCACATTCCAAAGAAGGAGCTATTTAAGAAGAAGTGTCAAGTAAGTCAGAAAGGTCAATTCAAAAACTAATGAAGGGCCACCTAATTGGGCGATACCATTACTCATTCAACAATTATTTTCTGAGCACATGTTGCGTGCCAGGCACTCATCTGGACCCTAGAGGCTAGCAGGTTTCCGTATCATAGGGCTCAGAATCCAGAGCATACACTTTCCGGAAGCCATTCACCAGAAAGGAGTCAAGGCATACTCAAATAAGTCCCCTGCTTAAAGGAGGGCATAATAAACAAAGAAACTGATTATTTTAAATACCATAAGGGCAGTAAAAACCATGTGTGAGAGTGGCTGGGAATGTGTATGGGCGCCACAACGTTAGCCTGACTATCAGGGAGAAACAGAAGCTGGCTGTCACATTTGAGTAGGAGAAAGGGTGTTGGAGCTAAAGCAGAGTGAGTGTGGGCAGAGTGGTAGGAGATGAAATCAGAGAGTAGGTGGGGTTGGATCTTCTAAGGGGCTTTTTAGCCCATGGCCTCATGGCATGGAAGAATCTGTTGGAAGCCTTTGAGCAAGGGACTTAATTGAATTATGCCTTGACTATGTGACTTTGTGAAAAGTGGAGAAAAAGGGCAGCTCTGCAGAGGCTCCTTCCACAGCCGAGGCGAGAGGAGTCATGCTGCTCGGACTAGGGTGGTAACAGTGGCAACAAAGAGAACTGAACAGTTTCAAGATACGATTTAAAGATGGGGTTGATAGAACTCAGGGCTGTTTGAAAATAGGAGTCCTACAGATGGAATGATATTATAGACACTGGAATTTCTAACAAAACAATTTTGAGCAACAAACCTGGCAATTGGCAAAACAGTTTTGGGCAGGGAGTCCTGCCTGGAGGCCAGCCCTTAAATGATCTCAGATCTAATCAATGCCTGTGCAGAAGGCTGACAGTGCACTTTTTCTGACAGTTAAACACCTGGGCCCAGGAAAGTGTTGTACCAGCTTATCCAGTCAACCTGCTTCTTGATTAGTATATCAAACACAGTGATTAACTAAAAACCCTCAAAGATACGGTATTTTAGGCAGTGGTGAGGGGTGGGGCAGTAATTGGAAATGGAATGGAGAAAAAAGAAGTTAACATTTGTTGGATACCCAACATAGGCCACGCGCTGTGACTGGATCTTAACAGCATCTGTAGAATTCTGCTTGAGACTCTCGCGACTGGTGTCTTTGCTTCCATGAAAATAGTTCTACCCCACACAGTACTATTTGTTGCCTGACAGAGGTTGTTCCAGGAAGCCTCCTCTTGGTCAGAACCTCATTTTGCACTGGATTTCTGTTTTATTTTTATTTATTTTTTTCATCTTTTTTTTTCTTTACGATTTATTTATTTACTTGAGAAAGAGTGAGCACATCCACACCTGTGTGTTGGGGGTGGGGCAGAGGGAGAGAATCCCAAGCAGACTACCCCCTGAGCATGGAACCTGATCTGGGGCTTAGTCTCATCACCCTGAGATCATGACCTGAACGGAAATCAAGAGCCAAATGCTTGACCGACTGAGCCACCCAGCTGCCCCAAGTTTTCAGTGTGCTTCTGAGGGCAGTGCATCTTACTCTGGGAAAGACATTTCATAGTAATGTAAGTTATATTCAAACAGTAGCTGTGATCAAAAAGCCAATGTATCAGCTGGAATTTCCTGTATTCAACCGATTTTTCTGTAACCTATAGTCAGAAATAAAGCATTGTCTTCAGGAATTACAGACATTCATGAGTTCTGATCACACTGGACAAATTACCTTGTCTTCAGGGATTTTCTAAATGATATTACTGGAATTAAGTGTCCACATGAACTACAGTTTTCTCTTGATATGAATCAAGTCTGGATGGCAAAATTCCAAAATAAAACTTCCTTAAGCTAGGCCCTAGTTACTTTCAAACTGGCTTTGAGATTTCATTCTGCATAACATTTTTGACTATACAGTAAATGACAACTTTATGGACAGATTAGTCCTCAAATCTAAAAGGGAAGTAAAGAAAGCCTCACTTTAAATAATTAAAGCTGAAAAAAACCTAAACCTCACAGGATCTACTCATTTTGACAATGTTTCAGTGAGACTTGAAAAATGTTACTGTGGTAATCAATTCTCAATATACATATGTCAAGTCACTGTGCTATACACTTGAAACTTACACAATGCCATATGTTAATTATATCTCAGTAAAAGCAAAAAATATTACTGCACAAAGAATATTAGAGCAGCATTAATGTAAGCAAAAGAAAAGAAAAAAATTCTCCTATAATTCCACTTTCCAAAAAATAAAACTATTTTCATTTTTCTATGTGCCTTACCATCTATCATATACAAATATGTATTTTATGTTATTATTATAATGGCATGGTTGCTTCCTTTACCCAACTATCATAATTTTCCCATGCATCCAGGTTTTGTAGTGATTATTTTAATGTTTGCAAAAGATTTCAGAGTATCTGTACTAGAGGGGCTCTGCTGCCCTGATGCATAAGTTTTGCTGGGTTTTCTTATATGATATAATCAATTTCTCTTCTCTTCCCCAGTTGTGTTTTCCAGGATGACATTTCCCTACACTGCACCCACCTTCAAGTGTAGCAAGGGAGGGCTGTGTCTCTCCAAATTCAAATCCCTCTAAGTTCTGGGAAAAGATAGCCTGGTTCCTGCTTAGCTTTGGACTGGTGTGATGCCCAAAGTAAAAAAAAAAGAGGTTGTATTCCTGTTCATTACATAAGCAAGAAGCCTGCAATTTCAGTCATGCCAGATTTCCACCTTTAGTTTTTTTCTGCCCTTTGCCTGTCACAGACTGTGATGAAATCCAGCAGCTTTAGAAGAGAAGGCTTAGCAATCTTCCTGAAACAAAGAATACCTGGAATACCTAAAGACATCAGGCTACTTTTAACATGTGTCCTACTCTCCTTACTACATCTAGTGATTGAAACTTTAAGATCTTCTCCTGAGTAAAAATCACAGAAAGTTGAATAACATTCCTCTTATAACATGATTAGCACAACTAAAGATAATGCTTTTCCTAAAGTGAACATGGTTTTGAGCTGCCAAAATCTAATTTGCATGCAGCTATTTCCTGGTAATATATATAATTTCTCTCTCAGAGTTCCTGTTAGAATTGCAAAGGTTTTATCCTTTTACAAAGTTATATTGTGCTCTTGAGTATGGTCCCCATGATGAAGCATTTATGAGTGACATGGTGCTTGTCACTCTGAACTAATTGGATTTTCTCCCTTGAACATTCATTATATACTACTGGTATTAAGACAAAGAGCTATGTTGGTTTTTTTTTTTTTTTTAAGATTTTATTTATTTATTTGAGAGAGAGACAGTGAAAGAGAGCATGAGAGGTGAGAAGGTCAGAGGGAGAAGCAGACTCCCTGTGGACTGGGAGCCCGATGTGGGACTCGGTCCTGGGACTCCAGGATCATGACCTGAGCCGAAGGCAGTTGCTCAACCAACTGAGCCACCCAGGCGCCCCCAAAGAGCTATGTTTTATTTCTCATAAATTATTAATTTTGAACATATGTCATTATTAAAATGAGCTGGGTATATATTCTTTATAAAGTCATTCTCCTTGCCTACAAAAGTTGGTCAGTTGTATATTTGTGTTGTGTAATGAGGTTCTGGGCTGTATGATGTTGCTACTAAGATCTCAGCATTTTTTTGTTTTGTTTTGTTTTTGCACTGTTCAGTCGTGATGGTTTTTAGCTGACTTCTGTTAATGTCTGTTAACGAATATCCTAATTTTTATTCTCATCAGATACATAAAGTCATCAATTTTCCCCAACTGTAGAAAATTAGAGTACTTACAGTTTACAAATTATGAAGAATGGCTATATTTTATCCCTTGGGGAAGACTGTGGTAACATGTTTACCAAATCCGCTGTCTGAACTGACCTCACACTGTGTTTCCTCATGCAATGCTACATGGATTTACGAGGCGAGCCACTAAACAGAGATGGAGCCACTTGGGTACAAATAAAATCGTCGTGTCCTGGCACTTGCCAACCATGTCATGGTTGGCATGGGGCACACTAAAACCTGGAGACTTCTAACGGCCTCAGTTGAGACTCTGAGGGCTTTGATCTCCTGTTAGAAACAGAGTATTAACTAAACAAGGGGCCTCAGAAATTGCAGGGTCCAATTTGATTATAACACAGATGAAGAAAGGCTTCTGTAAAGAAAGTGCCTTGCCTTGGAGAAGTTGGGCATGTGTGAGACTCAGGAAAAGAAGGTCCCAGGGGCAAATTTTCTCCTATCTGCCCAAAGTACTGTCCTGGGATGAAGCTGCAGGAGGCTTTGCTGTCTACCCCATATTCCTTAGATCTACTCCTTAGAGTATTCTTAGAATTGCTAATGAGATTACCAGGCTTAAGCCCGAAGGAAGTATCCCTCCTACACATAAGGCAATTGTATAAGATATAAAAGAAAACTCGGCAGCAAACAATGGCCACAATCTCCTCATTTATTCACCAGAATTCACTTAATTCTTAATCCTAAAAATTAAATTCTTAAAATAACTTAGCATGTGGCCCAAAGTGATCTTAGAACAGTTATCTTCTGCTGTTTACCTTTGCTTACACTTCAAATATCTCAATGTCAGAATTGCAAGTGTCAAACATCCACAACACAACCGTTTATCCAGAAATTTTTTAAAAAGTTATCACTAACCCCATATGCCTTATTCTACGGGAGACAATGGCACCGTCAGAACACCACCCAGATTCTACATGGCCTGGTATTAACGTATAAAACAGGGGTTTCAGTAAGTTTCCTTACTTAAGACATCATTAGAAGTAGTTTTGTAGCATAGCTTAGAAAACTGAGGGAGTAAGGCTACCAGAAATATTAACACAGATTTAGCAAAAAGCATTCAGCAAATTTGCCAGGGCTTTGACTAGGCATGGAGGCACAAAGATGAGTAAGACATGGAGTTTGACTTACAGGAATAATGAGTAGGAACGGGAAATAATAGGCAGTTTTTCAAGTAGAAGACAGAAGAGCTATAAAAAATAGGCAAAAGACTATAAAAGCCTTGCATTCTGTTCTGCTTTAGGGCAGAGCTGTCTCCAGTTGGTTGAGGGAGCTTCCTCTGTTCTGCTACAGCCACCTCGGCAGGATTCTGTGACTGATGACACAGTTTCCCGTCTTTGCTGTTGGACTGCTTAGCACCTTCATTCGAGTACCAGCTGGTATAGAAGGGGTGTTTGGGAGGTGCTGTTCTTGGCCTCCTGAGCAAACATTCTTACTGATATTTCAAGTGTAGCTGAATCATAGGCTTCATCTTGAGAAGCCTAGTCATCATTGTCACCAAGTTAATTGTTTTTTTGCTATATTGCTTAAGAAATCAGGGAAGTATGATATATCTTCAGGGACAATTTTCATTAAAGTGGTTAATGTAAATTTTGGTGCTTTAGAAGGTCGGCTCCAGTTATCCGGAAAATTTAGTTATGGCAACAGTGCATTCCCTGATAAGACAGAATAAACAAGTTGTTGATTTATAGAGATTTCATAATTTTTGTAATTTATGCCCTTGAACAGAGACAGCTCCAAGAGTTGCTTGGAGGGAATTTATCCGTCCCCATTATTTCCATCAACCTCTTCTCCACTCACAAAGCTATTCTGAGTAAACATACAAACTGTGGCTTTGCTTTGCAAATACAGCGCCTTGCTTGTAACTGGGTTGAATATTAAACCCCTCCTACAAAGATAGAAATTCTAGAGGCTCTACTCCCAAGATGGACCAAATTGGGTTATTTGACAAATAATACATGAAACAAAACAGAAACAAATACATGTGAGAAAACCACCAAAGGAGCCAATTTGTTTGTTCTTAAATAGAGACTTCAGCTCTAAGCTAGGATATGGTTTCTACTTTCAGAAATCCTGGAACATCTCTCAGAATCACTTGGAGCCATAAGCTCACGGTGACTTTTATGGGGTGAATGCAAAGTAACAGTGAGGACATTATCTACTTTCTCCTTTGCCTGCCCACCTTCTAGGAGAACTGGGTTAGATGAACACAAAATTATAATCTAGTCAATTGTCAATTTTATATTTAATTGAGATATTACTTTTTAGTCTTAAATCTAAGCACTCAAAAAGCTATGGATTTTCCCGTTTTTTTTTTTTAATTGACCAGTAACATATATAGCAAAAATATACATTTTTTCCAATGGTTGAAATCACTTAAACTGCAAATGAAATTTTCTTCTCTTATTTGATATAAATTGGGCTTTAACACATTTATACTAAGTTTAAAAAAGCCAAAATCTTAACTCGTACTAACTCTCCAGGATGCAAATCCCTCCTGCTCCACAACCCCCGCCGCTTAATTTTCCACTGAGCCATGTCTATAATCTAAAATCCCAACTGTGGCTAAAAAATTGATACAATCCATTCCCTGGAACCTGATTACCTAAGGCATTAAAGTCTTCTATTCATTTCATTAGTTAGTTTAATAACAAGCTTGCTGAATTGTGGTTTGTGTCTTGTGCCTTTTATTAAAAGGAAGGAAAAGAAAAACCCTAATGAGAACTTAAACGGAGTGTATAAGAAATAAAGAAAAAAAATGCTGGGTCTTACAAGCAATTTTTTAATTGTCTTTGGCTCAAGGTGGCTGCAAAATGCTTACAATACACATACACATACTCAACTCCTGTAAAACAAAAACCCCTTTGTTCCTCAGTTCTTAAAAAAAGTATGATGTTCATTTTCTACTCCACCCCACCCCCATTTTTTTTTTAAACTTGGCATACACTTTTAACTGGCAGAGTTTGCTAAAAGAGGAAACTTAGCAACCTACTCAACAAAGTTTAGAATAGCTTCAATTAAAAGTCATCTAAAAATAAAAATAAAACCTCCTTTTCTCTTCTGAGAACAAAATTTAAATACTTATATCATTTATCCTACTATGTTCTATGATGTTTTTATGCTTATAAAGTGCTCTACTCATTAAGTCAGATATATATATATATATATATATATATATATATATATATATATATATTTTTTTTTAAATATAAAATCTGGTCCTTTAAGGAGTTCTTGAGAGCCTAGCAGGGGGAGTTATGAGTTTATTCTGGTAACTGACATAAACTAGCATCAATGGGAATTAAGTAAAGGGAGTCCCTGGATCAAATATCTGACCATCAAAAGGCAATCACAGAATTTTATACAGATCTAGGTTATTTATAAAGTTCTTGATCTGGGGGCTTCTACAGAGAGTGGTAAGCTTTCTTCTATGAATTGAAGCCATGAGTAACACTGCAAAATTCTGCATGATGCTAAAAGTAGTTATCTCTGAACAAAACCAAAAATTAAACAAAACTAGGATAAAAGAGAAAAAATACAACCCAAAAAAGAAAAATATAAGGGGAAATTAACTTTGTGGGTAATTTTGTTGGATGGATGAATAACGAGTGGATGAATAAATTATATGTAATCTTAAGCCACTAAACTTCTAAACTTAGAAGTCTGCAAGTGGCAAGGCAAAAGGAAGCTCTGTATGTGCTGGCTGTCTGATATCTCAAGGTGACATCTCCAGTTCTGTGAAGAGATTAAACTTGCCTTCTTACTCAAGACAGTGCTGTCCATAGAGCATTTTTGTTATGAGGGATGTGTTCAATATCTGCGCTATCCAACAGTCACACACAGATAGTGAACACTTGAAATGAGTCCATGTAACTGAAGAACTGTAGTTTTACTTATACTTAATCTTATTATGTAATTAATTTTTTAAAAGATTAATTTATTGGGGAGGGCAGAGAGAGAAGGAGAGAGAATCTTGGGCAGACTCTGCTGAGCATAGATCCCAACATGGGGCTTGATTGCACAACCACGGGATCATGACCCGAGCTGAAACCAAGAGTCAGACGCTTAACTGACTGAGCCATCGAGATGCCCCATTAATTTTATAATTTAAATATATGTTTAAATAGCCATGCATGGCTAGTGGATAACATACCAGACAGTGCAGTTCTAAAATTATGAAAGACACAGTAAATACCTAACTCTATGTACATACATATGTCTTTTTCTTTAAATCTTGCTCTAAATAGTACATATTATCACTTTATGTAACATTATAAAATATTATTGAATAGATCACATACTATTCTTGGTTTTCTAAATGTATGTTTATCTAGTCAAGACTACTCAGTTTGTTAACTCTTACTTGGAGAAGTTATTGATGCTTCTTAAGAACAGTGAGGAAAAGAAAACCACCCCTTAGGGGCTAGTGCCACAAAATTGAGTATACAAAGTAAGAATCAATGGTCTATCTTTGAAAATAAATTATCTTCAGAATGCCCCTGAAGGTGCTGTGACTTTTGCCTTTTGTAGAGTCCATTTTCTCACCTTGATAATTCTTGCACCTTTTACCTTATGTAATTTGTTGTTGTTGTTGTTGTTTTTCCAAAAAGATTTTATTTATTTACTTGAGACAGAGAGCATGAGTTGGGGGAGTGGGGCAGAGGGAGAGGGAGAAGAAGACTCCTTGCTGAAAGACACGAACAGACACTTCTCCAATGAAGACATACAAACAGCTATCAGACACATGAAAAAATGTTCATCATCACTAGCCATCAGGGAGAATCAAATCAAAACCACATTGAGATACCACCTTACACCAGTTAGAATGGCTAAAATTAATAAGACAGTAAAGAGCGAGTATTGGAGAGGATGTGGAGAGAGGGGAACCCTCTTACACTGCTGGTGGGCATGCAAGTTGGTGCAGCCTCTTTGGAGAACAGTGTGGAGATTCCTCAAGAAATTAAAAATAGAGCTTCCCTATGACCCTGCCATTGCACTACTGGGTATTTACCCCAAAGATACAGATGTAGTGAAAAGAAGGACCACCTGCACCCCAATGTTCATAGCAGCAATGGCCACAGTTGCTAAACTGTGGAAAGAACCAAGATGCCCTTCAATGTTGAATGGATAAGGAAGAGGTGGTCCATATACACTATGGAGTATTGTGCCTCCATCAGAAAGGATGAATACCCAACTTTTGTAGCAACATGGACGGGGTTGGAAGAGATTATGTTGAGTGAAATAAGTCAAGCAGAGAGAATCAATTATCATATGGTTTCACTTATTTGTGGAGCATAAGAAATAACATGGAGGACATGGGGAGAGGGAGAGGAGAAGGGAGTTGAGGGAAATTGGAGGGGGAGATGAACCATGAGAGACTATGGACTCTGAAAAACAATCTGAGGGGTAGGAAGGGGTGGGGGGTGGGAAGTTGGATGAGCCCGGTGGTGGGTATTATGGAGGGCACGTAATGCATGGAGCACTGGGTGTGGTGCATAAACAATGAATTCTGGTACACTGAAAAGAAAAAAAAAAAAAAAAGACTCTCTGCTCAGCAGGGAGCTAGATATGGGGCTCAACCCCAGGACCCTGAGATCATGACCTGAGAGCCAAAGGCAGACACTCAACTGAGCCACCCTGGCACTGCTTGCATAATTCCCAAGACTTGGGCAACTTATCTCTTCTTTGCTTCAGGTTATGTCTTTTCCTTTCCTAACCTCTAGGATATGGAAGACGAAGATACAGTGAGCTGACTGGCCCCTTACTATAACCCTTGATAGTTGTCAAATAGACATTGATAGGTGCCTCCTTTGCTTCAGTGCATTTCTATGCTTCTGGCTCCATTCTTTGACTCTATTTTCCCCAATTTCCCCACTCCCTCCTTTCATTTTCACCCTTCCAGTGGGATTTCCACAAGTCTTAATACTGGATTATGCAGACAGATATATGAAATTGTAGAAAGGAAGAAGACTCATTTCATGGAAAAGAGCAACCTACTGAATCCTCTTTTCTTCTCTCTAAGCCTCTATTCAGCCTACCCTTGTTCACTACCTAAGTACCTCATTTATACTTCAGTTGTTGCTCTGATTGCTTCCAGAATAAGCAAAAAGTTATCCATTTCTCTGAAGATTCCATACTTTCCCAGGCAAATGAAGTGTGCCTTCTTGGACATTTAAATATGTCATCTTCCTTAAAGGTCACTGTGCTGCAGCTTTTAAACACTGAGGTTGGGGAAGAATAGAAATTGTTCAGGTAAGCATGGGAGGAATGCTAGAAAAAGGCTGTATCTTCAGTAAAGCCAACAAGTTTGTGGACAAGGTCATCCATTAGACAGTAAGTTACCTGACAGCAGAGATGATAGTCATCTCTCTTCAGCACATAGCACAGCACCTAGCATCTAGATTTTCCTGTTAAACAAGACATAAGAACAGTCTGGAGTCTGAAACCAGGTAATGAAGGCACATTCAGGTAATGGGACAGAATCAGACACTTAAGCAAGATTTGAAGCATCTGGAAAATAATAATTTGAGCAGACAACACATCTAGAATCCAGAACTAGGACTGGGGCAGGAGAGGAAAGCCAGGCAAGGGTCAATAGTAGAGATAAATAGGTGATCCCAACCTACTGCATAAAACAGACCTGCATTACACTTCCCCCTTGTTCCGCTTGACAACAAGCATGTTGTCAAGGCCAGTAGACACTTATATGCTGCACAATTCTTATATAGATCACAAGATTTTGAGTCCTCTAATCAAAGCAAAAATGACTACCAGATATGGGATTGTTAGGCTAATTCAACATTTAATCACGCCTGCTTCTAGATCATGGTAAGGTCCTGCCTTAGGAAGAAATAATTCTAGAAGTTGTGGGAAGCCATCTGGCCAATTCTGCCCAAACTCTTGGAGCAGACAGCTCCATTTCATGGTAGCACATGAGACCCAAAACATAAGTATGAATTTTTTCAAAATGTAATTCCCATACTTCTTTTTCCCTCTATTTTTATTTCATTGACTATTGGGGATCCAGAAGAAAAAAACAGAGAGCAATCAATGGATTGTTTTCGCTAGAATGGTGAGAAGTGAAAACGACATTGTTCCCCCCTGTGTTAAGTAATACTAGGAGGAAACATACTATCCCATGTGGGTCTTTTGCAAGCAGACCAAGAAATGGAGATCAGTGTGCAGAAGATTTATTAGGGAGTGCTCTTGGGATTAACATTTCTGGGTTGCAAGGGAAGGAAGTAAAATTGAGTAAAGAGAGAGAGAGAGAGAGAGACATTGAACTGTGAGAGTAGTCCCGCTGGAAGTCTAAGCTGCCCTATAGGGAGTTCCAAAGCTGGGATGACGCTTCAGAATTGTTCTGAGTTGGGGTAGAAGGGCTCTCAACCTCAGTGACTTTATGGCATTAGTCAATGGATGTGAGCTACCTTTGAAAGGGAGCATGGTACAGTTATCTATTGCTGCATAACAAACAATCCCAAACTTGGTGGCATAAAACAACTGCCATTTATTATCATTATCTCAATAGAGATATTGAGATAATGACAGAGGTATTGACTGTGTTCAGCTCAGTGGCTTTTAGTTGGGTCTCTCATGTATTTGCAGTCAGGTAGTGGCTGGAGCTGGAGCAGTCTCAAAGGCTTCCTCACATGTCTGGTGTTTGACGATGGCTGTGGCTCAACCTCAGCTCTGGCTGCTAGCTGGAGCATGGCCTCTCCACGTGGTCTGACTTCCTCCTCACACAGCAGATGTTTCTGAGAGCATTCCAAGAGCAACAGCAGAAGCATTATAGCAGAAGCTTTAAAGCCCTTTATGACCTAGCTTCAGAAGTCACACCACATTGGTTGAGGCAGATATAAATGTCTGCCCAAATTCAAGGGGAGTGGACACAGGTGCTACCTCTTGATGGGACAAGTGGCAGCGTCACATTGTACCAAGAGCATGTAGGAAGGAAGATACTGCTGTGGCCACTTTAAAAACATATAATCTGCCATTGAGCAAGGCCACTATTATTAAATGATGCAATCCTTATAAGGTGTTAGCAACGGAGGGCTTTCTGCCATAGTGACCCCCCAGCACCTGAAAAATAAGTCCCTTATTCTGGAAGCAAATATGGGCTTTCAGAGCAACCACCATATATATTTTCCTGTCCCAGAACTTTTTTGTTTTCCAGCTTTATTGAGATATAGTTAACGTGAAACATTGTGTGAGTTTAAAGTGTATGAATATGTTGATTTGATACTAGTCTCCTTGTGGCAGAATTCTTAAGGCTGTATGTATGCCGTCTTTTGATCCTGTAGCATACCAGGGCAAGTGCCGACAGTCTTCCTTTTGTTTTCCCAAAGGTGGATTAAAGCTCAATTTTGTGGTATCTCCCTGAACCACAGATTTGGGCGGGCATAGGTTTTCTGTGTGTGCTCACCAACCATCTGCCAAAGCTTGTTCTCACCACTGCCATTTGGAGCATGCACAGGGAGCTGTCCACAGAATGTGAGTATGTGTGGGTAAGGCACAAGAGCACTGGTGGGGTGGGGGTCAAGCGGGGGTGGTCTATCCATGGGCTGGTTGGGAAGATTTGTGGGTGAGGTGTCCCTAGCGGTTTTTGTGCACGCTTCTTAATGGGAGTCTATGACACAGTTAGGAGAATGTGCATCCCTTTGGTGCTCTCTGAGAGTCCTATCTGCCACTCTTCCAGTCTCTTCTTTCTCCCCAAGTCATGCAGCTCATGATTCAGTGATAAGTGGGCTAAGAGAGAATTGGGCCTTTCTGGAAGCAACCCACACAATTAGGGAAGCTGAGTGTTCACATACACTTTATCACTTTCTACCCGGTGAGAAATCATGGCAGAAAGGATCTCTCTTGGTCTTAAGCTGCGCACCTTGGGGGAGGAGTGAACGCAAACTGTTCTTACCCTCTCCAGTGTGTCCACACTCATATATATACATATGTGTGTGTGTGTGCGTGCATGTGCACATACGTGTATTTTTTTTTCTATAATGCTGGAACTTCTCTGCTGGAAAACTGGATTTTCACAAAGGCCCTCTTGTCCATAGATGATTGTCTGTGAAATGGTTTCCAGGGGTTCCCAGACTGTAGTCATGAGGGGCCAGAGTTGGTTCACAAGTCACTATGGAGCCCACAGCCGGAACTGAGGTCTGTATGCCTATTACCTGATGCACAGCTGGTGAGATTCCCCTCAGTTCCTTTGCCATATAGTGCTGCTCCCACAGTTCCCCACAAAGGCACTCTTATCTGCAGATGGATGTCTAATTGTTCTTGTTAAGAGATGGTAAAAATATGACTGACAAATGTCTTATTAAGCTGTCCCTGTGTTAAAAAGTTTGGGGACCAAGCATACATTTTTTTCATCGCTATATTTTATAATACTGAGAATAAGAGTAAAAATACCTTAGCTACATGCTCCAGAAAATGCTTTCTGATGAAAGAAAAGACTTTGAACGAGTTATAGTAGTTTGCTCATCAAAACTTACTTCAAGATCCTTGCTTCACTGGGCCCACGAAACCAATTAAACACTGCCAAATCCCAGGTAATTCCCTGCCTTGCATAGCCTGACTTGAAATCATCCAACTTAGGCCCTAAAACCCTATAAATATCCCTGAATTTACTCATTACGAGACACTACTAAAGTTCTCTTAAACTTATATTCTTTCTTAGCTTTACTTGGTCAGCTAGTTATTCTGGTGACCTTTTAAAGAAGCTGATACCTGAGAATGAGATAGTGTCTGCTCTGAAGAACCTTGTTCTACAGTGAGTTGAGAAAATGAGAATGTTGTCATTTCAGGAAAAAAACTGGGCTACTTACTAGTTTAACCACTGACAGCATGGAAAGTCCAATTCTTCCAACAGAATCATAAATTTCAGGGCACCTGGGTGGCTCAGCTGGTTAGGCAACTGCCTTCGGCTCAGGTCATGATCCTGGCTGGAGTCCCGGGATCGAGTCCCGCACTGGGGTCCCAGCTCCATGGGGAGTCTGCTTCTCCCTCTGACCTTCTACCCTCTCATGCTCTCTCTCACTCTCTTTCTTAAATAAATAAATAAATAAATAAACAAATCTTTAAAAAAAAAAGAATCATAATTTCAGGATTCAAAAAGACTTGAAATTTATCTAGTCCAATCCATCTGATACTGATGGAGAAGCAGCTCAAATCTGGGCTCAAATTAGAGTATATTTTAGAGACTCCTTCAGTGCAACCAAGGGTTTTGGGATTCCTCTCTACTCCTTTATCTCTCCCCTTCATTCTCTTCCTTTTCTCAGCCTTAGCATATCTTGCCCCTGTTCTTCCTCTTTACAGACAACTAAAGGAACTATCAGTTCTCCATCAAGTTTTGGTGGAGGATGTCTGTGTTGCCACAGGGTTTGAGGGCTAGGTGTTTTCAACAAAAATGTATTTTAAAAAACCCATTCCAGGAAGCTAACATGTGGTTTCTATTATCTGAAAGATCTCATTAAAAGTTAATATTGTCATATCCACACCCCTAGTTTTGAAGCTGAAGGGAAGTGAATTTTGGGGGTATAATCTCATAAATAAGAGAACAAACTTTCCAGCAGTATAGGCCTTCCTACCCACTTCATCCTGAAAATTCTATTAAGACTGAGGGGAAAAAAGTATTTTATCTTATCTTTACTAGAAAAATAACTAGGTGAGATGGTTCTGGATTAGAGGTTTCTTTCAAACATTTGTCTTTTAGCTAATTTATCCTTTTAAAAATGAGATTACCAGATCCTTGGATATGTTAATTACTTGAAATATCAATGACTTGAAATGAAAAATATATTTGATACTAATTTTTAGTAACAACTGACAAGTTGTTATTCACATATCATTGAGGAAAAAATTTATGTATGCACATATGACAAAGATTACTGGAAGTATTTTTATAAATAACAGTGAAAAGAAGTTGCACATGGCTCTAAAGAGTTTCCCACTGGACTCTTACTGTGTGAAGACAGAGTGTTATACAGAGCTGATGACCTTTCATGAATATCAGGATTTCTTCCTTTTCTTTTTTTCCACTGTTGACTACTTGCTTCTACCACATCTCAGATAATTAACAACAGATGATTGCTTTGTATACCTTTTATTTTTATGATGGTTTAAGTCTTGCAATATCTCACATTATTTTCAATAACAGAGTTTAACAATCCACCCAAGGCCCCGTTTTACATGTTAATAAGTTTGTCATATGTGATGGGAGGAACACGTCTTTATAGTAACACAATGTACTCTTTATGATACTGCGCTGAGTTCAGAATTCTTTTTTCTGAACTGCAACGAAATGTGAACTTCTAAATTCATGTTAGAAATACAGATACAATCTATTGACCTTTTTTTTTTTTTTTAAACAGGACCCACGCATAGATACAGCCGATGGAGATTCCATTTAATGGAATGAGACACAAACTACACCAACTACACCACGCAAAGTACAAACTACACCAACACTGTGTTTCTCAGTTTTCTTTATCTTGTAAAAAATAATTTGTGTTTCACATGGAAAAAAATATAAGACTTCCAGGTATTTTTTTTATTAGTCTACTCTCAATGCATTTAGAGGACGATGGACATATGATGTGAGAAGGGAAAAGTAAGAGCTCCAAATAGATTTTGCACATGATTCTACACAGTTTAAAGACATATTACACATTCAGGTCTGAGGTCCAGGAAGTAAAATTTTTGCCATTTTGCTCATAATTTATCAATTTTTAAAAATGTTCAAAGATTATTCATAAAAATATTCAAATTTTCTGCTAATAATTGTTTAATATACATTAACAAAAAAGTTTATTATTTGCCTTATGGTTGTACATTAAAAATCCTGTCAGAATCATGAGCATCCCTGTGAAGTACAATGACATTTGTTCCCTTCCTCCTCCTTTCCTCAAACATCTCCAGGCTCTCAGTATTTACATATGAATTCCAAAACATGGACAATAAAGTGATCTTCCCTCTTATGACTTTGGCAAGTCACTCCAAATTAAAACAAATACTACCTACAGTGTTAAATTTGTTTTTAAATGTAGCTGTTTCATAAGACTCTGATTTAAAAATTACATAGATCTAATATGATATTGCTCTGTATCTGAACTTAAGAAAGTATATCAGAGGCAAATGGTGGGTACTCATCCTTTCTGATGGCTGAATACCCACCATTTGAATCGACATGGATGGACTGGAGGGGATTAGGCTAACTGAAATAAGTCGAGCAGAGATAGACAACGACCATATAGTTTCGCTCAGATGCGGAATGTGAGCAATAGTGCGGAGGGCCACAGGGGAGGAAGGGAAAACTGAATGGGAAGACAAAGAGGAAGACAAACCATGAGAGGCTCTGGACTCCCGGGAAACAAACAGAGGGTTACAGAGGAAGGGGGGATGCGTAGGGGGATGAGGTAACAGGGTGATGGGAATTAAGGTGGGCATGTGTTGTGATGAGTGATGGGTGTTATGTGCAACTAATTGCTGAACACTACATAAAAAACTAATGATGTATTATATGCTGGCTAACTGAACATAAAAAAATAATGTTTCTTAAGATTAAGAATATTATTCTGTTAGGTAGTATGTTCTTATAAATGTCAATCAAGTCAACTTGGTTGATAGTGCTACTTGACTTTCCTATAGCCTTATTGATTTTCTATTTGCTTGTTTTATCAATGGATTAAGAGTATTCAATCTCCAAAAAAAAGTAGATGTGAAAAATCTCTCGGTAAATAAATAAAAGGATTTGGAAATAGAATGTACATGGTCATGCAATCTTACATGTCTGGAGAAAAACTTCTAAAGTTATTTAATGCCGAATCAACAGTAGAAATTTCAAATAAAACTATTCTCAAATATAAGGAACATTATCATGACATCCTTTCACTTTTGTCTTCTGTTGACTTCTCTGCCTCTCATCACCCTTGCCCTAAACCACAGTTATGATTATCTTTAGAAAACTCGAATATACTTTATCTTCTTCCAGAGTTACACAGTTCTCCTGTGTAAACAATTAAGTGCCAGAGTGCAAGTGTATTGGCTGTGAAACCAGATCACCAAGGATAGACTCCAAATGCCATAAGTTTCTTGTGCCTCAGTTTACTTATTTAAAATAGAGACAATAATATATCTGAGAAGTTGACATGAGAATGGAATGAATTAATAAATGTAAAGCACTTAAAAGAGTGGTACACAGTAACTGTTCAATAAATTTGTTTAAAACATCATTTTGATATGATGCCTATAAAGATGAACTTTGTACCAGTAACTCCCAGATTTCTACCCCTATTCCTGTTCTCCAGTTTTCTTAATTTTAATGATGTCAATTAAAAAAAATAAAATGAAATTTGACCTTATCTTTATATAAAACCATATTATTCCCACCCACCAGACATTTATAGAACATATATCATATTTAAGATATTTTTTCCCAAGTTAGAGATATAGAGGTAAACGATTCTTTATTCTCTACTGGGTGAGAAAAACAAGTGAAATTTACACTACAATGTGACAAATATTTGAATTTACTGAAGAGATTCATCTACATCAGACTTTTGCTGAAACGTTGTTGAGTTACCTGTTGATTACCAAGATTTATTTCCTCATGGATTGTTAGACTAAAGGTCTCAATTTCTTACATCCTTCCTCTTTTCCCTACCATGTGGGCTTTTCCACACAGCAGCTCACAATGTGATAGTTGGCAAGAGGGCTCTGAGAGAGTAAGGAAGTTCAGACAGGACTGATGTCAGTCTTTTTGCAGCTGAATCTCAGAAGTGTGCCTTTCCCCTTTTGTTTCAGAGCTATCTAAGTTAATTCCATGTACATATAGTCAGTGAGTCATTGGAGATTATCTTGACTAAAAGGTGGAAGAAGTGTCCTAGGAAGAGTCCTGAGATTCTGTTAGAGCAGATTTTAATTATTTATCCCATGAGTAAAAGCTACATGAGCACAAATTTATGAATTATATAATATCAATCTGTATTAATATATTATAAATATTATAAAAGACATACAGTCTAAAAATAAAAAAACAGTGAGATAAAATAAAATATTTAAATTACTGGCATAAACCTTTTATCCTCAAATTGTAGAGATTTGTTATCTATATAGTTGGTTTATAAATGCCTTGCAAATTAAACTGGCATTATACAATTATTTGCTGATTTTGAAAAGTATAACATATACATATCAGTGCTAGATTCATTGTTTATAATAATTAGGTATATTCACATTTCCAATAGTCATTTTCAAAATTTTTGGGTTTTTTTAGCCTACAACTTGGCAGAATTGATTGGCTCATCATTTATTTCATTACATTTCTTTCTTTCTTTCTTTTTTTTTTTTTTGAAAGAGAGAGAAAGGGGTGGGGCAAGAGGGGTAGAGGGAAAGGGACAGAATCTTAAGTGGGTCCCACACCTATGGCAGAGCCTGTCGCAGGGATCCCATGACCCTGAGATCATGACCTGAGCTGAAATCAAGATGCCTTGAGCTGAAATCAAGAGTCTGACACTTAACTGAATGAGCCACCCAGGCACCCCATTAATTTCATTTCTTAGTATGGCTGAGAAGGATCTTCTTCAACGAGTAGGAGAGAAATCATTATGGCATTTTCCTTATTTTTTTAAAAAATCTATTCCTGCATTATAAATATTATCATCAATCCAAAGTTTTTTTCCAAGAGGCTTTTAAAAAAATTTTTTTTTATTTTTTAAGATTTTATTTATTCATTTGACAGACAGAAATCACAAGTAGGTGGAGAAGCAGGCAGAGAGAGAGAGGAGGAAGCAGGCTCCCCGCCACACAGAGAGCCCGATGCGGGGCTTGATCCCAGGACTCTGGGACCATGACCTGAGCTGAAGGCAGAGGCCTCAACCCACTGAGGCACCCAGGCGCCCATTCCAAGAGGCCTTTAAAGGTATTGGTCTACTTGTGAGTATTAATTTAGTTAAACTACACGATGTAATCTATTAGTCTGCTTGCCCAAATCTGTTACCTTAATCTGTTCAGCCAAAGAAAAACAGCAACACGTGATACCCAGAAAACAATACAAGAGCAAAGACACCATTATTATCTTTCAAAACAGTAGAGTGCAGACTGAAATATCTGCTAAGTGAAGGTACCCATTTACCATATTAGTAAAGTTTAAGATTTTTATTTTTAAAGATAGAAATAGATATATAGAAGTAGATATAAATAAGAGTTTTGATATAGAATTTTATATATGTATAATTAGAGTTAAAATTCTATAAAATTATAGAGTTTTATATATGTGTATGTATATATAATATGATATAATAGATATAGATATAATAGATATAGATATATATCTATATATAGAATATATATAATATCTATATATTATATATATAGTAGATATAGATATATATAATAGAATATATATATAATTCTATATCATATTATATATACATACACATATATAAAATTCTATATCATATTCTATATCATATATATATATATCTAAAGCTGTGTCCAGTTTGGAGACCATGGTACTAGTTCCCTGTGGGGTTCATCAGCCCCAGTGAGGGCTGGGCCAGCATGGGTTATCTGGAGGGTGCAGGGGAGTACAAGTGTACAGAACTCTGGGCCCTTCACTGCTGCCATAGTGAAAGAGCTCCAATTTTATTTATATTGTGTTTTACATATTAACCTTTCTGACAAATTATCATTGGAACAAAGAATTACCCAGCTAAAACCCATTTGAAACTTTCCTCTGGAGAAGGGTAAAAGCCCATTATCTACAGTCTGATGCTTAAAACTGAGCCCTGAAGAATAACAGTCTTTTACTAAAGAGCGACATATACCAGTTCCCAGGTTTTATGTTTTTTAAAACTTTTCTTGTATGCAAAGTCACAGCCTTAGACCTAAAAGAGAAAATACTTTGGCTAAACATGCTACAAAAGTTTTGAATATAACTAAATACTAAGTAAAAAGTATTGGTTAAAAAAATGCATTAAACTTTTTTCTTGATTGTGACATTTAGTAGTTTTGAAGATTTTAGAAAAGATTAAAGCAAAGCTTATAAAAGGATATGGTTCTTGCGATATTTCAGTAAGTTTGATCTTGGTTTGTCTAGGGGCTTTGGAAATACCAGCTAACTCATGCATCTTAAGGTAATATAAAATCAGTGGACTCCGACCTCCAAAATTGAAAAGCACACGGTTAAACTCTGGACCAGTGCTAATATAATGGGACTGTAAAGGGAAGAAAAAAATCAAGTCAATTATTATTTTTATGTGTTTTTAAAGAATTGTAAATAAATATAATTGCATTGTAACTATAAAGTTACTATCTGGCATATTAAAATAAATAAAAGGAAACTCTGTAAGGTATCTTTTTTAAAAAAAGATTATTATTTATTTGAGAGAGAAAGAGAGCACAAGCAGGAGGGGCAAAGAGAGAGAGAGAACCCCAAGCAGGTTCTCTGTTGAGTGGGGATCCCCATGCTGGGCTCCATCTCAGAACCCTGAGATCATGACCTGAGCTGAAATCAAGAGTCAGATGCTTAACCAACTGAGCCGCTAGGCACCCCAAGCATCTTAATTATATAAGTTTACTACAGTATGAACTATGAGTTCATGCAGTAAGGCCCTTCTAGCCTTCTTCTTTATCAGCTTGGTAGATAAGTCAATAGAATTCTTCTGTCTGAAGAACAAAAAGAAAAAAGAAAGAAGAAAAGGAAAAGAGCTCCAGAAAAAAGGGACAGGAAAAAATGTGAAGAAAAACACGACCAAAACCTCCAAACTTTGTTTGGAAACATATCCAAGAAGCTTAACTCCAAGCAGGAAAAATACTCACCTAGACACATCATACTCAAAGTGTTGAAGGACCAAAACAAAAAGAAAAATCTCAAAAGCAGCAAGAGAAAAAGAACATATAAGGGAACCCCAACAAGATTAAAAGATGAACTTTTATCAGGACAAAGGAAGCTGGAAGGCAGGTGGATAATGTAATCAAAGTGCTGATGGAAAAAGCTGTCGACCATGAATTCTCTGTCAGGGAAAGTGACCATAAATATAATTGCTTTAAGATTCTATTACTGACTTCTTGTGGGATACAAGGTCAGGATAGTAACTACTCATGTATTATGTCTTTCCTCCATTTTTGTAATGCATAGATGAGAGATTTATTATTTCCACTTCCTGTGAGGAAATAAAATTTTATTCTTTTTTTTCCCTAAGATTTTATTTATTTATTTGACAGACAGAGATTACAAGTAGGCAGAGAGGCAGGCAGAGAGAGAGAGAGGAGGAAGCAGGCTTACTGCTGAGCAGAGAGCCTGATACGGGGCTCGATCCCAGGACTCTGGGATCATGACCTGAGCCGACGGCAGAGGCTTTAAACTCTGAGTTATCCCAGGTGCCCCTAAAATTTTATTCTTATTTGCTTTTACTGATACATAAAAGTTCTCTTGTGTTTCTTTTGCTTATGGTCACTTTTTCATTGCTTTCCTTCAGAGATGCTCCATAATTACTTTGAACAGTAGGACTATCATAATCAAAAGCAATTCTTTGATGGTGAAAACTCAATGACAAAATCAGACACATTTTCTATTATGTAAATAATTTACTCCATCTCAGTCTTTGGTGAAAATTCACATTAGGTGAATTGAATATCTAGCTTGATCTTTTTTCCTTTTTTCTTTAAAAATTTTTAAATTTAAATTCAATTTAATTAACATACACTGTATTATTAATTTCAGAGGTAGAATTTAGTGATTTATCAGTTGGTCATAACAGGTGCCCTCCTTAATGCCCACCACCTATCTAACAATATTAGCCTATAGCCCCACCCATTTCACCTCCAGCAACCCTCAGTTTCTTCCCTATAGTTAAGAGTCTTATGATGAGCCTCCCTCTATGTTTTCCTCTTATTTTATTTCTCTTTCTCTTCCCTGTGTTCATCTGTTTTGTTTCTTAAATTCCACATGAGTGAAATCACATGGTATTTGTCTTTCTCTGACTGCTTATTTCACTTAGTCTAATACACTCTAGACCCATCCACGTCATCACAAACAGCAGGATTCCATTCTTTTTGATAGCTGAGCAATCTTTAAATTGCATGCAAAACCAGACCAGACTTTGCCTAGAATAAAAGGAAATACTGTCTGTCTAGAAAGATGTTTCATCACCCTTTTCCTGGCTTCTGCCTTGGATACTGTAAGATAGAACCTAGATCTTACTGAAATTCTAGAAATAGACATTTCTGTTATTTTGCTGCAGTTGTCCATTTTAAAACATGAAAACCACAGTTAATACCTCCTTCTTCCTCTATAATAGTCCCTGACTTTTTAAGGATAGTTCAACCTGACAAGAGCAGAACGAGGTATTAAATGCATATCGAGTGTTTTGTGGAGCCCTAGCCATTTTCTCAAATAGTTTAATCCTGAAGGTTTGAGGTTGCCTAAAGAATTCTTGCTAGAGATTTCCCAAATAGCCAAAAAAATTAGCAGAAGTCTCATTGCTTCTATCTACCCCACAAAAGACAATGGCAGAAAATTATCAGAAAATTTTAAAATTCCATCAAACAGGACTTTAATAGTTAAGAGTCAACCTAGTACTAAATTTGAGAACCAAGCAATCTTACAAACTTTGGAAGCATCACAAGAGATGAGCTAGAAAGTCCAAGGGATGATTTTGTTTGTTTAACTTTTTGACTAATTTATTAAAGGACAACTGCTGATGATGACTAGAAAGCTAAACTGATCTTTGAAATTTGCATGTGCATCCTGCCAATGCTTAAAATGGCATTGGGAAGCCACAGGCACCCATTCAGCACCTGGACAACACTAATGCTTAGAAAAATTCTTTATGTTGAACTGAAAACCTTCTCCCTATAGCTTTCACTTATGGGTAAACATAAAACCTTTTTGGTTTGTATTGGTAAAAATAAATTTTGAGCCACACAGAAAAAGCCTAATCCTGCTCTCCATAGTAGCTCTCTACATACTTGAAAACAGTTATTCTGGCCACCAGGGTCTTGTATTTTCTAGTGGAAATGCCTTTAAATATTTTGGCGATTGCTCAAAAAATATCTTTTCAAAGCCCTTGATCATCCTGATTATTTTCTATTCAGAACACTTCTGTTTGTCTATACCTTTCCATAAAGCAGAGCTCCAAAATGAATATAATACACAATTGATTCATCAGCACAGAGTAGATCCCACATGTCTGTTTAAATAGCTCAAGAATGCAGTAGATTTGGCGGTCAACGACATTCTCTGTTTATACATACAGAGCTTACTATAAAAGACAATTACCAAATCTTTTCAGATGCCTCTAACATGGCTTTATTATCATATACTTACACAGCAACTTATACTTTATCCTATGTAATACAACTTCTACTTATCCTATACAATGCAACTTATACACTGACTCCTAGAGATTACCAGTTTCTATTCTAAGTACTTACAAACCATTCTTGGAAGCACTGTAAGTGTTGGAAAACCTTCTGTATATCTGGATTACTGAAGATCAGGAAACATACGAACACTGACTTCAGAAAGTGGTTTTTATATAGGATAACATAAAATTAATGGTCAGACTTCACTAGATAATTCAGACAAAATTTTAGCAATAAAAACTGCAACAAACTTAAAACCTAATTGTCTAAGAAGAGAGCAAATTCAGAATATCAAGCCAGTAACCTCATCAAATCTTGGCTAATGCAACACAAGATGGTAAAGTCCATAAGGATTTCTCTTAGGGAGGCACCATCAAAAACACGGAAAAATGCTAAGCAACAGAGACTTATCAGTAATAGTATCTACATATGGCCATTTATCCCTGGATCATGGCTTAAGACGTTGGGACAGGTCAGCCATTGCTGAAAACTCTTATGAAGTTTTCCCTGCACACTTGATTAGAACTTACTGAGATCAGAGCCATGTTTGTATATCAACCCAAGGAAAAGTAGTGGCAGAAGTGTGAGAAAAGATGAATGCTATGTTTTTTTTTTTTTTTCCTTTAGCGATGAGGATATTTAAAAAAAAAAATAATGACTTAAAAAAAATGACTTTTTAACATTAAGGTTATCCTCTCCAATAAATCATTTTTGATCATTAAATTTTTCTAAAATATATGTCAGGAATGTAATAATGAACATTGCCTATATGAAGTTGTTCAACTAATTATATAGCAAATTAAATAAGTAAGAACATTTTTAATAATTGCTATGCTCCAAACCTTTGTTGTTAGTCTTGATACACTTGATTCTTCCTTGAATGGGGGCATTGTATATGCTCTTGGGTTCTTTAAAATTTTTGTCATATTGAAGTCAATAGCTAAAAGGGAAAACAAAATATTTTCTTAAATTCTGGCTTTTTTTTTTCTTTTTTTTTCTTTTTTTTTTTTAATTTTTTATTTTTTATAAACATATATTTTTATCCCCAGGGGTACAGGTCTGTGAATCACCAGGTTTACACACTTCACAGCACTCACCAAATCACATACCCTCCCCAATGTCCATAATCCCACCCCCTTCTCCCAAACCCCCTGCCCCCGGCAACCCTCAGTTTGTTTTGTGAGATTAAGAGTCACTTATGGTTTGTCTCCCTCCCAATCCCATCTTGTTTCATTTATTCTTCTTCTACCCACTTAAGCCTCCATGTTGCATCACCACTTCCTCATATCAGGGAGATCATATGATAGTTGTCTTTCTCTGCTTGACTTATTTCGCTAAGCATGATACGCTCTAGTTCCATCCATGTTGTCGCAAATGGCAAGATTTCATTTCTTTTGATGGCTGCATAGTATTCCATTGTGTATATATACCACATCTTCTTGATCCATTCATCTGTTGATGGACATCTAGGTTCTTTCCATAGTTTGGCTATTGTGGACATTGCTGCTATAAACATTCGGGTGCATGTGTCCCTTTGGATCACTACATTTGTATCTTTAGGGTAAATACCCAATAGTGCAATTGCTGGGTCATAGGGCAGTTCTATTTTCAACATTTTGAGGAACCTCCATGCTGTTTTCCAGAGTGGCTGCACCAGCTTGCATTCCCACCAACAGTGTAGGAGGGTTCCCCTTTCTCCGCATCCTCGCCAGCATCTGTCATTTCCTGACTTGTTGATTTTAGCCATTCTGACTGGTGTGAGGTGATATCTCATTGTGGTTTTGATTTGTATTTCCCTGATGCCGAGTGATATGGAGCACTTTTTCATGTGTCTGTTGGCCATCTGGATGTCTTCTTTGCAGAAATGTCTGTTCATGTCTTCTGCCCATTTCTTGATTGGATTATTTGTTCTTTGGGTGTTGAGTTTGCTAAGTTCTTTATAGATTCTGGACACTAGTCCTTTATCTGATATGTCGTTTGCAAATATCTTCTCCCATTCTGTCAGTTGTCTTTTGATTTTGTTCACTGTTTCATTTGCTGTGCAAAAGCTTTTGATCTTGATGAAATCCCAGTAGTTCATTTTTTCCCTTGCTTCCCTTGCTTTTTGCGTTGTTCCTAGGAAGATGTTGCTGCGGCAGAGGTCGAAGAGGTTGCTGCCCGTGTTTTCCTCAAGGATTTTGATGGATTCCTTTCGTACATTGAGGTCCTTCATCCATTTTGAGTCTATTTTTGTGTGTGGTGTAAGGAAATGGTCCAATTTCATTTTTCTGCATGTGGCTGTCCAATTTTCCCAGCACCATTTATTGAAAAGGCTGTCTTTTTTCCATTGGACATTCTTTCCTGCTTTGTCGAAGATTAGTTGACAGGAAATATTGAAAGGGGTCCTCTAAGCAAAGAGAGAGCCTACAAGTGGTAGATCAGAAAGGAACAGAGACCATATACAGTAACAGTCACCTTACAGGCAATACAATGGCACTAAATTCATATCTCTCAATAGTTACCCTGAATGTGAATGGGCTAAATGCCCCTGTCAAAAGACACAGGGTATCAGAATGGATAAAAAAACAAAACCCATCTATATGTTGCCTCCAAGAAACACATTTTAAGCCCGAAGACACCTCCAGATTTAAAGTGAGGGGGTGGAAAAGAATTTACCATGCTAATGGACATCAGAAGAAAGCAGGAGTGGCAATCCTTATATCAGATCAATTAGATTTTAAGCCAAAGACTATAATAAGAGATGAGGAAGGACACTATATCATACTCAAAGGGTCTGTCCAACAAGAAGATTTAACAATTTTAAATATCTATGCCCCCAATGTGGGAGCAGCCAACTATATAAACCAATTAATAACAAAATCAAAGAAACACATCAACAATAATACAATGATAGTAGGGGACTTTAACACTCCCCTCACTGAAATGGACAGGTCATCCAAGCAAAAGATCAGCAAGGAAATAAAGGCCTTAAATGACACACTGGACCAGATGGACATCACAGATATATTCAGAATATTTCATCCCAAAGCAACAGAATACACATTCTTCTCTAGTGCACATGGAACATTCTCCAGAATAGATCACATCCTCGGTCCTAAATCAGGACTCAACCGGTATCAAAAGATTGGGATCATTCCCTGCATATTTTCAGACCACAATGCTCTAAAGCTAGAACTCAACCACAAAAGGAAGTTTGGAAAGAACCCAAATACATGGAGACTAAACAGTATCCTTCTAAAGAATGAATGGGTCAACCGGGAAATTAAAGAAGAATTGAAAAAAATCATGGAAACAAATGATAATGAAAATACAACGGTTCAAAATCTGTGGGACACAACAAAGGCAGTCCTGAGAGGAAAATATATAGCGGTACAAGCCTTTCTCAAGAAACAAGAAAGGTCTCAGGTACACAACCTAACCCTACACCTAAAGGAGCTGGAGAAAGAACAAGAAAGAAACCCTAAGCCCAGCAGGAGAAGAGAAATCATAAAGATCAGAGCAGAAATCAATGAAATAGAAACCAAAAAAACAATAGAACAAATCAATGAAACTAGGAGCTGGTTCTTTGAAAGAATTAATAAAATTGATAAACCCCTGGCCCGACCTCTCAAAAAGAAAAGAGAAAGGACCCAAATAAATAAAATCATGAATGAAAGAGGAGAGATCACAACTAACACCAAAGAAATACAAACTATTATAAGAACATACTATGAGCAACTCTACGGCAATAAATTTGACAATCTGGAAGAAATGGATGCATTCCTAGAAACATATAAACTACCACAACTGAACCAGGAAGAAATAGAAAGCCTGAACAGACCCATAACCAGTAAGGAGATTGAAACAGTCATTAAAAATCTCCAAACAAACAAAAGCCCAGGGCCAGACGGCTTCCCGGGGGAATTCTACCAAACATTTAAAGAAGAACTAATTCCTATTCTCCTGAAACTGTTCCAAAAAATAGAAATGGAAGGAAAACTTCCAAACTCATTTTATGAGGCCAGCATCACCTTGATCCCAAAACCAGACAAGGATCCCACCAAAAAAGAGAGCTATAGACCGATATCCTTGATGAACACAGATGCGAAAATACTCAACAAAATACTAGCCAATAGGATTCAACAGTACATTAAAAAGATTATTCACCACGACCAAGTGGGATTTATTCCAGGGCTGCAAGGTTGGTTCAACATCCGCAAATCAGTCAATGTGATACAACACATCAATAAAAGAAAGAACAAGAACCATATGATACTCTCAATAGATGCTGAAAAAGCATTTGACAAAGTACAACATCCCTTCCTGATCAAAACTCTTCAAAGTGTAGGGATAGAGGGCACATACCTCAATATCATCAAAGCCATCTATGAAAAACCCACTGCAAATATCATTCTCAATGGAGAAAAACTGAAAGCTTTTCCGCTAAGGTCAGGAACACGACAGGGATGTCCATTATCACCACTGCTATTCAACATCGTACTAGAGGTCCTAGCCTCAGCAATCAGACAACAAAAGGAAATTAAAGGCATCCAAATCGGCAAAGAAGCAGTCAAATTATCACTCTTCGCAGATGATATGATACTATATGTGGAAAACCCAAAAGATTCCACTCCAAAACTGCTAGAACTTATACAGGAATTCAGTAAAGTGTCAGGATATAAAATCAATGCACAGAAATCAGTTGCATTTCTCTACACCAACAGCAAGACAGAAGAAAGAGATATTAAGGAGTCAATCCCATTTACAATTGCATCCAAAACCATAAGATACCTAGGAATAAACCTAACCAAAGAGACACAGAATCTATACTCAGAAAACTATAAAGTACTCATGAAAGAAATTGAGGAAGACACAAAGAAATGGAAAAATGTTCCATGCTCCTGGATTGGAAGAATAAATATTGTGAAAATGTCTATGCTACCTAAAGCAATCTACACATTTAATGCAATTCCTATCAAAGTACCATCCATCTTTTTCAAAGAAATGGAACAAATAATTCTAAAATTTATATGGAACCAGAAAAGACCTCGAATAGCCAAAGGGATATTGAAAAAGAAAGCCAACGTTGGTGGCATCACAATTCCGGACTTCAAGCTCTATTACAAAGCTGTCATCATCAAGACAGCATGGTACTGGCACAAAAACAGACACATAGATCAATGGAACAGAATAGAGAGCCCAGAAATAGACCCTCAAATCTATGGCTTTTTTTTTTCTTTACAAAAAGGCATAATAGTGTTTTTCTTCTAGCAATGTACGTTGAATATGGAAAGAACCAAAAATGGATGGAATAGAGGTTAGGATATTGTTATGGCTTGCTTCAGTTAGAGGAAATAAATACACCATCTCATTTTTACTTAACAGGACTTTAGACCTGATAAAGCTCATTTATATTATCTCGTATTATGGTCACAAACCATTCTGTGAACAAAGTAAGGTTTTCCACAATTTACAGATGACATAACTAAGTGCAGGAAATTGTACAGCTCTAAGCTACAGCTTTAAGCTATCATTTAAGACACAGGCCTAGGTCTTTTAGGACAGAGCCCAGAGCTTTGTCCATGACCCTCTTGTTTAATGCAATAGATGGCTTGGGCCTCTGCATGTTAGGGTGCACCTTTTCCATATACTGACAACAAATTCAAATAAGGAAATACTTGGTATGTTTTCCCTGCAACCAGCATGAATATACATGAAGGTAACAAGGGAGTCTTGCCATGACTTAAAGAAAAGGAGAACTGGGGGCGCCTGGGTGGCTCAATGGGTTAAAGCCTCTGCCTTTGACTCAGGTCATGATCCCAGGGTCCTGGGATTGAACCGTCATTGGGCTCTCTGTGCAGCAGGGAGCTTGCTTCCTCCTCTCTCTCTGCCTGCCTCTCTGCCTACTTGTGATCTCTGTCTGTCAAATAAATAAATAATCTTAAAAAAAAGAAAAGAAAAGGATAACTGTATGATTTAATCAGTATGTCAATCAGCCTAAAAGAACAAAATAGTCATTAAGGATATCTTAACACAGAGAAAACAGGTAATCTGAGGCTTGTTAACTAGATTGTGGCACTTATTATTATCAGGTGCCAGGTAGACTAATTGGATTTACTGGTAGTAGATAAAGCTCTGAAGAATTAAGGAAAGTCGCTCAGATTGATTTTTGACATTACACATTCAAGGATATTAGATATCAGTCTGATGCTTGAGGTAAGTAGGCATTTATCATTGACAGAGTAAAGAATTGGTTAGGAACCTGAATTTTAAAATTTTGAGTGGAAACAAGGTTAGATTAAGTTGAAGTTAGAATGGTCAAGAAGGGTAATAAACCATATGATTTATTTCCTTTAAAACAGGGTGCCTGGGTTAAAGCCTCTGCCTTCAGCTCAGGTCATAATCCCAGGGTCCTGGATCGAGCCCCACATCGAGCTATCTGCTCCGCGGGGAGCCTGCTTCCCCCTCTCTCTGCCTGCCTCTCTGCCTACTTGTGATTTCTGTCAAATAAATTTAAAAAAATCTTCAAAACATGCTCAAAAGCAAACAATCTCTTTTAGAGGGTATCTGGTAATATCTACAAAAATACAGATACATTTTCTCTTTGACTTAGCAATCCCCCTTCTGAGACTATATCCTATACAATCTCCTATGTAAGTATGAAAGAACACAAGTACGTTTATTGATTGTGACATAATATATAAAACTTAAGAGATTATGAACAACCCATGTATTTAATAGTAGTGAAGTACTAGTAAAAAAATAATAAAGGCACCCCATTTGATGGAATACATGCAGATCTAAGAAGAAATGAGGAAGCTCCCTATACTGATTTGAAGAGATCTACATGTCGTATCATTAAGTGATGAAAGCAAGGTATAGAACAGAGTATATAATTTGATTGAATATATATAGTATGTGACTTTTATAAGAATATGTTTGCCTTATTTGTATAAAGAAACATTGGCAAGATAAGTAAAAAAAAAAACAACAAAAATATTCTCTGGGAGGAATAATTAAAAAAATAAAACTTGGTCTATTTTGAATCATTCTTAAATACATCTTTAGGTAATATTACTTTATTTCTGGTCTCTAGAATAGACATAATATTAATAATAAAAGGACCTTTTACTTCATGTCAACTGTACCTACACTAAAAACCTTACTTTCAGAATATTTAACCTTGGTTGTAAAATCAGTCACTATACATTAATATCAGGCAAAAATATCCAGCTAGGAATAATGGCTAAAGATAAAAAAGTAAGAGATACATAAAAACCACAATGCAAGGAAATTTTAGGAGTTAAAATTTTAAAGAAAAAATTTACAAAAGTAGAAAATTTACAAAAAAGAAAAACCCACCCAAATATGACATGCATAATAAGTAATCTTAAAATGACTATATTTATTAGATTTTTTCCTCCTATAGCCCCCAATCAATAATTTATTTTAGATGAGAATATTAATTTTCCCGATTACAGTTTTTATAAATCCTCTGTCCTCATGTCCCTAAAAGCTTGAGAACAAGATCAAAAAGTGATTCTAATCACACCCCCTTCTCCCAACCCCCCTCCCCCAGCTACCCCTGGGGATAAAAATATATGTTTATAAAAAATAAAAACTTAAAAAAAAAGTGATTCTATTTGATAAAACCATAAGGAAAAATGTCTCAGGGCAACTGGGTGGTTCAGTTGTTTAAGTGTCTGACTCCTGATTTCAGCTCTGGTCATGATCTCAGATTGTAAGATCAAGCACCATGTAGGGCTCCATGTTGGGTGTGGAGCCTGCTTAAGATTCTCTCTCTCCCTTCCTCTACCCCCACTCTCTTTCTCTTCCTCTCTCAAAAAAAAAAAAAAAAAAAAAAGTCTCAACTGTTCTTACTAGGCTTCAGAAATTTCACTAGTAGCAAAATATTCTACTCTTACTCCACCTACATTAGAAAAAATTCATTCCCATAATTATCCCCTTTTTATTTTAGGGATTATAAAATCTATTTATTTATTTCAGAGAGGGAGAGAGAGAGAAAGAGAGGAGCATGCATGAGTAGGGAGAGGGGCAAAGGGAGAGAATCTCCAAACAGACTCCCTGCTGAGCACAAAGCCTGACATAGGGCTCCATCTCACAATCCATGAGATCACAACCTGAGGAAAAATCAAGAGTTGGACAGTTAACTGACCAAGTCACCCAGGTGACCCTATTTTAGGGATGTTTAAAAGGGAGACACTTAGATGAATGGATCAAGAAGATGTGGTATATATATACAATGGAATACTATGCAGCCATCAAAAGAAATGAAATCTTGCCATTTGCGACAACATGGATGGAACTAGAGCGTATCATGCTTAGCGAAATAAGTCAAGCAGAGAAAGACAACTATCATATTATCTCCCTGATATGAAGAAGTGGTGATGCAACATGGGGGCTTAAGTGGGTAGGAGAAGAATAAATGATACAAGATGGGATTGGGAGGGAGACAAACCATAAGTGACTCTTAATCTCACAAAACAAACTGAGGGTTGTTGGGGGGAGGGGGTTTGGGAGAAGGGGGTGGGATTATGGACATTGGGAAGGGTATGTGCTTTGGTGAGTGCTGTGAAGTGTGTAAACCTGGTGATTCACAGACCTGTACCCCTGGGGATAAAAATATATGTTTATAAAAAATAAAAAATTAATTTAAAAAAAAAGGGAGACATTTACATAAATAAGTATGGTTATCTCTATCCACTTTTGTAGTTTTCATTAATAGTCTTTCTGAAATGCAAATAACTCATATATCTTGGTAAAATTAAATTCCATACAGTCCATATATATTATTACAATTATTGAATAAACTATAGAAACAAAAAAGTGTTACTCAGAAAAAACCCAAATGAAAGAACAAGTTAAAACCTCAGGGAAAAAAACTAATAAAACAGAGATAAGTGATTTACTTGATAAAGAATCCAAAGTAAGGACCCATTTTAGAATATACCTAACTTAAATTAGAATTACTCTTAGAAAGTACCTAGTACTGAAGTATAAGGGGAAACAAATGAAAGAGAAAACACAGGGATTCATTCTGCCAAATATATGCTACCTGAACAAATAAGAAATAAAATAAACACAATTTTGTTTCAGTAATATAGGAGAATGAGATGATTATTTGAAGAAAGTTATTACAGACCCATGAATATGTTCTAATTGTCTTATTGCATATAATTCTTATCATGCTTCCCAGATTTTTTTCAGATCCCTATACAAATATTTCCTCAAGTCCCTTCAATCTTAGCATCTGCAGACCCAGTCATTGGTTTGTTTACATATTAGACCTCAAACAAGTTACATCTGTCTACATTGCTATACACAGAAGCATCCTCCCACCTTTCTATATGCAATTTGCTTTAAATTGGCAAAATGAAACATTAAGGACTTCTTCACAATGCTATATGGTAAAATTAAATTTCTTCTAGTAATATCAACATAACATATATAATTGTGAATAATCTCACAGAGAGGTTATTAGAGAGTTTAAGTGCCTATAAGCATACTTTGTTAACGATGAAGTGCTATATGTATGTAAGGTATCACTAATATCCTTGGGTTTCACCAACTTTGAGCTAAATTTAACATATTCAAGAACATGAAGATTTTATGTGTATAAGATAGTGATCCATATCAAAATTGTTTCCCAAGGAAAATACAATATTTTTACCTTATTTTGGCTTGGGAATTGACTTATTTTTATCAGTTTTCTTTTCTTTCTTTCTTTTTTTTTTTAAAGATTTATTTATTTGACAGAGAGAGATGACAAGCAGGCAGAGAGGCAGGCAGAGAGAAAGAGGAAGCAGGCTCCCTGCTGAGCAGAGAGCCCAATGCGGGGCTCGATCCCAGGACCCTGAGATCATGACCTGAGCCGAAGGCAGCAGCTTAACCCACTGAGCCACCCAGGCGCCCCCAGTTTTTTTTCTTAAAGATTTTATTTATTTGAGAGAGATAGAGAGATAGAGAGAGAGAGATAGCAGGAGAGAGAGAGAGAGAGAGAGAGAGAGAGACAGAATCTGAAGCAGACTCTGCCCTGAGCACAGAGTCTGATGCAGGGCCTGAACCCCATGACTGCATGATCATGACCTGACCTGACATCAAGAGTCAGACGTTCGATTGACTGAGCCACCCAGATGCCCCTCTGTTACTTCTTACTATGAATTATATCTGTGTCTTAAAGGACAAAATCATTGCTTAGACAAGTTATAGGTGCAAAGTGGTCAGTTTTTAAATATTTCTATGGTTCTGTATAAAGAACTAAGTGACAAGTATCTGAAATAAGGAGCTAGTATACTTATGAACTAAGACTCTATGGAGCCAAACATTACAAATGTAAAACAAAATAGCTTTTAAGCTTGGGTTGATCAAAGATGTTTTGGAAGAAAATGACCAGTTTTAAGTCTTTCCTGTAGAATGGAAAACATTAAAAACAAACAAACAAACAAACAAACAAACAAACAAACTAATCACTAAATGGGTTCTGAAGCAAAAATTAGAACATCTTGTCTGGGAAACTCTTTTTTCTTATATCATATGTAAATTTATCTACATAAGAACTTTAAAAAGAATATAAAAATTATGACTAATTTCATTGTATATGGTAATACAAAGTATAATTGTTAAAAATAATAAAATTAAAAGGAATTGAGATTACCTTTATTTTATAACCAAGTCTTGACAGTCTTGCTTGGTGTCATAAAAATTCTTTACATTCTTCAGATTAGTGATTATATGAGCTTATTATTGATGGGTTGTATGTTGAAACTATGTTCCCACCATTCCATATCTTAAAATGTTCTACAAAAGAGAAGGCTAGGGTGCAGACTTTTTTTTTTAATCTTTTTTTTTAATATAATTTTTTATTTTTTATAAACATATATTTTTATCCCCAGGGGTACAGGTCTGTGAATCACCAGGTTTACACACTCACACAGCATTCACCATAGCACATACCTTCCCAAATGTCCATAACCCCACCACCCTCTCCATACCCCTCTTCCTCTGGCAATCCTCAGTTTGTTTTGTGAGATTAAGAGTGTCATGGTTTGTCTTCCTCCTGATCCCTTGTTTCATTTATTCTTTTCCTACCCCCCAATTCCCCATGTTGCATCTCCACTTCCTCATATCATGGAGATCACAAGATAGTTGTCTTCCTCTGATTGACCTATTTCGCTAAGCATAATACCCTCTAGTTCCAACCACATCGTTGCAAATGGCAAGATTTCATTTCTTTTGATGGTTGCATAGTATTCCATTGTATATATATACCACCTCTTCTTTATCCATTCATCTGTTGATGGACCTCTAAGTTCTTTCCATAGTTTAGCTATTATGGACATTGCTGCTATAAACATTGGGGTGCACCTGCGCCTTCAGATCACTACATTTGTATCCTTAGGGTAAATACTCAGTAGTGCCATTGCTAGGTGGTAGGGTAGCTCTATTTTCAAATTTTTGAGGAACCTCCATGCTGTTTTCCAGAGTAGTTGCACCAGCTTGCATTCCCACCAACAGTGTGGGAGTCCCCTTTCTCCGCATCCTTGCAAGCATCTGTCATTTCCTGACTTACTGATTTTAGCCATTCTGACTGATGTGAGGTATCTCATTGTGGTTTTTATTTGTATTTCCCTGATACCAAGTGATGTGGACCACTTTTTCATGTGTCTGTTGGCCATCTGGATGTCTTCTTTGCAGAAATATCTGCATGTCTTCTGCCCATTTCTTGCTTGGATTATTTGTTCTTTGGGTGTTGAGTTTGATAAGTTCTTTATAGATTTTTGGATACTAGCCCTTATCTGATATATCATTTGCAAATATCTTCTCCCATTCTGTCAGTTGTCTATTGGTTTTGTTAACTGTTTCCTTTGCTGTGCAAAAGCTTTTGATCTTGATAAAATCCCAATAGTTCATTTTTGCCCTTGCTTCCCTTGCCTTTGGCGATGTGTTCCTAGAATGAAGTTACTGTGGCTGAGGTTGAAGAGGTTGCTGCCTGTGTTCTCCTCAAGGATTTTGATGGATTCCTTTCTCACACTGAGGCCCTTCATCCATTTTGAGTCTATTTTCATGTGTGGTGTAAGGAAATAGTCCAGTTTCATTTTTCTGTATGTGGCTGTCCAATTTTCCCAACATCATTTGTTGAAGAGACTGTCTTTTTTCCATTGGACATTCTTTCCTGCTTTGTCAAAAATTAGTTGGCCATAGAGTTGAGGGTCTATTTCTGGGTTCTCTATTCTGTTCCATTGATCTATGTGTCTGTTTTTGTGCCGGTACCATACTGTCTTGATGATTACAGCTTTGTAATAGAGTTTAACGTCTGGAATTGTGATGTCACCAACTTTGGATTTCTTTTTCAATATTCCTCTGGCAATTTGAGGTCTTTTCTGGTTCCATATAAATTTTAGGATTATTTTTTCCATTTCTTTGAAAAAACTGGATGGGATTTTGCTAGGGATTGCATTAAATGTGTAGATTGCTTTAGGTAGCATAGACATTTTCACAATATTTGTTCTTCCAATCCAGGAGCATGGAACATTTTTCCATTTCTTTGTGTCTTCCTCAATTTCTTTCATGAGCACTTTATAGTTTTTTGAGTATAGATTCTTTGCTTCTTTGGTTAGGTTTATTCCTAGGTATCTTACGGTTTTGGGTGCAATTGTAAATGGGATTGACTCCTTAATTTCTCTTTCTTCTGTCTTGTTGTTAGTGTAAAGAAATGCAACTGATTTCTGTGCATTGGTTTTATATCCTGACACTTTACTGAATTCCTGTACAAGTTCTAGCAGATCTGGAGTGGAGTCTTTTGGGTTTTCCACATATAGTATCATATCTACAAAGAGTAATAGTTTGACTTCTTCTTTGCCGATTTGGATGCCTTTAATTTTTGTAGTCTGATTGCTGAGGCTAGGACCTCTAGTACTATGTTGAATAGCAGTGGTGATAATGGACATCACTGCCGTGTTCCTGATCTTAGCGGAAAAGATCTCAGTTTTTCCCCATTGAGAATGATATTCGCGGTGGGTTTTTCATAGATGGCTTTGATGATATTGAGGTATGTACCCTCTATCCCTACATTCTGAAGAGTTTTGATCAAGAAAGGATGCTATACTTTGTCAAATGCTTTTTCAGCATCTATTGAGAGTATCATCCGGTTCTTGTTCTTTCTTTTATTAACGTATTATATCACATTGATTGATTTGTGGATGTTGAACCAACCTTGCAGCCCTGGGATAAATCCCACTTGGTCGTGGTGAATAATCCTTTTAATGTACTGTTGGATCCAATTGGCTGGTATTTTGGTGAGAATTTTTGCATCTCTGTTCATCAAGGATATTGGTCTGTAATTCTCTTTTTTGATGGGATCCTTGTCTGGTTTTGGGATGAAGGTAATGCTGGTCTCATAAAATCAGTTTGGAAGTTTTTCTTCCATTTATATTTTTTGGAACAGTTTCAGGAGAATAGGAATTAATTCTTCTTAAAATGTTTGGTAGAATTCCCCTGGGAAGCCGTCTGGCCCTGGGGTCTTGTTTCTTGGGAGATTTTTGATGACTGCTTCAATCTTCTTACTGGTTATGGGACTGTTCAGGTTTTCTATTTCTTCCTGGTTCAGTTTTGGTAGCTTATATGTCTCTACGAATGCATCCACTTCTTCCAGATTGTCAAATTTGCTAGGATACAGTTGCTCATAATATGTTCTTATAATTGTTTGTATTTCTTTGGTGTTGGTTGTGATCTTTCCTCTTTCATTCATGATTTTATTTATTTGGGTCCTTTCTCTTTTCTTTTTGATAAGTCTGGCCAGGATTTGTTTGTTTGTTTTTGTTGTTGTTGTTGTTTGTTTCTATTTCATTGATTTCTGCTCCGATCATTATTTCTCTTCTCCTCCTGGGTTTAGGCTTTCCTTGTGGTTCTTTCTCCAGCTCCTTTAGGTGTAGGGTTAGTTTGTGTATTTGAGACCTTTCTTGTTTCTTGAGAAAGGCTTGTATCACTATACATTTTCCTCTCAGGACTACCTTTGCTGTGTCCCACAGATTTTGAACCATGTGTTTCATTATCATTTGTTTCCATGAATTTTTCCATTCTTTAATTTCCTGGTTGACCCATTCATTCTTTAGAAGGATGCTGTTTAGTCTCCATGTATTTGCATTCTTTCCAAATATCCTCTTGTGATTGAGTTCTAGCTTCAGAGCACTGTTTTCTGAAAATATGCAGGGAATGATCCCAATCTTTTGATACCGGTTGAGACCTGATTTATGATCCAGGATGTGATCTATTCTGGAGAATGTTCCATGTGCACTAGAAAAGCATGTGTATTCTGTTGCTTGGGGATGGAATGTTCTGAATATATCTGTGATGTCCATCTGGTCCAGTGTGTCATTTAAGGCCTTTATTTCCTTGTTGATCTTTTGCTTGGATGATCTGTCCATTTCAGTGAGGGGGGTGTTAAAGTCCCCTACTATTTTTGTATTACTGTTGATGTGTTTCTTTGATTTTGTTATTAATTGGCTTATATAGTTGGCTGCTCCCATGTTAGGGGCATAGATATTTAAAA